>NC_056582.1:5196163-5531163 GCF_018340385.1 Cyprinus carpio | reverse complement strand
CCTGGGCTCTATTGTAGACAGATCTGAGACTAGATAAGGGAACTTCTAATGGCAGTCAGCTGGCAGGTGGGCAAGTGAAGACCCAGTGCTGGCCCAGCGTGGGTTAATCAGTGTTAAGTGATATTTGACCGTAGAGCGACGGCGTCCGAGTCACTGAATACAGGGGGTTTAGAGCGTCCGCCAGCACAGGTAACTCACCTGAGGAGGCAGCTGGCCCAGAGCGGTGAGTCCGCCGGTAGTGCTAAACACGGTCAAAGACAGTCTGGATTTACTTTCCTTCATATACACTCAGACACATACAAACACAGTCTTCTCTTGTACACCTGCAGCTACTGTTGTCTTGTGCTGGGTCATGTCAGGATACTTCAATAAAAAGGTTATTCAGTCTTCCTGAAGTGTGCTGTCAGAGTAGCTAAAGTTTCACATGCTAACCTGAAATGCTAGCTATTGTTAACGTCACATATAAACCAGTAAAAGAACTAAAATAGATATTGCAGCCATTTTAAGAACATTTTTCTCAGTATTTAAGATTTAGACTTTCTGAATAATAAGTTATATTACATCATGTTACACAAAATGGTGCAGTATAATAGCATTGGCATGTGTTTTATGGCATATTAGCATGTTTAGGCCTGTGTGTGAGTATCTCTCATAGTAAATAGTAGGCAAAAAACAGTATGTGAAATGAGTAGTATGGCCAAATTCGCTGTATTCATAAAACAGTCCGAAAGTAGTCAGATGGCCTACTGATATTTCCGCCAAAAAACAAAAAAAAATCACTCACTGCTCTTGACTGAAGAACTTTAATACAGTTGCTGTACTAAGAATCAATGCATAATTTATATAGTGAAGTGTTTGTAGTTTTTTGTTTTTGTCCATTAAATTTCTTGAATGCTACTGCTAAAAACACCTACCTGAAAGATAAAGCACTGTTTGTTTTATGTGTATATTGTGTGTATTTGTAATGTGTATCTTTGTTCTTATTTTTTGATAACAAAGACAAAATAATGACAAAGATTTAGAACGCCTCTGCACTTACTCCAGATTTCTCTCAACATGGGGACAGGAGAGCTGTCAATCAATAAATGTGAAAACAAAGTTACTTGTGTTACTTGTAACACGTTACCCCCAACACTGCAGTAGTTGCCAAAAGTGATGTCTGGCCTACGAAAAGCTTCAGCTTTTATTCAAGCAATTCATTATTAAGGATTTTGTAAGCATGTTTTGTAAATCTAGTGTATTCTTTCCAATATGTATTGATGATTATGATTATTTTACTTGACTTTTAAGTATATAAATATCTACAATACACGTTATTTTAGGCAACTTCTCTAATTGATATGACATTGACATTGCTCAAACATTACATAAAAATGAATGCCATTGTGCAGCATTGAAACACATGCTCAATTCCTTTTACTCCATTATCAAGTACTCCATTTATCAATTTAAAAAACTTAGAAACACACATAAATGGAAGTAACCTAATGTCAATGCTACTCTGCATTTCCTGTTAAAAGAAACTTACAAATATAAGATACTAAGAGGCCCAAACTAAAAATAATTGAGCCGGAATACCTACTCACTGCTTCCTAATTGAATAAAGACACATTAGGACAGCAACCATCGTGGAAGCTGCAGAAGAGAATGTTCCTGGCTCTCGATTTGGGCAAGAAAATGCCATTTTCTGTCTGCCTCCTACTGGATGATATCTGAGTCCCATTCTCATGTATTAAACTGGGTGAACAGGAAATCAGTCTATATGAAAAAACAACAGCGGGGCTTTTTGTTCCACAGCCATAAAGTAAAGGCCTGGAGTTTTAAGGAGCGAGCTATGACAGCACAGTAATGAAGACTGGGTAATTGGAAAAAGGTTTTGGCCTGAAACATCTCTCTACAGATTTCACCAGGCTTTTAGCGCTGTCTCCCAAATCAAAGCCAAAAGGCAGGCAAACCAAACAAAGTGCAAATACAAGACACGCAACCGTAAATGAGGTCTGATGGGTTGGAGTTAGACGAAGGTGAGTGGGGGAGAGCGAAAAGTAAACTGGAGTGTGCACTTATAAATCGTACATCATAGCAGGAGGAGTATTATAACAATAACCCTTGAGGGCAGATGGGCCTTTTACACTGTAACATCAGTCATCCGGACACATATCTCTCTCTTCCCCCTCCCAAACTTCCTCATCTGTCTGTATTCTTCCATAAAATGGAGTTGTACTGTTCGTTTGGAGAAGCCAGGTGGGATGAAGCTTCACGTAAACCAGCGGCCATAAACGTGTGGAATAAATTTTTCACTGCCACATGTGGAGCTGACACTCAGATAATAAAGCAGGGAGCGAGTGAGTGTGCACAGAGAGCAGATGAGGCCTGCGCCGCAGCGACTGAACAAAAGCCTTTCTCTGGAGTTACTTCAGTGATGACTCAGTGGCTTACGTTTACTAGCTTATTTAAAGCTTCTTTCTGCTTTCAATACAAGTTACGCTCAATTGACACCACTTTTGGCACAATGTTGATTCAATTCATGGTAACACTTTACTTGAAGCCTGTATAATGAATTATAAAAAATATTCTTAATGCATTAATTATGTCTTGTAATGGACCTTATAACGCATTTCATGATCTCATGAATAATTGTATCCACTGTTATAATACATTATGATAATTCATTTTTACACCTTACAAAGTGTAATGTATTAAAACAAATGGCAAACAACCAATTTCATGTGTTTACAATTATTTATGATAATATACAATGTAATCCAACCTTAATTATAAATACCTTTATAATGCATTAGAAGTAACGACTTCATGCAAAGTGCTGCTAAATTTGTTTCCTATTCTTTAAATAAATAAATTCATTCATTCATTAATAAATAATATAAAAAAAGTTAAATCTGGGTTACAGTGATACACTTACAATTGAAGTAAAGGGGCCAATTTGTCAAGTTTACACAGAAGAATTAATATAAGTGTTTTTATAAAATTATAAGCTTCACATTTCGTTTTTTAAATCCTCCCAAAAATGGTCTCCATTCATTTCCATGGTAAGTGCCTCACTGTAACTGTAAATTGAATTGAGGTTAAGGATGAGTCAGAATTATTTTGTGGTAATCAACACTGTGCCACAAATGTTCTTGATTGAACTCGTTCTGAACCCGGAATATTACTTTAAGGCCCTGCTCATGGGTTTTGTTTTGTTTTGTTTTTTTTGCCGGTCAGCTTGTAAGGGTGCCAATTTGTTCCCATTGCATTAATTATATGTGAACAATGTGCAAAGAGCATGACTGACAAGGCCAAGGTGATTAACTTTGGCTCAGCTCAGCCTCCTCACTAATTACCTGGCCATTCACTGTGTCAAAACGAACTGGATCTTTGGTACACACAAAGTGCATGTGACTGCATGAGTGAATTTGTGCATACGACTATGAGTATTTGTGTACTGTGTGTGTGTGTGTGTGTGTGTGTGTGTGTGTGTGTGTGTGTGTGTGTGTGTGTGTGTGTCCGCAGTCAGCCACCAGCCTACGGGCTTGATGTCAATCAAACAGTGCTCTAATTAAAAGCATCTGGAAGAGGTTGCTGGGGAAACCAATCACTATCAAAGTCCCATTTTCATATGAATGGCCTTTTTTAATTAAACTCAACAGCTAATAAACGCCTGTATCAAAACGATGGAGCCATTTACCAGACAAAGCGCTTTTGCCTAAACCAAAGGAAGAGGAGAAGAGACAGGGATGAGAAAGGAATAGAGAGAAAGCTGGTAGACGCATTGCCTTTGAACCTGTTCTGCCTTTTGTTTTTGTTCTCGCAGGCACCTTGCCAGAACTTATTAATGTGGGCAAAGTTTATTTAGCACTGATGGTATTAAAGACACAAGTTGACAACGAGAAAAGGAGAGGAAGGAGAGAGAAACACAACAGTCACTATCTCTGGAGCTGATGAAAAGAGAAAAACAAACGTGTGTGTGTGTGTCACAAAAATATGAACAAACCTAAAATGGCTACAGTTGCTTTCACTTCTTAAGAATAACAAAGGAAACCTTCAACCTATTCTTTTACTGTTTCTGAAACCTAGTGGGATGCAGAATAATGCCTGGGTAAATACACAAAATCCTGGATCAAAAAACAAACAAATAAACAAACAAACAAACAAAAAAACATATATTTTGTAAACTTTTGTTGAAATTCTTTAAGCTATGTTTCATTTTCAATACATGCTCTAATGACATATAAAATAATATTGCCTTGAGACATCCTTCTGTTTATAAAAATAAGCAGAAGTTATGTAGATACAACTGAACAGTTTGGTCTAAAAAGAATTCAAAAGTATTTGTACGTAATATTTACACATACACTTTTGCATGCTTGGATATAAATTTAAATTAAAATTAAATAAATAAATTTATGCATTTAGCAGACACTTTTATCCAAAGCGACTTACAGTGCATTCAGGCTTGTTAACGCAATGCTCTACCACTTGAGCTACAGGAGCACTATATACAGTATACTGATAAATACAGTGAAAATAACTGTTGCCATAATACACTGTTTTCATATCATACTTCTGATAACTGATAACTTTGAATATAATGCACAGAATTACATGACAGAATGGATGACAAATGTGCAAAATAAATGTAATGGCACTGAGCAAATTTAAGCAATTAAACACTATAAAATCAATTAATTCCATGAATTCAATGTTTTATGACACTAAACAGATTTGTAAACATGTCTCTAAAGTTGTTCAAATGCAAAATGGTTCTAATTCAGATGCAGCCAATGTGTTAATTATGCAAATTTGGTCACACTTGAGTTTGGGGACCAATTCTCACTAATAACTGACTATTAACTATAACTTTTGCCTAATATTAATAGTTAGTAAGTTAGTTGTTACATATAGGTATGGGTTGGATTAAGGGATCTAGAATAAAGTCATGCAAATTAAGGTATTAATACGTGCTTTATAAGTACTAATAAACAGCCAATATCCTTGCAATATGCATACTAATAAGCAACTAGTTAATAGTGAGAATTGGTCCCTAAACTAAAGCGTTACTGTATGTTTGAATGTCTAAGTCAATGTACAAAAATGTGTGCTAGAACTTTATGTATGATTGCCTGCTATTAATAGTGTGATCACACCTTGGTGAGATCACAACTTGGTAGCCAAGGCACCCAACAAAGTTTGGTAACACATAAACCAGAAGTTACATGAACAGTAACCACTAAAACTATGACTTTACAGCTCAAATAACACATTTTTCTGGAATGGAATTATGGGGAAATTGGAAAAGCTTATTTCAGTAGTAAATGACATGGTACAGACGCTGTCCATAGAGCTTAAAGGGATAGTTCACCCAAAAACTAAAATTACCCCATAAAATGTCCTGGCTCTTCCAAGCTTTATAATGGCAGTGAATGGAATATTCAATAGTTCAATTGAAGACCAATAAACTGCGCCAATCCATCATGAAAAGTACTCCACATGGATCTGGCGGGTGAATATAGGGTTAGTAAATCATGGGGTAATTTTCATTTTTGGGTGAACTATCCCTTTAACTTTGTTTGAACCCTTCACATTTCTTTAAAGAGCATAGTTGGAAATTATGGGTCAATGTGCAGTGGTTACGTTTTGTTTTTGGACTGCTAACTGATTAAAACACTACTTATTTTTGTTAATTATAAGTGACTAATGAAAAGTGTAGTTATTAGGGCATATCCATAGGGTGATCTCCTGACTGCAACAAACTATTAGCTCCATTTCATCATTTTAGGCAGGCCTGATATCAGAAGGCTTAATTGGAAATGAAACACTAAATATCAAATCAGCTTAAAAGTGATGCCAATTATTTCACGTTGATCTGAGCATGTGATATTAGACCCTGTTACGTCATTAGGACTGGCCTTTATGAAGGAATACAAATGTTTGCTTTGTTCCAGGACCGGATAACATTAGTGTGCAAAAATGAAATCAGAGAACACACTGACCATGTTTTGCTGTTCCATAATTCAGACACACACACACCCTCAAAATACATTCATACAGGAAGTCGGACATATTTCATATACTCTGAACAATTGCTTTTGACATTTAGTATCTGTTAGAGGTAAATTAATCGACTGGATTTTCCAAGTCACCTCCCAAAGTTCTCAGCTGATAGTGTCATTTTGCTTAATATCTTCACACATTTAGAGAAAGGCTGGTTGAATCCTTCAAAGCTGCCACTCCTGCTCAACACCCTTCTTAATTTCCTCTTTCACACTTCTTCTCAAACTTTTAACATTGTGACCCCGGGAAACATTTGCAAACTATAACAATAAAATGAACTTGTAATGAGCAAAATAATTGCACTTCAAACACGGCATGGCTGGTGGAGTTTGCGCGCCCAAGACGGGCCTAATTTATAGATTACACGGCTCATGAGTGCCCAAGTTCAGAACACAGAGAAATTGGTTGTGAAGTGGGGAAAAAAGGCCGCCTTCACAAACGAGTCTCCAGCATTATTTAAACTTGTGTAATGGATATGCTGCGGGCGTTGGGGCACATTTACCATGCAAAGAATCTCCATTCTGCACGCAGCCACTTCAAAGGAAGGGGAACTGTGTTTCTGCCAGCCAGTGGGGAAGAAGGAAGGGGGAAAACGACAGTCGGCAACGTGCGTTCGTCTCCTGGAGTGACAGAAATTGGCGGGGGGTGTTTAAAGAAGAAGAGATCAAGTTGATCTGGGACGAAGTCTTTTTAGTCAACACGGCAGTGTTCCTCTATCTTCAAAAAAACGGAAAGAAATAACGGCTGAGGGAATGACAGAGAGAGTTAAATAGAAAGAAAGACAGAGAAAATGAGTGAGGAGGGCATTAAAAGCACTTTATTTTTTTCCCATTTCCTTTGCGAGAAATGTTGAGCAGGAAAACGGTGCCATGCGGTATTTTCATATCCACATCCCCTGAAAATAAACGCATATGTGGTAAAAGAAATTTAAAGCTGAAGTGATGACCCTGTGACTATTAAATTAATTCAACTAAGGTGCACCAATTTTCATCATTCTGTCATAACAACTCTTGGAGAGTTTAGCGTGGTTATAAACATGGCAATGTTACTGTGTTTGGTCTTGGCGGAATAGATCTGCTATGTTGCTGCTGCTTGCTACTTGCTACTACCAATACAATCACAGACATGCTGCTGCACATATACATGAATTACCCCTGCAAATACAACATACATGAAATTATCCATAGCAGATCTATACAGGTGGAGCTGGGGAAGGTGAAGGGTGCCTGAAAGTGTACAGCAAACTCCTACAGCTAACACTTGCCAAGTATTTAAATGTTAAGTAGCAAGCTCATTGGCTGCTACTGTGTAGATCGAGTTTAGAGACCCTTGAAGTAGTGTTTCATAACAGAGCTTTGTATTTTTTGCCTTGATGACATTAAAAGAAAAGTGACATACTGTACATGTCAGAAGAGGGTTTTTAGCAAATGTTTAGTAAATATTGTCTAGTAAGATGTAACTAAACATATGCACATTCAAAGGACGTAAAAAGGCATTTAAAAATATCCATCACATCACTTTTTGGATCTGATAGAGAAAATTATTGAATTCAAATGTTAATATACTGTACTTTTTCCTTTTCATTGATCTCATTATTTCAGGTCTACACCAGCCTTTACAATCTGAACAAATTTGAATTTTGATTGAGTTCAATCAGATCGATTGTGCTGTTTTCATGAAGGCTTTTCAATCTGATTAGAGATTATTTGTTTGTAAATAAACAGAGCTTATGTTAATATTCATATATATTTCAGATGGAATAGTCATTTAATCACCCTCTTTTTCTTTTCAAATGTTTGACACAAAGCGAGAAATGTGTAAGAATTATACCGGTCACTACTCTTTTCCAATGGCAACCATTTTTAGCGAATAATGACTTAAATTTGGTGCGTTCCAAAAGAAGTAAGGGTTTAAAACAAGAAACAATGACAAAATGTTAATTTTTGGGTGAACTAACTCTTTAATGTGCATTACAAACCAAGACAGCCTTCGATTTTCCTTGCATTTTCACTTCTTCCCTAACTGTTGCCTTCCTCTTTCACAACCCCCTTTTCTCTTTCTCCATCTTTTGCTCTCTCACCGCCTTTTTCTGAGTTTATCTGATTGGCGACCGGCCACTGTTTTCATAAAGCGCTGTTTTAAGGGGTAGCATATGTGCATTAAAAACCACGTTTTAACCTCTGTAATCCAGATATACAAGCATACACACATGCGTACACACATACACATACTTGCAGAACTTGTGAAGGAGTTTGGCGGCCGGTTCATGGCAGGTTAGTTTAAACATGTCAGATGGCTTCCCCCTTGTCACTACCGGTTTATAAACAAATCCTTCTCTCTCTTTTGCGTTCTCTCCCTCCGACACAAGCTACATAAACATAACCCACATACCTACTGAACATTCATGAACATTTGATAAGTCAAATTTGAAGAAAAATGACTGATTAATTAGTTTGACATGAACTTCTACTGGTGGGATTTGCAACATCAAACTGAGTAAAATTACTCCTTAATCTCACATTTATATCAAGAGTTCTTGTTTTTTTTTTTTCCCCGCTACGACAGAATAAATAACTTCCTGATACACACTGACCCATTCCTTCATGCTTGGTTGACTGGACTGTAACTGTATCTCTCTCTGTCTGTCTCTCTCTCCCCACTACAGCAGCGGCAGCCTACACAAACCATTAGTCTTCTCATCGGTTTCGGCTAATTTGTCTCCGGCTGCTGCGTGATTCCAGCTCCATTGTGTCCAATTAAAATTCCTGCATATGTTTTCCCTCAAAATTAGGTTACTTGTGCAAATTTACACTACTTTACTTACCTCTGGAGCTCAGAATTCAAAAGTGCTGTTTGTTTAACATGCAACTTAAACGCAACTGTTAACCCATATCCACACATACACACACAATCACTGGACAACAGTTCACAGATCGGACACATTCTGTTATGGTATGTTTTAAAACCACTGAACAACTTCATCTAACAACTGAGGTTTGATGGCGGTCGATTACAGTGAGATGTGGCTTTTGAGCCTTTATGGTTTTCCTGAAGTTTGAGGGTTTGGTGGCAGTCAAAAGAGAAGTTTGCACACTCGAGGGATATGTAAATCTGTAAGTCAGCACATGCCGTGGGATTTGAAGAGTTTATGCTCTGAGTTTATGTTGTCATAGTCCTTGACCATTTACCTCTTTTACCTCAACCAACAGTTGCTGTTGATATCATCTTAATATCATCTAAGAAAAGATGCCATTATGCAAATGATCTCTAACTTAGGAGTTTTCAAACTTTTTAAATCTAAAAGCTAAAAAGGTAACTATAATATAGCACTGTCTGTCTCATCTAACACACCCGATTCAACTCGTCAGCTCATTAGTAGAGACTTAAAGACGTGAAGCATGCCAGAAAAGGTCAAGAGTTGTGAGAAAATAGGATGCGTGTCAGATCCGAATTCAGAGTTTGATAACTTTCATTTCTGTAGATTTCCTGCTTGCTGAAGGGCACAGGTAGCTAAATATGGCATTTATTATAGGGTTTACATGAAGATTGTTTTAAGTTCACTTAAATTAGAAGTTATTTTTTAAAGTCTAATAAACGTTAAAATTGATATCTCTCAGTTATACTGTAATGTTGAATGGCTATAGTCATACTGAATGTGAAATTATTGCAATATAAAAGCATAAGAAGGCTAATTTTTTATACACCCACAATTACACAAAACATACAACTATAGATGTTGATAGAATAACATAATCGTGATGTACACTAATGGTCAAACATATGGAATAATTAAAGAGATACAGGTAATATAGGTATGACAGGTTATAATATGATTATTAATATGATTACAGTTAATAAAGTTGTAAATAATATTCAGTTTTGTTGCCAGTGTGTTATACTCATAATATTCACTTCATAATAGATTGTCAGGAGCCACGAGTATTAATTTTGTGTTGCCTGTATATGTTTATTTGTCTCTTAAGTGATGGTAGCTACTGACTACTGAAGAAAAAAGTCACCAACATCTTTGATGGCCTTAAGGTGAGTAAATTAACGGCAAATTTTCATTTTTGGGTGAACTATCCCTTTTTAGGATTTTTAAAATGTTTTTAAAAGAAGTCTCATGCTCACCAAGACTGCATTTATTTGATCAAAAACAGAGTTAAAAAAATTTATTACAATTTAAAAGAACTGTTTCCTATTTTAATGTATTTTTAAATATAATTTATTCCTGTGATGGAAAAGAAGAATTTTCAGCAGCCATTTTTGGTCTTTAGTGTCACTTCATTCTCATATGCTGATATGAAAAATCTGAATTATTCCAAAACTCGGGGCAGTCATGGTCTAATGATTAGAGAGTCAGAATTATAACTCAAAGGTTGTGGGTTTTAGTCTCAGTACCAGCAGGAATTGTAGGTGGGGGAGTGAATGAACAGTGGTCTCTTCCACCTTCGTTGCCCTTGAACCTCCAATTTCTACCTGGTAGTGAACACATGGTTTCCAACCAGACTTTAGAAATGAAATGTCAAATTCAGTCAGAATGGTAAAGAGTCCATTTTTAACCCTATATATAGTAATTAAAATTTATATATAATTCTCTGCTTTTACAAATAGACACATACATAGGGGAGTTACTGCTAGTTCATCATTTTGTTAAGGTGTCAGCAAAATTTATGCATACTCACACACACACACACACACACACACAAACTCTTTCCACTGGTCTGTGGAGAGCACATGGGTCATAACTGAATATTTTAAAAGCATTTCGCAACTGCAGAAGTGTGGCAATACAACACGTACTGTAACTGTCAGACACCTGCCATTCACCCACATGCTACAAAAAAATACCAGCGTCTTCTCGTGTGAGCTCTTTCACTTGTTCATAGGTGTCTCCATCAAGGCGACACTACGTCAAGAGCTCCCAGTTCATCAATCACATCTAAGATAATAGTGTCATTTCAGAATGTGCAACATTACTGTATTATTGGTTTCACATATTTTCAGTTCATCTCATATTGCTATCAACACAGTGATGACGTTGAAGCATTTACAGTAAAAAGACAAAGAGCAGTATTTATGACAATAACTTAACCATGCAGGATAAAAAAAAAAAATAAAAAAAAAAGGTTTCACTGTTATTAATTTAATTTTTAAATAATTAAAAGTTAAAAGTTAATTATGCAGTTTCCACAATTTGCATGATTTTGCATGGTTAAACAGAACCTATACCATTACTGAAAGGTTCATTTTTTTACCCAAACAGCCAACATTAGTATTTCCCACCTTCTTATTAATCATTAAGCGTCTGCTCTCTGAGTAATTAGTGACCTCTGTTTTTTTTTTTTTTCCCAGCTCAAGCGGTCTGAGGCTCACACACAGAATGTGTTGTGTCTGGAGCTATTAGAGCTAACGGAGGGGTCAGGGCTCAAATTAGGGACCACTAGATTCCCACCGTCACCTCTCTTGCTCCAGTCTTATTCCAGAGTTCAACAGGAAGTGGAAGAATTGAACATTTATGGAGGAATTGCTTTGTGCCCTTTTTTTCATTTTGTCAAGTGTGAGAATGTCTCAGTGCCTCCTGAAACCCCTCTGCGGTAAAAACAGTGCAGTGCAAGGCCTTGTTCTGCTTAATGCATTTATAAAACGATGGGATACAGCAATATGACACAATTTAATAAATTACTACATTTATTATTAATATTATTTGTAATATTCATTATTAATATAAAATTAATCACAACAAATATTGTACCAAGTATAAAATGTACAATATAACACCATAGTTATCCTAAAAAATATGGAAGATATTTTTTATTTCACAATTCTGACTTTTCTTGCAATTGAAAGTTTATCTCATATCTGAAAGTTATAAACTCGCAATTGTGATTTCCCATCTCACAATTTTCATTTTTCTTAAAAACTTTATATCTTGCAATTCCAAGAAAAAAAGTTTGAATTGCGAGATATAAACTCAGAACTGCAGGAAGTAAAGTATGTGAAAGCCTATAAACTCGCAATTGCGCAATTATGAGGGGAAAAAAAGTCTGAATAGTGAGATGCAAAAAAAGTAAAATAAAAAAAAAAGTCAGATAAAAGATAAAAAAGTCAGAATTGCAAGTTTATATCTCTAAATTTTGACTTTTTTACTCAGAATTGCAAGATATATACTCACAATTGGGATATAAAATTGCAAAAAAAAAAAAAAAAAAAAAAAAAAAAACAGATTTGTAAAATAATTTTTTTTTTATGTTTTTTATCCCATGGTGGAAACAGGCTTCCATATAAACAGGCATGCTGCTTATCATGAAGCGGAAAAAAAAGCATTTAATCAATAAAAGTGACAAAACATTTGTTGGCTGTCTGACTTTATGCTGTGTAGCTCCGCCCACTGTGAAATCTAACTGGAAAAAAATCATATTATATATAACTTAATATTAAACTTTGCTAAATGTCAGATTCTCGATATATGCTTCTTGCTTTCATGTTAGGGTGTGTGTGTGTGTGTGTGTGTGTGTGTAGTGAGGCAGATCTCCTTCACTCAGGGGGAACATGGCCATGGCAAATTAGCAGCATGGCTCCTTCAATAGGCTCTCCTGTTACTGAACATGCATAACCAGCCCAATTCCCTCCCCAGGCATATAGAAAAAAGCAGAGAGACGGGCAGGTATGGCATAGATGGAGAGAGGGAGGAGAAAGGGAGAAATAACTGTGTAATGTAATCCGTTTAGTCCGCTCAGTCGTTTGCATTCCCTTCGGTTGTAAAACCACAATAACATAAATAAGTCTACCACCACTGGATCACAGTAATAAGCACAACTATAGCCAGATTATACGTGTGTCAAGCCACTGCTGCTACTGGCTAATGTTGTTATTCTGAAAACATAATAACAATGTCACACAAATGAAAACTTCTAAACTGGCTACATTAGCTGCTTAAAAGTAGCGTTGAAATCACAGTTGGATAGATAATAAACTGAAATTGTTGCCTGAAGAGATGAAATTTAGGCCGGAAACATAATCCCGCAAATGCACTGCAAGCAAATCAATCTGTTATTAAGCAAATCAATCAATCAATCAAACAAACAATAAAAAAATATTATATTGTTAGTATTTTAACATTTTAACATTTTAATTTTTTTTATCACAAAAAATTTCGTTTTTTTACATCATGGTCACATTAAAACTGACTTGGAAACTTTTTATTTTGTCATTTATTTTTGCAATGTTTCAAATAACTTTTATGTTACATTTTTTAATATTAAACTATGAAAATTAATGCTAAATTTAAATTATTACATATTTAAAATTATGATAATCTAAACAAAGAGTAAACCAAATAGTGATTAAAAAAAAGAACCCACTTGCATTATGATTGCTGTGTAATACACAGATTGTTCATCTTGAAGAGTCTGCATTCACATCCACTTAGACTGAATATGTTTTTTCGGGCCCGAGGTTGATGACTACACTCATTTGAAACTCTTCAAGCTTCACTTGTCAATCTTCTGAATCTGAATGAAAGTGACACTTCTTTTCTGCAGAAAAGAGAATGGCTAATAATGAGGGAAAACATCCAGAACTCAAAAATGGATTCAAAAAAACAGTGAGAGAAGCCATGAGACAGACAAAAAGACTATGGTCCGTCAGGCAGTTCTTCAGACAGCTTAAATAAAGAATCTGACAGCACTCTTTCCCTTTCATTCAATATTTCAGTATTTTTATACCCTGTGTTCTGGGTCTTCCCCGCAGACAGATAAAACGGAGCAGGAACGGCCACAATGACAGTCATTGTTGGGCCTTTTGTCATCCGTCCTCTGAACCTGTCTTTCCAGAACTGAGAGAGTTGTGCAACTGCCGGGTCACAGGTCATTTGGAGGGATGAAATGTATGCGTGTGTAAATACACAGGCACATGTGGGTAACGGGCTGTTCGTATCGACATTGTGCTTCACTGGGACGTCAACCATCATTTGCATAATTACTTCCCTCACACACATGAGCACAAACTCGCACACAGAGCAACAAGGACACACGAGTCGGGGGAGATACGCAAACAAAACCCAGTGTGATGAGAGAACAATGGTGGCCTTGAAGGGTCATTTGCTTCTCTTTTCGGCTAATTGTCATTTCTGACAAAGGGACGCCAGGAGTTTGATGTACATGTGCAAATTACATTTTAGCATAACTTTCAAAAAACTTTCATAACTATACCAGGAGGTACCTTAAACATGATCACAGTTAGTTTATGAACAAGATTCTCATGTGACAGACTAACTGCAGTATTTGTTATGACTGTGGTTAAACTATTACATGTGGGTTATATGTGGCCCAGATGGAATATGAACACTCTTTTTCCACATTTTCTATGCTGACTGTGGGGGGATGTCTGCAGAGTTTTGTGGATTTCAACTTGGTAAATGTTTTACATGGACCACAGAGTGCTAGAACTTATTTGTGCCTGAAGGCATTATCAAGTTTTCAGTTATAATGTGACAGTGTAGTTCCTGAATTTGAATTGAGGTAACAAACAGCATGCAGAAATTAAACTGCCCATATTATGCTATTTTAAGGCTCCTAATATTATTTTGGAAGTCTTCTACAATAGGTTTACATACATGCAAGGTCAAAAAAAACTTTTGTTTTATCAAAATATGCATTTAATATCACTTTATTTTCCAATGATTCTTAAGCGATTAGTTTGAAGTGGTTCTAAGATTCAGTCTCTCTAAACCCCTCCTTTCCGTGAGCCTTCTCTGCTCTGATTGGTCAGATGGCCCAGTCTGTTGTGATTGGTCTACCGTGTACAGTGTGTGTCGGAAACGATACACCCATAGTCATAGTTCTGTATTTTAAACACTTGATAGAAGATATAAGCATCTATTATTTCTCACACTTACAGGTTGTGATTCAGTGGAGCCAGCTGGTCCAAATAAAGTGGGTACTGAGCCATCTTTCAAGAGCAGGCGTTTTGTGAATCCCGTGTTGAACTCCCAAGATTAGAGAAGCAGTCGTCAGTAAAATGAAAGGGAACACAAAAAAAGATTAGGTTTGTACTGCTGTGGAAAAAAAATATTTTAACCACTGATTCTTTGCAGCCTCATCTTTAGGAAGTTAAAATAAAACAAATTTACTTTCACAGCATCATCTCGCCATGATGTTAACCACACGAACAAGCTACAGTGTTTGGGGGCGGGTCAACGTAGAACATATTATGCAAATATGTTACCTGTGATGTGCAACCGTCATGGAAGTGGGATTTGAAATACTGATGACTCATTTAGGCTGTTCAGAGTCTATTCATTCTTTTGGGAGACAATAACTTTAATTATCATGCACTTTTGCAACTTTGTAGATCATTTACATTCGCATACAGCTACAATACACATTGCATGAAATATTCTAAATTGCCACTTTAAATCAGATTTTTTTATACAAAGGAAGAAGACATAAAATTAATAGAAATACAAAGACATTTCTTTAATAATTTTTTTAAATAGTAAACCAAATGTTTAGGAAAAAATTAATGTTGGTTTGAAAAAATTAAAACATCTTTTATATGCCATATATGAAGGACAGAAAGTCAGAATGATAAAATGACATGACAGACGAAAACCAGACAGATAGAACAACAGAGAGATAGAGTGACAGATAGAACGATAAACAGAACAATAGAATGACAGACAGAACAGAGGACAGAAAGAATGATAGAACAGCAGACAGAGAAATAACAACAGACAGGCATAATGATACAACTACAAAGAAACAGAACGACAGACAGACAGAAAGAATGATAGAACGACAAAAAAAGAAGGAATGACAGAACGACTGATAGATTGACAGACAGAACGGCGGACAGAAAGAATGATAGAACAACAGAACAGCAGACAGACAGAAAGAACGACAGACATACAGACATAAAGATAAAACTACAGACATACAGAACAACAGACAGACAGAAAGAATGATAAAACGACAAAAAAGAAGGAATGGCAGACAGACAGAATGTCGGATGGAAAGAATGATAGAACAACAGAACAGCAGACAGACAGAAAGAACAACAGACAGACAGACATAAAGATAAAACTACAGACATACAGAACAACAGACAGACAGAAAGAATGATAAAACGACAAAAAAGAAGGAATGGCAGACAGACAGAATGTCGGATGGAAAGAATGATAGAACAACAGAACAGCAGACAGACAGAAAGAACAACAGACAGACAGACATAAAGATAAAACTACAGACATACAGAACAACAGACAGACAGAAAGAATGATAGAACAACAAAAAAGAAGGAATGACAGACAGACGGACAGACAGAATGATAGACAAAATGGCAGATGGAAAGAATGATAGAACAACAGAACAGCAGACAGACAGAAAGAATGAGATGATGGACATAATGATAAAACTACAGACATACAGAACAACAGACAGACAGAAAGAACGACAGACTGACATAATGATACAACTCCAGACAGACAGAAAGAATGATAGAATAACAGACAGAAAGAATGATAGAACAACATAAAAGAAGGAATGACAGACAAGAACAACCGATAGACAGATAAATAGAACAGAAAGAATGATTGAACTAAATACAGAATGATAAAATTACAGACATATACAGAACAAGAGAATAACAGACAGAACAACAGACAAAGATGGACAGAACAATAGAAAGACAGACAGAAAAAATAGACAGATGGAATGATAGAATGACAAAAAGAACAGAAAGACAGAAAGAATGGTGGACAGACAAGAAGATAGATAGATATAAACAGAAAGAAAAAAGATAGAACAACCGACAAACAGAGCGATAGACCAACAGACAGATAATTCTACATTTTTCCCAATCCTGCAGACACACCAAAACTGGAGGATATTACGGTGGGGTAGTTTGGGCCTGTGGTGATAACATATACATTTTCAAATTCTATTATGAAAAATAAAAAGAATAATACAAGGCATACTTCATTTCCAAGAAGTTCTCAGTATGGTGAGACACTTCCTGCAGTACATTGTCAGCGTTTTCAAATGTAGAGAGAGATGAGTTTGTCTGCCACACAAGACTGAGTGCATGCCAACACAGACTTCCCGTCTGAGGGGGTTTATGTTATTGATGATACACATGGCGTCTGAAGATCTTTCTCTCTGGTTGATGAGAGTCGTATCAGATGGAGATGGGACCGTACAGCTGGTGTGGCTGGGCAGGGCTGGGTGGAGGTGGGCTTGGGGCGGGGGGTTTATGGGTGGATGATGGATGATGCTGATAGGGCGAGAGAGGTGTGAGACGGGCCGTGTTATCAGCCGAGCAGGCAGCAGGCCTGTCTGTGTGATGTGTGTGCTGTCGTTCCATACTTTATAGCTCTTTTCCTGTCTGTCCTCCATCTCTGGAGTACCACTCATGTCGCTGAAATGGGGTTTGACCCCCCTTCTCAGTATCTTTTGCCCTCCTCTCTTCTTTTGTCTTCATCGCATACTCTTTGCAGCATCAAGAAAATAAGTTGGAGTTTATCAATGGTGGGACAAACGCCGTCTCTAGAAATGTTTGTATATTTCACTGTAATTCCAAACATCCCTACATGAGAAACTTCCAAATGACTTTCAGAAGAATCCATATTTGGACTGGTTTTGAAGGCCTTGCTGGAGTTCGATTACCTCAGAGCAAACTCAATAAGTCTCAACATTTATCGACCCATCAGGGCAGACTGTAAAGATTAGACTGTGAAAATTAACCTATAAACACAACTGGGGCCATCGGAGATTTACGTCAAATATCCCCATGTTGTTGAGGCAAGTGGAGTTGAGCTTGTGGTTTATTATAAAATGGTTAATCTTGGCTCTAAATGCTGATTTCACAAGCCTTGTCTGAAACATTACTCCCAAACATGCACAATCAATATTAATACCACAAGTTGCTACAAACTATTTTAAACTGTTACATTGTGTGGCAGCTGTAATCAGTCTACAAGTTAAGCTAATTATCTACTCATTTATTGGTGGAAGAATTGCTTACATTGACTATCATTATTCATTTATAATTATTGTTTACAATGTATTTATACATTTTTATTAATCATACCCTTACTGAAAAAAAAAAACTTACTTAGAAAAAATTCAATTCTTTAGTTTTTGAAAGCAATTGATAAAATGGGTTGTGAAATTAAAGATGTCTCATTAATGTCACCTCAGACTCTCTGGTGCGTGTTGTGTTTTTTTTTGTTTTTTTTTTGTAGAGGCAAAAATACAGTGAATTCAATACAGATACAAGATGGTCTTGCACCCTAATTCAAAAAATGTCTGCCTAATTTAATTTTAAAGAGAAAAAATAAAACCACACACACACACACACACACACACACACACAAATATAAGAAAACCATAGACACAGTGTTTCACAAATATTTGTTTTGGTTTATCTGAAAAAAAGGGGGGAAAAAGCATTTTTACAATATTCTCACAATGTTTCATTTTGGTTATATAATAAAGAGAAACTTTTCTCAATATTTGTATTGTTATATAGTTTGGTCGTATACTGTATGTCAAAATGGCTTTGACCGAGTAGCTGTGCTTCAATTTGTTCATCCACACAGGTTTAAACCTGCCTCCTATTCTACATTATTGTTCTACGTAATTGATTTGGCCTCCTAAAAATGACATCAAGTTGATCGATATCCTGTCTTTATGAAGAATGCCGGGTGTGTGTGGATTTAAGTGTGTGTAAGTGTGCGTGTTGTGGCGGCTGCTTTGATTATAACCTGTCTATGAGTAGAATGTGTTGAATGGAAGTGTGTGTGTAAGTTTATGATGAATGTAAGTAATGGACAGTGACAGAGGTGCAGTTATGGCTTCTCTCATTTTATCCTTCCCTCCTCTCTCGTCCTTCTTTCTCCTTTCGTTCTGACAGAGACACACGACATGGAGTCGCGCGGCTTTAATGGCCACGTTCAGTCGTAGGAAGTGAAAGTGACACACCGCCTCTGTGTCTGTATGTGGTGTTTGTGTGTTATTGAGAGCCGTATGTTATCTATTCCCATCCCCACCTTCGATAACTTCCCAGAATTCTTCCTGCTAGCCATCAACCACGTCCCTCTCTTGTGTGGCCCATGAGTCATCGACAGTGGCTCGCTCAACATCTCTCTCCCTTCCGGTATGTGTGTGTGACGTACAATTAATGCCTTCCCATGATCCCGTTTCACTGGTTATTCTGTCAAATGAAGGGCATTGAAACAACTGCATCTCCATCTTTATAGCACTGCCCTCTCTCTCTTCTCCTCACCTCTTTCCTCTGTCATCTCTGCCTATCAATCAAAAATGTATTAAGTCCAAAGTGGGGCCGATCAAAGGCAGAATTCCTCCGAGGAGGACAGATAAGGCCTATCTCATTAATAAGTGCTTTCGCATCAGAGAAGACCTCTGCCTCCCTCCCCACCCCTGCCTTTGATATCTAATTATCCCCACCCTCATACACACACACACACACACACACCTCCCATTTCCTCTCTATCAGCCATGGAACATGCTACGCTGATGTAGGCTACTTACACACACAGACAGCGTGTGAATTGAAACACTATTTTCCTGTTTAACACAGTAAACAGCCTGTATAAAGCTCAATATAAATAAAGATGAATTAACTTGACTCGTAGTGTACTTCAAAATCAAAAAAAAGTATATTTTTAATTTTTTATTAATCTTTTTATTAATCATGTCTTAAAGAAGTACACTTATTTTAATGTGTTGACTAACATGCTGTACTAAAGCATTGATTATTACTGTTATTTGATATTACATTTTAAAGTGAATATGTTTTAAATGTACTAAAGTGCAATAAAATGCTGTTTCAAAACATGACAAAAAATGTTCAATAGAAATGACGTTAAAGTATATTTTAGTTTAACACAAAACATACTTTGACGTCATTTCTATTGTACATTTGGTTCAGTACACCATATTTCATATTATGAAATTATATATAAAGATATAAAGTGATTCAAAAAAGCACTCCTAAGTTCAAATTATTGCATTTAAAATAAACTGAAACTATATGCATTTTCATTTAATTGTATATTAAGGTGCTCGAATATGCTATATTATAATCTAAATAATAATAATAATAATAATAATAATCCAACAATCTGCATGATTTGGGGCATGATTTATGTTTGTATAGCAAAAAATTGTTGTTTAATATTTAGGGTTATGAATATGATATTTGAAAAAATACACCACATTGTACTCCTAATGGAATTATTAAATAACTAAATGAAACAAATAATTATAAAATAAATGAGCAATCAAATAAAAAAAAATAAACATAACAATATATATATATATATATATATATATATATATATATAATATATATATATATATATATATATATATATATATATATATATATATATATATATATAATGAAATAAAATAAAAAACCAGCAATAACATGGAGATCATCTTACAAAATCAAAACTTTTCAATTAAAAATCCCTACAAATCTAAATAAATGACTGTTCCCACAAATCTCCCATTTACTAATTGACAGAGAAAAAAATTATAATATTCACCAAGATAAAACACATGTTATCAAATGACAACATTTTGACAATATTATTGACATATTACTGGGTGTCTGCATTTGTCTGCAAGTCTAAACTGCTAATGTTATTCAAGCTTAAACCTTCTTTCAGGCAGATATTCATTGTCAAATATCTGAATAGGTAACATGCTGTGTGGTTGAGCAGGTACTGAATGAATCCATGCTGAACAAACAAAGCCTTTTGGGTGAGGAAAGGCAGCGGATCAGATGTTATAGGAATATTTCAGGAAAAACACAATATAAGCTCCATATCTGTGAGAACTTTACATCTCAAATGACAAACATTTTTACTGATAAATTCATAAATTTGTGTATGATAATGTAATTATTCTTCTATGGTCTTTGAAATATGGTTTACTCTTGAATGTAAATGGACAAGCATTTATTTTAAACTAAAATATACTTTAATGTAATTTTAAATGAAAGGTGTCGTGTATTTAAATATTTTTTATAATTATTTATTTGTAATGATGTTTGCAGTTAATACATTTAAAAATATGAACTTTAAATGTAGTATCGAAAAATATGCTAGATCTTTATTCTTTAAATGCGCTTTATGTTTGTCAGCACATCAACATAAGTATACATTATTAAAGCATGGTAAATGACAAAGTAAAACTTTAATTTTACATTTTTTTAAAGTGTTAAACATGAAAGTGGACTCTTTTACACTTATGGCATTTTAATTAATAAATATTATATCACCTGCAAGCATAGTTTTTAAAATATATGTATACTTTTAAGATTTTAAATACACTAAAAGTGCACATTTAATACAATTAAGAACATTTCTTTATCACAAGGGGAATGTTCCTCATTCATCAATAAAAGTAAACCTCTATCACCAGCATTTGTGACAAAATACACTGTTTAGAAACCCACAAGATCAAACCTTCACATATTTCTATGAGATTAGTGTAATAAAATCACTTACAGCCAAGGCTGCTCTATGCCTGCTCAAAATTCAGTGTAAATATGCAATGCTGGATTAAAGCCAGACTAAATTATGCCTTTTCTCAGCCCATATCAGTTGCAACTGCTGTGTAAATGCATTCATGGCACCTCTAAGCAGCAGTAAACAATAAGTGTAAAGACTCCTAAAAGCCACTACAGAAGCACTTCTGTGGCACCTTTTCAGTGTATATTTGTTCAAAGTTATATCCATACTGTAAAAATCTTATTGTAATTTCAATGGTAAAACACTAAAAAAATGCTAAGATAAAAAAATTTGTTCAGAATTTGTAACAGAATGTTCCCTTATTATATACAGTAAAAACCTGTAATTGATCTAACTGGACATTTCATGTAATTTTACAGTAAAATACTGTTGAATGTACAGTTTTTGCATGTAAACACATCATCTAATGAGTTACAGTTATTATTATGGTAACACACAGCTGCCGATTTTATGGTGTAAAAATAAAAATGTGTTTGTTTGTTTTGTTTTTGTTTGTTTTGGCATGCAGGAAAAAAATAGTAGGCTAAATTGCACAATTTACTGATTCGTTCCCTCGATTTGCTAAATCGTGCATTCGATTTATAAACCGAGAGAACGAATTTCTAAATTGTATGCACGATTTAGCAACTTGAGGGAGCGGAATAGCAATCGTGTGCACGTTTTAGTACGTCGAGGGAACTACTTAGTAAATTGTGAGCACAGTTTATTTATTTTTTCTTGCATATCATGTGCGGGGCTCCGTAGTGTTTTTTTTTTTTTTACATGACCATGCAACAGTAAATTCATGTTTATACACATATGGATACCAGAAGGGATTATTTTCAAAAGTACTGTTTACAGTTTAGTAGACTTAACTGCTCAAAACACGTACATTTTTATGTAGGAAATAACATGGCAAAAATCGGAGCTTCACATTTGCTGTTTAAAACACTCCTGAATGCCTCACACTACAGACTTAAGATGTAGGTACATTACAGTCAGTGCCGTTTCTGTTCATATTTTTGTAAACTGAAAGACAAGTTGGTGGCAGTAGACTCACAGGCCACAGATGCTGGAATATTCCTTTAACAGAGGCAAGATTCAGCTCTGAGATGATACAGTATACAACACGGCTCGGAGGAGCAAAAAGCAGTGAGGAGGAAAAGACTGAGAAATGGACAAAAGAAAAGTGAGACGGACATAGGAGAAATCAGAGAAAGCAGCAAGGAGAGAAAGTGTTCTTTTTTCTTTTTCCCTTCTCTCTCGCTCACGCCTTAGTTTTCTGTAAAAGAAGCTGTGAGAGATAAGACTAAAAGGACAGTCAGTCTGTTCCGAACAATCCTTTCCCTGTCCCTCTCTCTCTTTCTCTCTATCCCTCTTTCCCGGTCTCATCCCCCCACTCCACTACTGTTCCTTCTACTTAATGGCCCCCACTCAGATTTCCATTGATGCCTGTGCTGATAGACCCTCTCTCCTGATAGACCCTGTTCTCCTCAGGTCTGCGCTCCCTTTTCAGGCCACGCTACTTCACTCCTGACTGTCCATCTACAGAAACACACATCCTGAAACACACATCATTTACCTCACACAAAGTTCTGCCAATTCAGTAGTTTTTGAACTAGTAATTTACTAACAGTAGTCTGTCTGCATGCTTCTCTTTATGAAAATGTACTGTATGCATATGTATATACATACATTTACTGATGATCGATTAAAAAAAATAAATGGCAAAGATTTCTGCAATCATGATTAATTGCACCTAACATTCAAATTTGTAATCACACATGATTTTCACACTGAATCTACAAATTAATTTGAAAATGATACAAAGATTGTTTTTCTTTGATATTTTAAATATCTGTTTAATGACATCTTCTTAAGTATTATAAATGAAGACCACCTATTTTTACAACCATTCAGTTTTTTACTGTAAACTAGGGTTATCATGGTAAATGTTTTTATAAGTGCTTGATTTTGGGGTGGGATTGGGAGAGCTGTTACAGTTGTATTTCTGAGCCTGGAACATGCAGTATATGTTGTGAACCTGTACAATTATTGTACTATGGTAAATCAGTCTGACTCATAAACACACTAAAGGCCTTGAACACAAACAAACCCACAAGCACACACTTCCGCTCAATTAACAGAATCAACCAACCTGGAGGAGGGTAAAATATTCTCCTTCAGTCGAAATATTACTAATCGCTTAGGGCTCTTCTTAAAGCAAACAGACAGAGGATTTAGCAGAACAAAACCGAGCAAAACACACCCCATGCAGCACACAAAGACTCAAAGGCAACTTTAAATAAGGCCTTCATCTCCGCTCCCCTTGTTATGAAGATGCGCGTGTTGAAAGGGTATGGAAACAGTCATTTAAAGCAGAAAAATTGGGCATCAAAAACTCAGGTCACAATGTTTACAAAGAGAGGAAAATTTAATCCAATCACAGAGTCTTCTCT
Organism: Cyprinus carpio; assembly: GCF_018340385.1. Lineage (NCBI taxonomy): Eukaryota > Metazoa > Chordata > Actinopteri > Cypriniformes > Cyprinidae > Cyprinus > Cyprinus carpio. The sequence goes on along the minus strand of NC_056582.1, from coordinate 5,507,109 downwards.
CCGCTTCCTTCTGCTCTTTTCATGAGCTTAGGACACGAATTATAAAACTGAAACAGCACAACTAATTAATTTACTGATCATGAAAAAAAAAATTCTACTTTGTATTTTAAAGAACAGAACTGCATGCAAAAAGATATAAAGAGAAACAACAGACAAGAAAAGCAATGAGAATTCGCCTTGCTGTGTATATGTTGTTTAATTACGATATTTAAAGGAGAAAAAAATCTACACTCAAAACAAATGTTAAATGTTTAAAGGGGCAGCAAATCTCCTGCCAGTGAATAAAGAGACAGTTTTGTGTTATGTTGACTCATATAAAATCCGAGTGTCAAGCCACTGAAACTATAAAATACAAATCCCTCAAGAATAGCACATACGTTTGCTTTGAGCACACAACATCACAATGCCGATATCCGGACAAAATTCCACACTTCCCATGGATTTATGGGGGAAAAAATGCTTTACATTCATAAGAAATATAGTGTTTCACATACACAAACCTTAACCTCTTTCTTCCTCTGCATCTCTGTTTCTCTCTGACTGTGTGACCTGTAGTTGTTCTGCTGCCCGAGGGCTGGAATAACTGTCTGGTGCCAGGCTTCTGCACCCAGGGGCTTGTGGGAGATGAGGCAGGGGTTGGGAAAGGGAGGTGTGTGTTCAGTGTGTGTGCGCGTGTCTGTTCCTCTTGTCCCCTTTACCTGACCTCGATCATGGGATCGCAAACCAGTCACGGCCAATGCAAAAATCACTAGACAGACAGAGAAAAAGCAAACCAATCTGACTTATATGGAGCAGCGTTCCCAGAATCCTCTTTGTGATTTCATGTCATCCTCTCTGGACTCACAATGCTATTATTGACTGCTACTGACAAACAGTGATGCTCTTCAAAACATGTTTTCATAATCATGTAAGTGTCACTTTTCTTTGCCGTCTCCAGGAATAATCTCCCTCCTCCATGTGGACACAAGGGCTGCTGCTGAGCATGTTGCCCCAGGGCAAGGCTCTCTCTCTGGGCACAAGGGGGCCGACTCCCTGGGTGGTTTGGCCTGGATGAAGGCTCTTGTGCTCAATGACTGGTCTGGTTGTGATTTCGTGTCTGAATATTCACTCTGGCTGTCTGCTTTTTCCCAGGGATCCCGGGTGAGATGGAGGTCAGAGAGGTTCCAGTCAGTGTGTTCTGGGGACTGTATGTGTGTGTGTGTGGCAGAGGGAAGCATTTCTATAACAGTGAGGGCCGAGCTCCCCTACCCTTTCTTAACTAGCGAAAGCAAACAAATAGTCTTATCCTCTGATCCTGTTTGCCAGACATGTGCTTTCAAATCTGAACAGCCTCTCTTCCTACACGCCACCTAAAACAGGAAGTGACATACTTAAAATTATACTACTGGCCCGGGATTGATATGACCCGGGAACATACAGGTCAGTGAAAAGCGACTCTCAAGGCCACTTGGCATAACGATTACGCTCACTTTTTAGCTTTCCTTGCTCCCACACGTTCAGCTAATCTCTTGACAGGAAAGGGTTGGGGGCAAGTTCAAGTTTTGGGTCAGTGTTGATTTTGATCCTTGTGGGTTTGCCCCATTCATAAACGTCTTCCACAGTCGAAATTTGCCAAAGGCCCGGCTAATTCATCAAGCACAAATAATTAGGTCTTGTATTCGGTTTGTTTCGTGCAATCACTCCATGTGGTCAGGTGACCGGCAACAGGGTGGGGCATGGAGGGTGAACCGAAAGGTCATGGCCGGGTCATCATAAACCATCAAAAATGAAACAGATGAAAGAGTAGCGAGCCGTTCAAAACTTTGCCTTATTTTCTCTTCTTCAGAATGGGGATTATGCTGGTTTTAACTGGAGTGCATGTCCTGTTTTCTTTGTGGAAGCGAGCTCATCATACTACAGCAGCATGAGACGGGGCTATTTAGTGGACGGCACCCCAGTGTAAACAGCCTAACCTTTAAATACTGAGGCAAATCCCACTTCAGACCTCTGCGAAATCAAAAACTCTTGGGTCGATGACAATGATCTTTGTATTCACGTTCATAATTTTTTTTTATATTTTGACTGTATTTTCACCTTTTGTTTTGATTTGGTGACTCAAAAAAATATTATAATCATACGAATTATTATTATTATTAAAAATTTGTATTTTATAAATATTTTATTTTATAAATGCACAAACTTTTAAATATTTTTTATAGAATTTAGGAATTTTGAAATGCATTTTTCTTTTGAGAACTGCCATTTGACACGTGACATCCTGAGCTAATTAATGTAGTCACTGAGTAAACAATGTCATGTTCTGACCTTGACACAGCAAGGAGGGTCTACAGGGGTCCTGTCTTTTAAATATGAGTGGTATCAGTGGTAGAGCATTGCGTTAGCAGCGCAAAATGTTGTGGGTTTGATTTGCAGGGGAACACGTTAGATAAAAAAAAAAAGATAAAAAAAAAGGATATTCTGAATGCACTGTAAGTTGCTTTGGATCAAAGTGTCTGCTAAATGCATAAATGTTTTAAATAGGAATAAAATGTCCTATTATTATTATTTTCTTCTTAGTTCAGAAGTTTGGGGTTGGTAAGATCTCGTGATTTGAAAAAAAAAAAGTTTACAAGCTCACCAAGGCTTCATTTGATTGATAGAATACAGTAAATATTGTGTAATACTGTGAGATTATTACAATTTAAAATAACTGTTTTCTATTTTAATCTATTTTTTTAAAAAAAAAAGTAATTTATCCTGTAATGCAAAGTTGAATTATCATCATTACTCCAGTCATGTGTCACATGATCCTTCAGAAAACATTCTAATATGCTGATTTGCTCAAGAAACATTTATCATCATTATCAATGTTGAAAAAAGTTCATATTGTGAAAACTGTGATACATTTTTTTCAGGATCCTTTGATGAATATAGTTCAAAAGGACAGCATGCTTGCTGAATGATAATTAATTGGTACAGTATATACATGCATACATGAAGTGCAGTTGAGTCACTGTATGTATAAAACAGGTTACTTTTTCCTAATAATTGAATAGGTCTGGAATGGACACATAAAATGTGTATTATGTCATTGACATCTACATACACACAATATCAAATCCAGGAGACCAGCGAATGAAAAACAGAGGCAACATTAAAGAATGCCTCCATGTTTAATTGCAATACATTGCTAAAAACATTTTGTTGATTCAGTTTGAGTTTGAGGATGAATTTGAAATGACAAAATTTAATCTGCTCCGTCTGAGCAAATCAAAGGAGCGGCAACCAGCACACTCCCAAACTATTTTCCCAGAGTGCACCAGGACTCCCGTCGTCAGCCTGTCTGCCCTCTCTTACTTTCATAGTTTCTATTTTTGAGTTTTTGTTTGCTTGTTTCTCTCCTTATCATGCCATCTGGAATTCAACTCCATGGTTCCGATAAACATGGGGCACCACTTTGTCTCTCTTTCTCTCTCTCCTTCTCTCTCACTTTCTCAGATGGAATTGTGATTTAACAGGCATGACAGTACGAGGACAAGACTCCCAGCATGTGAAAACAAACAAACAAATCAATAAGATAAGTCTGAAATATGTACAGAATCTTATCATCACAAGAAACTGAAAAATGTGCAAAACTGGCAGAGCTGCCCTGGTGAAGTGAGGTGTGAGCGGAGAGAGACAGGAACAACAAACAGATTGTGACTTTACACTCGAACCTATCTCACCAGGGTCATCTGAGAGGTACAAGATGTTTCATTCAACATGAGTTGATGTCAAGTACTGCTCATGTTGATTTTGTGTTATGCAGTCCAGTAAGAATGAAAAAGTTAGAATTAGTAGAATAAGTTGGTATGTACTTGCAAAGTTACTTATAGTCAGAAGAACGTTTGTTGGAGGACCATCAAAATAAAGTGTTAGCAGATAATAAGCATATAATCTACTAATACTCTAATGAATAGTAGTTGTTATGTATTTGTGAAGATATTTATAGTTAGTAGAATGTCTAAAGTGTTACTGAAATTCTGTCAGCATTTACTTCAGGCCATACAATTAAAGAAAATGTAGAGCTGAGGCCATTAAGATCCAAAAATGACCAAAGAAATCCTCACAGGAGGTATATAAAGTACACATCATGTTTTTTTACTGATCAGATCTGTACATGTGTCTCACTGTGTCCGGACCACATAAATAAATGTTACTTTTTCCAAATGAAGCTATGTCAAGTTAGAAAGCCCTACAATCCACACATAAGCAACCAATCATGAATAAAGCATAAGGATGGAGCAACACAAAAATTATTATATTGGATGAAGAAAGTTAATATTTAAATATCTTCAGAAAATGTTCCTCCAGGGTGCCAAACCTAAATCAAGATATTATAAATCTTGGACAAATCTAAACCTAAAGCACTAAAAATGTTCAAGTTTTACGATTTTCCATGAGTTATTTGAAAATAAACTTAAATTACACAAGCAATTCAAGCGAATGAATGAAGCCCAAAATCACATGATACGATTCACAAGGCTCAGAAAAGAGATGCGAGAAATAAATGAACTCTTTCTTTAACCACTCCAGACATGAAAGAAAAATTTGTGAAATAGGGGGGGCCAGTAAAATACAAAGAGCACAGTAAGGAGCAGGAGGAGAAACAAGGACAGAGATCGAAGGAGTCAATGTACGACCGGAGAACGAAGGGGACAAGAAAGAGATAAAGCCCGGGCGGCCATGTGGGTGATTCCAGCCTCGGTCAGGTGTGTCCAAACAGCGGCGTGCTGAGACAGACAAGCGGGCAGACTGGCGTCAGCGGCCACACGCATGCCCCGTCGCACCACACGCCAAGGGCCCGCATACCAGCGCTCCCACACACGTGTACACAATGAGAGCTCAGTCCTGCATCACGCACCAGCGGCAACAGCAATGTGAAATATTCAAACAGGGACAAAGGTACAGCACAGGAGGGGTGTGAGGGGATCGTGGCGGACCGCCGAGGGGTGAGGAAGGGGTGACGGGTGGAGAATGAGACCTGGACACGGAGATCAGAATGGAGATGACACAATGGAGCAACTTTACAGAGATTTGATGGAGCTGGAACCATTAAGGGTTAGGGTCAAGACAATTAGATACAGTTCAAGAGAAATTAGGTCATAGGTCATGTTCAGTGACATGGTGTGTTTAGATTTTTCATTACATTCAGAACTTCAGCCGGTTGAATGATAATGAAACAGATCCTGTTACATATGACATGTGAAGACAAGCATGATACAAAGTACTGAAAGACTACAGAAACATTTATACTGGCAGGTTAGAGAAACATTAATATATTCAGACTAGATTGAGACAAAGCAACGACAGACTAGAGTACCGTTTTAACCTTAAAATATTAATAGGAGCAAAAAGCTCTAAGAGGTAAATAGTCAGTCTAGAGCGATATTAAAACATTTAGAAACTACTGAGACATTAAAACACTGGCAGGCAAGAATGACATTAAGATATTGAGAGACTAGAGCAGCATTTAAATATGCTGTCAAGATTAGAGCAACATTATGATATTGACAGACTACAGCGACATTAAGATATTGAGAGACTAGAGCAACATTAAAATACTGAAAAACTTTAGCAATATTAAGATATTGAGTGACTAGAGCAGCATTGAAATACTGTCAAGACTAGAGCAACATTAAGATACTGACAAATTAGAGTGATATTAAGATATTGACAGAATAGAGCGACATTAAAACATTGACATAACAGAGCGACAAAAACACTGACATACTAGAGCGACACAAAAATACAGTCAGATTACAGCGACATTAAAATACTGTCAAGACTAGAGCAACATTAAGATACCGACAAACTATAGCAACATTAAGATATTGAGAGACTACAGCAGCATTAAAATGCTTTCAAGACTAGAGCACCATTAAGATACTGACAAATTAGAGTGATATTAAGATATTGAGAGACTAGAGCAGCATTAAAATACTGTCAAGGCTAGAACAACATTAAGATACTGACAAATTAGAGTGACATTAAGATATTGAGAGACTAGAGCAGCATTAAAATACTGTCAAGACTAAAGCAACATTAAGATATTGAGAGACTAGAACGACACTAAAACATTGACATAATAGAGCGACAAAAAAACTGACATACTAGAGCGACATAAAAATACAGTCAGACTGAAATGACATTAAAATACAGTCAAGGCTAGAGCAACATTAAGATATTGACAGACTAGAGTGACATTAAGATATTGACAGACTACAGCGACATTAAGATATTGAGAGAATAGAGCGACATTAAAACACTGACATAACAGAGCGACAAAAACACTGACATACTAGAGCGACAAAAATACAGTCAGACTAGAGCAACATTAAGATATTGAGAGACTAGAGCAACATTAAAATACTGTCAAGACTAGAGCACCATTAAGATACTGACAAATTAGAACAATATTAAGGTATTAACAGACTACAGCGACAATAAGATATTGAGAGAATAGAGCGACATTAAAACATTGACATACTAGAGCTACATAAAAATACAATCAGACTGGAGCAACATTAAGATACTGGTAGACATTACAGACTACAGCAACATTAAAATACTATCATGTTACAAGACCAGTATTAACAATGCCAGACTAGAGTGACATTAAAATAATGTCAGACTTGAGCAACATTAAGATATTGAAAGACTGGTGTGGCATTTAATTACTAACAATAAGAAAATGCTACAAGATCAGTATTTATATATTGACATACTAGAGCAATATTAAGATACAGACAGACTAGAGCAATGTTAAAAAGCTAACAAGAACAAAATGCTACAAGAGCAATATTGTTATAGTGTCAGACTAGAGCAACATTAAAGAATGACAAACTAGAGTGACAACCAAATACTAACAGACAAAAGCGACATTAAAACACTGAGAATAGACTATAGTGACATTAATATACTACCAAGGAATAAGACCAATATTAATATATATGATCCGCAGTCTGACTCTAGTCAAAGACAATTGCTTGAAATCCAATGTTAACGTACTGTCAGACTAGAGCAACATTAAAACACTGAGATTAGAGTAATAAATACAACTATAAATATAGACAGACAAGACTATAGGAATATTAATAATATTTCACCAGACTAGAGCAACACTAAAATATTGACAGGCTAGCACAGCACTAAAATCTAAAAGACTTGAGCAACATCACAAAACGAGCACACTAGAATAACATTTAAAATGTTTAACTGGACTTGTTACTAAATCTATATCCATTTAAAGTTTTAAAAGTCATTTTACTCTAGTCCTTCTTCTCTCTAGCAATGATATGTGTTGGTTATAGAATTAGAATATATTAATTGTTTTTTTTTGTTTTTTTTTTGTGAACAAGCCTAATCTTCATAATTACACAGCCGAAATATTAATTTCAGCTTGATGCATGTCATATTTCCAAGCCAATACAATTAAGTAGTATTGCCTGTCAAACAATATAAAACACTGTGAAGATAGTATAACAAGAATAAATATATAAAGAAATATATATATTAAAAGTCAAATGTAATAAAATGAAGTTATCTTTCATAATGAAATATCATTACATCACTAAAATACATAATTTATTATTATTATTTATTATTATTAAATCAAATTTGTACTATTATTTAATGTCTATATAATGCTTTTATTTTCTGAAATAGATCTTAAATTGGCTGTAATTATAAGTAAATAAAACTGAAACTAAAAAGAATATACATTTATTTATTTATTTATTTATAGTTATGTAACGTTTTGTAAAGATTAATTATATTACACAATGAAATAATGATTAAGAATAATTAAAAATAAATATGTAAGTGAATGAATAGATAAATAAACTGGTAACCATAGCAGTATCAGAAGTAACAGTATTTAGTCAAAATACAAATAAATAACAAATCGAGCAAAATTTAATTTAACCTAATAATAAAACTAAGACATGTTTTCAAATTTCAAATCTGTCTTACCTAACATAAGCTTGTGCTGTCATCTAGTGGATAACACATCTAGAACAACCCTGTGACTGCACTGCCATCTAGTGTTCTAGTGTTCTGCTGGAACCTTCACTGGACAGTCAAGATACATCCATGACATGAAGGAAGTCTTCACTGTGGGATTTATCTAGAAAATTTATATCTAATATCAGTTTCATAGCACTTCACAATGCAAAGCAGCACTGTAAAACAAGAAAAAGTGAATTATATACCTCTGTGGACGCTCTGTCTATCTGTATATCTATCCGTCTCCTTCACTGCTTTGAGAAGCACATCTGTTCTGAGTTAACAGGCCTCAGCCGCCCCGATCTCCCTCTGGCCTCTCAGACTCCTTCAAATACAGCTCAACTTCTGAACTTCCGACATGATCTGGGTCAATTCCTCTGGCCTCGCCCTCAAGGAAATACACTTCAGCCATCTAATCACAACTAAAGAGGCAAAACGCACTTTAGAGGGTTCAGCACACACACATATATATCAAACTAGTACCCAATGGAGAACACTGACCATCAAACTGAACTGTTTTTTGAGCATCTTGTGCCACAAGCGCCACGTTTTTGAAAACGTTTTGTTCAGCCTAGCTTTTTTAAACACATGAACACGTCCTGTAAGAAAGACCCCTAACATGTCATTCATCCGGACCAAACTCCATCTTGCCTGCATTGTTCCCATGGCAATGAAGTTGTCTGTTTCTGTGATGATGTCACTTCCTAAACGGCTCCAAATGATCACCAGTCCCCCTAGTTTGCAGTTTTCTAATTTTAATCAGACTGTTTTATAAAAAATAAAAAAATACAAAATATTATCAGCATAACAATTTTATAAAGTTATGAAGGTCTTAGGTTTTGTGCAAACTTGTAGTGTTCATACAAATCAAATATTGATTATTATCAGTATAAGTTACAGCATAATTTTGAATCCCACATGTAATATTTATTTGTAGTATTGAATTAAAAAAATTATTTTTCAAATTTAATTTGTTTTGATGCCTTAATATAAAATATTACAAACATTGTATTTCAATATTAATAAAATACATGTTAATACATAATAATATTGATAATATTAAATTTGTTACCAATATATGAATGGCATTCAATAATAAAATGCAAATATAAATTTATAATGTAAATAAAACTATTTTTTTTCTCTATTCCCTATAGCTCTATTTTCACATTTTAACAAAAATATACAATAAATTGAGGAAATATTGAGTGTGATATTAAAAAGAAAAAAAAATATTTAAATGTGTAAATTGAAAGCATACAGATGTCTAACCACTGTATGTGTTCAATAAATTAATTACAATTATTCTCACAATTCCTGACTATTCTTACATGTGACCCTGGACCACAAAACCAGTCATAAGGGTCTTTTTTTTATTTTTTATTGAGATTCATACATCATCTGAAAGCTGAATAAAAAAGCTTTCCATTGATGTATGTTTTTTTTAGGATAAGACAATATTTGGCCGAGATACAACTATTTGAAAATCTGGAATCTGAGGGTGCAAAAAAACCTTTAAAGTGGTCCAAATTAAGTTCTTAACAATGCATATCACTAATTAAAAATAAAGTTTTGATATTTAAGGTAGGAAATTTACAACATATCTTTGTAATGATTTTTAGAACAAAAGAAAAATCAATTATTTTGACCCATACAATGTTGTTTTGGCTATTGCTACAAATATACCCCAGCGACTTAAGACTGCTTTTGTGGTCCAGGGTCACATATTATCAAATATGAATAAACTGTATAATCTCAGAAATACATTAAGAGTATTATAGTTTGTTTGTTTGTTTGTAAAATCTTAAATGTTGAGCAGACTCCCTAAAAACCCATTGGTTGCAGCCATAGCAATTTTGCTAATCTCACTTATAAGAAATGAGAACTTTTTTTTGCTTCTCAGGGCTTCGGGAAGGAACATGGAGAAGTTTTCTGTGTCTGTAAACATCGCACCCCAGAGCCACATCACATTCACTCTTACAAGAGCTGCTGCAGCGGCGTCTTGGCATCTATGAGATCATGTTAGCCGTCCATCCGACGGTTCAGAATATTGAGGTTCATCGGTAGTTTCTCTCTCAGACTCTCTAATTGCACATATTCAGTTGAAATGTTGAAATATTGTAAGCTATGTTATATCAGTCGTGTCTCTCATCCACAGATTGTGGTAGATATCTATGAACCTAAAGGAACTGCGTTTGTGGACGTCAACGGTACATTCATCACCAACCAACTGCTCCCTCTAGTGAAGAAAACTGTCACTGATAAAAAGGTTCCAATCAAAACTTTCCAACAATCCCCTAGCATTGGTTGATTAAAATGAAACCCTGTGCATGCCTTAGAGCAGTGGTTCCCAATCCTGGTCCTGGAGAACCCCCAACACTGCATGTTTTTGGTGTCTCTCTTATCTGACACACACATTTGAGGTCTTGGAGTCTTTACTAATGAGCTGATGAGTTGAATCAGGTGTGTTTGAATAGGGATCTCTAGAACCAGGACTGGGAACCACTGCCTTAGACTAGGGGTCTCCAACCCTGCTCCTGTCCTGTAGTTTCCAGAAATAAGTATTTTGATCTAGTGATAAATTTTTTATCACGAAGCATCTCATTTTACCAACAGTGAGCCTAAAAACACTTCAGAAGAAAAAAGGAAACACTTCCTGCTCTGCTCGTAACGTTGATCCTCTGTGATCTTCCTCAGGCACATGTGTAATTTTCTCCTACATTGGGACAGCAGAAGACATGCTCAGACTGAGAAGACACATTGATTGACGGAGATTTATTCATCAAATATGATGTGAACCACCCACAGGATATAGATGAAATTCAGGTAAAATATCAGCAAAGCCTTTTCTCACAATGAATTTCTTACGAATCATGTCTTATTCTGATGTACTTGTGATTCTGTTTCAGATTATAAATTGCTACTTTGTACATTTTTTTTTGCCCTAGATGATTTGCCACAAATGCCTTAAAAATTAGGTTTTTGTGATAGACTGAAGTGGGTCCATGAGGGGAGAGAAGATGAAATAGGCAAGTCAAGATGAACACATTCCTAAACTCTCCTCCTAGTTTGTACGTTTGCATCATCTGCTGATTATCTGTTGGTAGACTCGAGAAGCTCTGATGACTATATTAAGTGAACTGCATGAAGATGATTACTTGGGGCTGGTCATGTTTGATGACACTTGAGTTGTGGAGACCATTTCTTAGCAAAGCTACACCAGAAAATGTGAGGGCGGTGAAAGAATTTGTTCGGACTATTAAAGCGAGAAACAGTAAGTAGGGAAATAAAGGGACTGTAAACCCTGCACAAGGCTGAAATCATGGCCTAGCTGTAAGTACTCTGACATATTGAGCCATGGTTCTCATGTAACACAGTACAAACCTTTATTTTACAGTAAATTACAAGTTTTATCTTTTACTGCCACTGTATTCTGTCATATTTTTCCATTAGTGACCAATATAAACAAGGGCTTTTTGTATGCGGTGGACATGCTTACCTCAGAAAAAAAGTGACTATTTCCCAGATATGTCCATGATCATTCTGCTAACCGATGGCCGACCCAGTTCTGGTGTGTATTGGCTTTGCAGAATACAAAAATTGTTTTAAAGTACTTTGTCTTTGGTAATAATTAATACAAATTAATGTTGACTTGGCATTTAATATAAAACTTTAGAACAGGGGTCTGCACTTTAATCTGCACTGATTTATGTGTGTTTAAGACCAGCAAGATCTTTCCAAAATCCAAGAAAATGTCCGTAATTCTATTAACGGAAGCACAAGTCTCTTTTGTTTGGGCATTGGCTATGATGTGGACTACAGCCTTCTTGATACGTTGGCCAAGCACAACGATGGACTCACTCAAAGAGTCTATGAGGCCTCGGATGCTGCCCTTCAGCTGCAGGTAGAGCTTGACAAACCTATTCTCTGACACTAAAATATACTGTATATTTAATAAACGTAACCTGATCCAGATTACATCCGGGTCCTGAACGATTTTCTATCTCTACAGGGTTTTTATGATGAGCTGGCTACCCCACTTCTCTTATAGGTGAATCTCAATTATCCCGGCAACGCTGTAACTGACTTGACACAAAGTCACTTTAGGCAATTCTTCAAGGGCTCTGAGATTGTGGTAGCCGGACGTCTACAAGAACTTGAGACCAACACCTTTCAGACTGAAGTATCAGCACACGGGGTACGGGGAGCAAACTATTAGTTACTGAATAAGAATCCGTTTGAATGTACTGTTTCATTAGTGCCATACTCCTGATTTCAGTTGGAAGACCAGTTTGTGGTCGAGGGTCTAGCAATTGCTGAAGAGTGGGATGGTGTGTTTCCTGATCAGGAGTACATCTTTGGGGATTTCACAGAGTGACTGTGGGCTTATCTGACCATCCAGCAGCTCTTGGATAAAAGGTCAAACATGTGCTCCAATAATTCAGCTATTACCTGAGAATGACTGAAATAATACAATGTCCAATCAAATTTGTTATAACAGAGAGCAATGCTCCCCAGAGGACAAGGAAAACGTCACAGCTGAAGCTCTAGACCTTTCTCTAAGGTATAACTTTGTCACACCTCTTACCTCCATGGTGGTTACCAAACCAGAGACTGAGGATGAAGATGAACCGCTCATTGCTGCCAAGCTGACTGAAGGTACTCTGAGTTTTTTGAACTTTAAAGGTTCTTTACACCTAAAAATGACTTTTTTTTTTTTTTTTTTTTTTTTACACAATATAGTAGTACATTGATGGTGCTTCATTTCCTAGACAAGCCTCTTTTTCCAAATCAGAAAATGGAGCTAATGAAAAAAAAAATAAAAAATTATATATACACTCACTGGCCACTTTATTAAAATTGATGTGCAAGTCAATGGAAAAGGCAATATTGAAATGATGGGCTGGAATATTAAAATTACTATGATAATGATGGCCCAAAAATGTGACTGGCTGAAGCACCATTTTATTGCAAAGGTGCTAATGTGACACATTAACACTGGGTGGTGTTCTTCTGATTCACAGAGGAGCAAGAGGACACAACAGAACTTGGTAAGAGGAATTTGACTGGTACACCATCATTGTGAACATTAATAAGTAGCTTATCTTACTTGTGTTACAAAATATCTATAATAAGCACTCTATCTCTTTCTCACAACTACTTGAAGATACAGTATAAGAGCCTTCTACGCTCCACCTAAATTGACTAGCCGTGCTCACCAAATCAAAAGATTCAAAGCCAGGTTATTCTCTTCATATTTTGGTGAGAAGTGATGTAATTTTTTGTACATTTTAAAGAGAACTCTTACAGTAAAGAAAATATCTTACATGTTACTCATGAGTTTGTCTCTTGCAGTGAGATCCACACTTCATCATTGAGCTGCCAGATCAGAACGATGCTCTGTGTTACAACATTGATGACAAACCTGGTACCATCTTCAACCTGGGTAGAGACCCACTTACAGGTGATTCATTCTGTCAAAAAAAAAAAAAGGAAAAATTTTTGATGTGGGTAATTGTGACTAGGTTTATTCTCTTTCTTCTCATATTTAATCAAATTCAGGCATTGTAGTGAATGGCCAGATCATTGGAGATAAGAAAATCATCCCAGGAAACAAGATGCACACCTATTTCGGGCGCTTTGGGATTGTTCATGAGAAGTTTGGTATCAGATTGATGGTGAGCACAAAGGAGATCTCAGTGTCTGAAAACAAAAAACTGGCAACATTCTCCTGGATTAACAACAAGACATTAGAAGGACTGAAGTGAAATTAATACATTTCGTGCTTAAGGCATTGTTTCCCAAAAAATGAAAACTAAAATTAATAAAAAAGACACCAGCATATGGGTTCAAAAAAATAATAATTATGGCAGAATTTTCATGTTGGCATTAATTATTCTTTTTATTATTATTTATTATTCTATGCAAATTCAGTTTTGAGCACAATCCTCCAGCATGGATCTGCAGGTGATCAAAGATCTCAGTTTAACAGTGAACCTAAGGAACTCAGTCAAGTTTCTTATTATCCTGCACTAAGTCTGGCAGAAACACTCATATCATCAAGACTACCTCGGGTTCTACACCTTGGACAGTCACCACCTTTCAAACAATGTCCACGGCCTGCTTGGTAAACTGAGATGTTCCTAAATATTAGCACAAGAACGGTACATAGATTAATCTTTGGTTGTCTCCACATTCAAGTTTGTTTGTCTTACCAAACATTTCACAAATCATTTGTTGTGTGCCAAATGACGTACTGTACACGGTGCACTATGTACAAGCCTGTTCTTGGAGTGCTGCCATCCTGCAGATTTCAACTCCAAACCCAATCAAACACCCCTAAACCAGCTCCCCAAGGTGTTCAGGGTTACTTGATAATTACAGGCAGTGTGTTGGAGCAGGGTTGGAGCTGTAGTCTGCAGGACGGTTGCTCTCCAAGAGAAGGGTTGGAGATCCCTTGTCTAGTGCATGAATTTATAAGGTTGTTTTGTTATCCAGCATAAGAGTCTGAAATTAGGTGAGTCGTAAACAGGGTTGCCAGGTTTTCACAGCAAAACCTGCCCAATTGCGACTCAAAATTATCCCAAAACTAGCCCAATCGCATTTCAGGAGCGATCCTGGGTAAAAAAGAAAAAATAATAATAAAAAAAAAAAAAAAATAAATAAAAAAAAAAAAATGCGTTCCGGGGGCTAAAATACACATTGTTTTTGGTTGGGTTCCCCTGGTAAAAGTCACATTCCAAAGTTAAATATCACGTTATTGGGGTCGCTTCAACCCGCGGACATGAAAAACATCCCGCGGCAACTGTGTTAAAGTAGCCCAATTCCATGGGAAAACTGAGGACTTGGCAACACTGGTCATAAAGTTTGAAAATAAAGCTGCAACAGTGCATTAAAGTGCCCCTATTATGGATTTTTGAAAATTACATTTCTTGCAGTGTGTAACACAGCTCTAAGTGAATAAAACATTTTGTAAAGTTTTAAATCTAAAAGTGCACCGTGTATAAAGTTATTGTCTTACAAAAGAAAAAGTCGACTCCGAGTCATGAAAACGTGTCGTTTTTAAAACGACTCTTTAGCTGTTTCAAGATGACATCAAACTGAAACATCAACATATTTATGCCCGCCCACTAGTTGTGCGCGCAGACCCAGGAAAACTTGAACCTCTCCTGCCTCAAACACTGTGGTGGATTCCTGTGGAGAAGATGCTGTGCTCTGCACTGTGAGAGGAGATCCGTTAGGGTATGTCGAAAAACTCCCAACTCATTTTCTCCTCCAACTTCAAAATAATCCGAAATCGCTGCTGAAGCACCGACCCAGTGTTTACAAAGTGAACGTTCAAGGATGGTCAAACACTCTTTCCAAAAAAAAATTAATAAATAAATTTAAACAACGATGTAGGACGATTTTAAAGTAGGAGGAGAAAAGTGTTGGGAGTTTTAAGACACATTTTCTTGAACCGTTGTACACAGAGTATGCATGCGCATAGCAGAGCAAGACAAGACGAGCAAATAGTCTAAAAAAAAATTTATTTTTATTTTATAAAGAAAATGACCGATCGTTTCGTTATATAAGTTGTGACTGAAATTATTTGCGACTGGAGAAAGGGAGACATGAACATCTTGGATGACATGGGGGTGAGTAAATTATCAGGATATTTTTATTCTGAAAGTGGAGTAATTCTTTTAAAACCTTGCCGTCATGCATTCTGATGCCTACTGTAACATGCAAAATACGCTTTTAGTTGTGTGTATTGAGTTCGCTCCACGCAGCTTGTAGGTCTCTGTCTAACAGCAATATCTGTTCACTCGCAATTGTCTAGAAATGTATAGATGAATAGTAAATGTTTGTCGTTGTTATTACTTGTAGTTCTGATAAAGAATAGAGCAGTATGTTAGTTTACAAACTGCAGTGCTTTATCAATATGTTTCTGCATTGGGCTAACACATATAACATGGCTGTTTGGGTGTTTACCACTGAGCTGTGGGCTAAGTAATGGTGATAGGCGTTGTGTTATTGACCTGCGCTGCAAGCAGTAGATCAATCACGACAGACTGCGTCATCAGACCAATCACCGCAGTTTAGCAAAGGAGTTTGGAAAAATGAATCATTAAACAAATCATTTGGGAGTCATTGAGCAAAAAAGGAAGGGAAAAAAAAGCATATTTTAAGAAAATAAAAGTGTTTTTTGACCTTGCATGCATGTCAACCTGTTGTTGGGGAGTCCCAAAACCAAATTATGAACCTCTCATTACCCATAATAGGGGCACTTTAAGATTCCAACATTTCACACTCAGCCAAGTGCAGAAAAATTAACCTACATCTTTGATAGCCTGAGGGGGTTTTTTCCCTTCTCTTTAACAACAGCTTTCCTTGGACTCTGTTTTTTACTGCAGGTCAGTTCTACCACGGCGTGAACTTTGAGGTCAGTGACTTGTTTCCAGGAAAGGACCCTGATAAACAAGATGCCAACA
This sequence comes from Cyprinus carpio, assembly GCF_018340385.1. NCBI lineage: Eukaryota > Metazoa > Chordata > Actinopteri > Cypriniformes > Cyprinidae > Cyprinus > Cyprinus carpio. The sequence goes on along the minus strand of NC_056582.1, from coordinate 5,490,610 downwards.
TGTTTGTGAAAGGAAACAAGCTCACAGTTACCAGGTGAATGAAAATGAACATAAAAATGCATTGTTGAATTCACACCTCAAGAGAAACAGAAAATTCATTCAGATTTCCATTCAATCCCACATGACTCCAGGGGCTGGAAGACAGATTTCAGATAGGATGTGAAGAGTTCAGCCAGAGTTCACACAGACTACATCATTTCTGGTCTCTTCAAATCAGTATAGACAACATCTGTCCCACAGCGGACCTTTGCACTACATACAAAGTACATGTTAGCTTTCATGTAGTCTTAAGTATATAAGATGTGATGACTTTATTTGGATATAATGCAATATCTGACAAAGCTGATAGTATTTTGGTTTTACATACACTAATTGGCACCCTTGGAAATATGAGCAAAGGTGGCTGTAAAAATAATTCTGCACTGTTTATCCTTTTGATCTTCCATTCCAAAAAAAAAAAAAAAAAAAAAAAAAAAAAAAAAAAAAAAAAAAAAAAAAAAAAAAAAAAAAAACACAAAATTCTAACTTTTCATTAAAGTAAAACAATGGAAAGTGGGGGGAAAATCTCATTACGAAATAAATGATTTTTTCTAGTTCATGTTAGCCACAAATATTGGCACCCAGTTATTGCAACATCCTTTGCCCAAGATAACAGTTTTCTCCCATAATGCCTGATGAGTCTGGAGAACAGCTGACTAGATCAGAGACCCTTCCTTCATCCAGAATCACGTTCAGACATACATATATATAGTGTGTGTGTATATATATATTATATATATATATATACACACACACACACACACACACACACACACACACACACACACACACACATATATATATATATATATATATATATATATATATATATATATATATATATATATACACACACACACATATATACATATATACATATATATATATATATATATATATATATATATATATATATATATATATATATATACTGGCATTCAGTGAATACAAAATAAACTGCCTGTCCAAACGTGTCTTTTGTTTCCGTCCTCCATATTTACATCCAAAGACCAACATGAAAACATTCAGAAACTCATTGAGTGGGAAAAAAAAATAGCTTGAGCAAGAACAATATCTACACAAAAATACCATGGTGCGTATGTTCAGCACTGCACTCATACGATCAATTTAGGAACAAAGATCAAAAATCCCCACTCAAAGAACTATTTGCTTTGGTACAAAGTGTACACAGTGATTTTAGAGTGTTCAAAAGTCCTGAATGTGATCAAATAGATGGTGCACCATGTCTGCAGGGTGGATATTCTGCTTGTTTGGGTGTGTATGTTTTTCTTCAAGGTCTTTTGAGACGCTGGTCATCTCAAAATTTGCTGCACTAATTAAGTGGCTAACATTATGATCTACAGGATATCTTAATTGTCAATTCAGTGTCAAAAATGGGAAAGTATCCATCATAGTTTAGTCATCATAGATTTATCTGTACAGGCAGGGTCATGCACATAAATTTTGGGAGCAGGTATTCAAGTGAAAAAAGGCACCACTCTCATTATTATTTATAAACTAAAAGTTATATACTTGTCAGAAACGAGACCGGGATCCAACAGCAGGTGAATCAAAATTTCAACGTTTTTTAAACTGACAAAAACTCTAGACTAATCAGCCGGATAGAAAAACCGCCAGCACTCAGTCAGCTTGATCAATGCGGAGGTCAAACCAGCTTCTGCCGAACCAGCGTTAAAGGGAGGCGGCGAACCAGCAATAGTTAGCCACCGCTGAATTCCAGAGGCAGCGCAGAGCCCGAGCATAGAGGAAGAAGAATTGGCTGCCTCGAAGACAAAGGCTCACGGACAGCGAGAGACAAGTCGGAGAGCTCCCCAGAGTCCTAGAGGAGCAGGCGTGTAAAAAGAACTGACAAAAAAAAAATAAAATAAACACACACCCCACACCACAAGAACACTAGACTTGGAAAAAAAAACAAAAAAAGGCTTGGATCAGAAACACAACAGGCAATGAGAGGATCCGAGCTTCAAAACAACGCTTACAGACTGACACAAGACAGCAAATGATGACAGTAGAGCACATGACGAGCTGTCAAAACAAAAGGCCATGTGCTCCAGGACAAAGCCCCAGACCCCACAGAGATCGTGACAGTACCCCCTCCCCCAAGGAGCGCAACCAGTCAACTTAAGGGGGCTGGGGTTACCTTGTCTCCGGCGGAAGTCCTCAATCAGCGACCAATCCAGAATATCCCGAGCCGGAACCCAACTACTCTCCTCCGGACCGTAACCTTCCCAGTCCACCAGCCTGGTGCGAGTACTTATGATCAGTCCAGACCAAGAAGGGCCTCACTGACCCCTTCAACCAGTGATGCCACTCACCCAAGGCCAACCTATCTGCCAGCAGCTCTCGGTTGCCAATGTCGTAATTATGGCAAAGAAATATGCACAGGGGTGCACCTTCCAATCCTTAGAGGAATGCTGGGATGAGACTGCGCCTACCCCAATCTCAGACGCGTCCACCTCAACAATGAATTGCCGTTTGGGATCTGGAATGGAGAGAACAGGAGCAGAGATAAATCAGGACTTTAAATTATCAAAGGCCTCCTGAACCTAAGCACTCCAAGTGAACGGTACCTTGATGGAGGTGAGCACCGTTAAAGGTGCAGCTACCTGGCCAAAGTTCCTGTTGAATCGCTGATAGATGTTGGCGAAGCCCAAGAAACGCTGCAGAGCATTTCTGGAGTAGGGGACTGGCCACTTGGCGACAACCTTGACCTTGGCCTGATCCGGCATAAGCTCCCCAACTGAAACAAAAAAAAAACCCCAGGAATGAGACCGACTTGGCATGGAACTCGCACTTCTCCACCTTGACATAAAGCTGGTTTTCCAGCAGCCGTTGGAGGACCTCACGCACGTGCCGAGTGTGTACCTGAAGGAATGGAGAAATTATATGAATATCATCGAGGTACACAAAGACAAATTGGTTAATCATATCTCCCAACACGCTATTGAACATGCCCTGGAAGACAGCAGGAGCATTAGTAAGCCGAAACGGAAGGACCAATAATTCATTATGTCCCATATTGAAGGCTTCCAGTCATCACCCTCATGAATGCGGATGAGATGATAGCCGTTGCGGAGGTCTAACTTAGTGAAGACCCTGGCTCCCTGCAAGAGTTGAAACGCAGATGACATTAAATGGCAAGGGGTACCTGTTCTTACCAGTAAAGTCATTTACCCTCAGTAGTCAATGCAAGGATGCAGAGAGCCATCCTTCTTAACGAAGAAGAACCCAGCGCCAGCAGGGGAAGACATGTGGCGAATGAGACCGGCTTTTATGGATTCTTGAATGTACTTGTCCATAGCCTCTTGTTCAGGACCTGACAGGGAAAATAGACGACCCCGGGCGGAAAAGTGCCTGGGATCCCAAACAGCACAACCGACTCATGGTGATTGCTCGACACAACAAGACTTACACAGGGGGTAGTGTGGGTGATGGTGGCTACTGGCTGACCAAATGGAGGCGGCTTTTGACTTGAGTGGCCAGGTTGATAAAGCCCTCCAGGTCTATGGGTAAATCGTGTGTAGCTATCTCATCCTGAATTTTGATGTTAAGCCCTTCCCGAAACATAGCCCGCAGTGCCCCCTCATTCCAGTCGCAAGAAGCTGCTAGAGTCTTAAACTGGATGGCAAAAAAAAAAAAAAAAACACTGGATGCCATATTCAGTCACAGAACGGCCTCCTTGAAGGGGCCACGCTAATTTGGATGCAGCTTCCTCGCCCTTGACAGAGCGATCAAAAACCTAGTCATTTCACAGCGAAACTCCTCAAAATCTGTACAGAAGTAGGCTCTTGCATCCCAAACGGCAGTCCCCCACTCGCAAGTTTTTCCAGTCAGCAGAGTGATGACGTACACAACCTTTAAACGCTCTGTAGCATATCAGCGTGGTTACAGCGCGAACACTAGCGCACACTGAGATAAAAAAAAAAAAAAAAGTCCAACATGAATTCGGATCTCCATCATACAAGGGCGGGTTGTTGGCGTGCAGCTCAGGCTTGCACTGAGAGAGAGAAACAGGGGAACCGCCGAAGCGGAGGACGACAGAACATCCTGAAGTTCGTGGAAGCGGCCGCTTAATTCAGCCATTTGGGCAGTGAGGGTCTCCACCTCCTGAGCTGTGAAGGGAGGCGGCAAACCAGCAATAGTTAGCCACCACTGAATTCCAGAGGCAGCGCCAAGCGTGAGCAAAGAGGAATCGGCTGCCTCCAAGACACAGGCTCATGGACAGCGAGAGACAAGGCAGAAAGCTCCCCAGAGTCCTAGAGGGGCAGGTGTGTAAAAAGAACTGACAAAAAACAGGAACACCAAACCGACTAGAGTGGGAAAAAATAAAACAAGGCTTGGGTCAGAAACACAACAGGCAATGAGAAGATCCGAGCTTCAAAACAATGCTTACAGACTTACACAAGACAGCAAAAATGAGGGCATGATAAAGGAAAGATAATGAGGACAACAGGGTGCAGGTGAGGGAGAAAAAAAAGCTAATAGGGATAACAAGAGGGGCGGAGTAACCATAATGATGACAGCGGTGCACATGGCGAGCTGTCAAAACAAAAGGCCATGTGCTCTAGGACAAAGACCCAGACCCCACCAAGATCATGACAATACTGTTAAACTTTTAATTAATTACACCAATTAACACTATACACTATGAGGCTGTTATACCATTAAAATGAAATCAGTATCTTACATTTATTAAAATCTATTTACATTGCAATTAAAACTGCATAATGTTGAGATTAATGTTCTAAATATATAACATTGAATATAGACATGAAATGTTGAGAAAAATTAAAAGTCATCACAGAATCATCATCACAGAACCGGCTGATTCATTCAAGAACAAAGCAAGTGACCACTGACTTTATAAATGAAACACCTAATTTCTTCAAAAACACTACATTATTGAAAAACAAAAAAAACACTGTTTCAGGGAGGCACAACTTTTCTGCTTTGTTTGGACAAAATAGAGCAAAATATATACTTATTGTTATGCATAAAGGAAGGCTATTACCTAATCTTGTACAGTCGTGCAGAATTAGAACTTGCATGCAGTTGTCAGACACACCATAATTGAGAATTTATGCCACAGACCAAATTTAAAGAAAAATTAAAAAATATAAAATAAAAAAAATATCTTGCAAAAAGGGCACTTATCCAGTCAGAGGCCAAAAGCACCACTTTGGGTGTATCTGTGTATGTGTCTGTAGTAATGAGTCCTCTTATGTCCCTCCAGGTCAACGATCCCAGCAGGACCAGATTCTTGAAGGTACTGCAACAAAAAAATTCAAAATTGAAAAAAAGTTTTTAAAAGTTTCCCCAGAATGCCCTGTTGTCTATGTGTACTCATTTTTGTGATGTTTGGACTTTGTACACAAAACATATAAGTATATTGTTCATTATGGGCCACACAGAGCAAATAAATTGGATCGTATCTCCTAAAAAATTCTGCTAAATGAGGAATTTGAAAAATGTATGCTTTTTTAAAAAAGTCAGAAAGGCCTAAAGATTTTATAGAAAAAAAAAATTATTAATATTTCATTAAAAGCTCTTAGAAGCACACAACAGCGCCTCTTGTGGTGGGCTGAGACAAGCAAATAAATGTGTATGAGAACCTGAAGATGTGTACTGTAGATGTCCCCATGTAAAGAGACTTAATCTGGCTCTGGTAATTGTTATATGCAATCTCTGTCTATTTTCAACAAACCTTAAAAAGTAAGAGGGACTGCAACCTTTGAACCAAACATTTCAGTTGGTCACAATAATATATAGGCTACACTTACCCAATGCAACCCATTTCACTGCTGGCTCTCACACAACACACAATGATGCATCCATTTCTCTGCCCTGACAGCCATCGATAGTATCAACTTCCACCCTAAAACACAATTACACCTTATTCAGCTGTATGTACATGCTACCAGTCAAAAGTTGTTTGGAATAATTATGATTGTGATGTTTTTTTGTAATAAAATCTCTTCTGCTCACCAAGGCTACATTTATTTGATGAAAAATACAGTAAAAATAATAATCTTCTGAAATATTATTACAAATTTGAAAAAATATTTATTGCAAAATGTAATTTATTCCTGTGAAGCAAAACAAAAATTTCAGCAGTCTTTACTCCAGTCTTCAGTGCCACATGATCCTATGAGGATCCTATGAAGATATGCATGAGGTATACAGTATAATAAGTATAAGCACTTACTGTGCAGAAGATGGTGCTGTGGTTCCTTCTGCTGACTCTTAATTATCATTGACCATTTTTTATTCATGTCATCTTTATTATTTATTACACAATAGTATAAACTGTACTATTGTATAAATACAATAGTATCTCCCTTTTCTCCTGGGACAATGTGCATTTAAAGTGCCAGCAAAAACATTTTTTAAGCAGTGTATAAATTATACTGAAAATATCATTTAAAATCATATAATTTTACAAATAAGAAATTATATAATCAATATAAGAAGTTAAACTGAAAAAAATAACACAAATTCCAGAATCTCTTTATATATTCTACTAGTATACATTATTCTTCGTGAAAGCTGACGATCATGTTATCCCTCATTTCTTCTTGTCTATAATCTGAAACAAAAACAGAAATAAGGTTTACTGTTTAAATACATTGCACAAGTAATATATAAAAACAAGAGAAGCAACATATTTAAAGTAAGTGGAAAATTTGAAATTTAAGAACATAAGTTAAAATATATCAGAAGGTATAAATGTGCAGCGCTGAAGTTTGTCTATTTGTCTGACTATGACACTTGCAGCATGTATTCTTCAAAATGTAATTAATACCTTAAACCAGTTGTGGAGACAGAGATTCTCGAGTTTAATCCACTGTTTTGTGTAAATATGCAGACAACAGCGAATAAAATCACAGCATTCTGTGCAGAAAGAAGAGGAAGACGTCTGATTAATACCTCAAATTTACATTTAAATTCAATTTTGTATTATTCAGATTTACCATTGTCTTTTGCTGAAATGAAGATCTTACCTTCTGACAAGCCATCTTTTGCCCAGGTGTTACTGTGGATCTTTTTTCAGGTCTTCTGGTAAATCTCCAGACAGTAATGCAAACAAGAGGATCCCGAGTGACCACACTGCTGCTGGTTTTAACTTGATATCCATTATCATGCAAGAATTTGATTTGATGCCATTTGATTCACAAAAGAGTGAATCCCGATTCCATGAAGCTTTATGAGAGCTTGATTCACTCAAAGTCCTGTGTGAACGGCCCTCAACTCATCTCTAGAGTTTGAGACCCACTTTACAGCTTTGACGGATCATACATACCAGCAAAGGACGTCCAACCTGCCTCAATAAGGAAGTCACCGCACCCAAATTCAATTAATTTGACTTTGAGGGTGTCCGGGTTAATCAGAAGGTTTTCCATCTTAATATCCCAGTGCAATACTCCACATCAGTGGCACATTTGAGCTGCAAATATTGCCTGGTGCATAATAACACGGACCACGTCCTCTTCAATGGTCATTATTTGCAACAGGACAAACCAGTTAAATTCCTCAAAGGGCATGGGATGCTCTATGACCAAGACGTAGTGGTCAGGCTCCACATGCTTGTCCAGAAGCTGGACGATTTCAGGAACGCTGGTGTCTTGGTTTGCAAGAATTAACAGAGCGACCTCCAGTGGAAGAGGTGGAATAACCGTCCTAGAAGAAAAACAGTTGTTATGATGGATATAGGACTTAAACAAGTCTTGGACAAATTGTTGACAATGGCAGATTGTCTACTAAAAATAATTTGTAGCATGTGATTAATATGAGATGTCTGAAATTGAAAACAGGGAGAAGAAATAGAGAGCGCAGCCTACTTACAATGCTAAAGAATTTTTTGTTCCTGTTGGAGACAAATTTTAGTGCCACCTGCTCAACAAAACAAAAAACGTGTTTGTGTAAGATTTACACTTCATTTGTGAGCAGGCCAGAGTTCTCATCAATTTAATCATTAACCCTGAACAGACATGTACATTTTCATGAATTTAAATTCTAAGCATGTACCTGTACATTATGTCTACACAGGTCTGACAGGTCAAGTGTTCTAAATAGTTAATATATGATACACCAAGAGTGCTTGCAAAGAAGAGAGTGAGACAAGTATGAGAGGACAAAAATGACTAGCTAGACAAATATTGTAAGTAAAGTAAATTGATACCTGAAGGCATTCGTCGAAACGAGTCGCAGTATATATGGTTCCAAAGCCTCCTTTACCCAGTTGACTGCCGATTATATAATGCCATGAACTGATGTCTGTTAAAAGATAAATAACAGTTTCTTCATTTAAAACTGCTGATTAAAGTGCGAGTGTGTTTGGATTATGTTAGGGTTATCGTAGCAAACTGACCAATAACTGTTGTCTCTCTGGAGCTGGCTCAACTGAGGTGCAACAGTGTCCTCTGTCTGACTGATTGTAGCTTGGGGGATGTCAACATTACAGTCAGATATGTCACAGCATGAAGATGGAGGGACATCATCACTATAGCTGGATGTGGCACGGACTGTAACTTCGAGGACGTCATCACTACAGTCAGACATGGCACGGACTGCAGCTTTGAGGACATCATCACTACAGTCAGACGTGGCACGGACTGTAACTTTGAGGACATCATCACTACAGTCAGAAGTGGCATGGACTGTAGCTTTGAGGACGTCATCACTACAGTCAGAAGTGGCACGGACTGTAGCTTTGAGGACATCATCACTACAGTCAGACGTGGCACAGCATGAAGATGGAGGGACATCATCACTACAGTCAGACATGGCACGGACTGTAGCTTTGAGGACATCAACACTACAGTCAGACGTGGCACGGACTGTAACTTTGAGGACATCATCACTACAGTCAGACATGGCACGGACTGTAGCTTCGAGGACGTCATCACTACAGTCAGACGTGGCACGGACTGTAGCTTCGAGGACGTCATCACTACAGTCAGACGTGGCACGGACTGTAGCTTCGAGGACATCATCACTACAGTCAGACATGGCACGGACTGTAGCTTCGAGGACGTCATCACTACAGTCAGACATGGCACGGACTGTAGCTTTGAGGACATCATCACTACAGTCAGACGTGGCACGGACTGTAGCTTTGAGGACGTCATCACTACAGTCAGATGTGGCACAGCATGAAGATGGAGGGACATCATCACTACAGCTGGACGTGGCATGGACTGTAGCTTGAGGGATGTTATCACTACAGCTGGACGTGGCACGGACTGTAATTTTGAGGACATCATCACTACAGTCAGACATGGCATGGACTGTAGCTTCGAGGACGTCATCACTACAGTCAGACGTGGCATGGACTGTAGCTTCGAGGACATCATCACTACAGTCAGACATGGCACGGACTGTAGCTTCGAGGACGTCATCACTACAGTCAGAAGTGGCACGGACTGTAGCTTTGAGGACATCATCACTACAGTCAGACGTGGCACAGCATGAAGATGGAGGGACATCATCACTACAGCTGGACGTGGCATGGACTGTAGCTTGAGGGATGTTATCACTACAGGCTGGACGTGGCACGGACTGTAGCTTTGAGGACATCATCACTACAGTCAGACGTGGCACGGACTGTAGCTTTGAGGACGTCATCACTACAGTCAGACGTGGCACAGCATGAAGATGGAGGGACATCATCACTACAGCTGGACGTGGCATGGACTGTAGCTTTGAGGACATCATCACTACAGTCAGACATGGCACGGACTGTAGCTTCGAGGACGTCATCACTACAGTCAGACGTGGCATGGACTGTAGCTTCGAGGACATCATCACTACAGTCAGACGTGGCACGGACTGTAGCTTTGAGGACATCATCACTACAGTCAGACGTGGGACGGACTGTAGCGTCGAGGACGTCATCACTACAGTCAGACGTGGCATGGACTGTAGCTTTGAGGACGTCATCACTACAGTCAGACATGGCACGGACTGTAGCTTCGAGGACGTCATCACTACAGGCAGAAGTGGCACGGACTGTAGCTTTGAGGACAACATCACTACAGTCAGACGTGGCACAGCATGAAGATGGAGGGACATCATCACTACAGTCAGACATGGCACGGACTGTAGCTTCGAGGACGTCATCACTACAGTCAGACGTGGCACGGACTGTAGCTTCGAGGACGTCATCACTACAGTCAGACGTGGCACGGACTGTAGCTTCGAGGACGTCATCACTACAGTCAGACGTGGCACGGACTGTAGCTTTGAGGACGTCATCACTACATACAGACGTGGCACAGCATGAAGATGGAGGGACATCATCACTACAGCTGGACGTGGCATGGACTGTAGCTTGAGGGATGTTATCACTACAGCTCGACGTGGCACAGACAATAGTTTGGGGGACATCATCGCTAGAGTCAGACGTGGCACTGACTGCCGCTTGGGGGACGTCATTACTACAATCAGATGCAATTGGAGCTTTTGGACGAAGTTTAAATAAAATTTGCCCATAACACTGTTAAGAGCATGGAGAATGTCAGCACTCCATTTTGACAAATCACCAACTCAATTTGGGAAGATGTCAACACTCCAGTCATCATCGACTTGACCGGTGGTCCCTCCAGCGATAGGTCTTCACTCCATTCATCATCGACTTCTTGAACTAAAGGAAGGAATAATATGAATCAAAAGATTGTTTTATTCAAATAATGTTAATTAAATATTTAATAAGGAAAACTCATATTACTGCAATTAAGCTTGCTGTAAATTATGAACTGAGTTTTTGAAAGCATTGCTTTTTATTTTTTTCAGTTGTTGCCCAATGTGCACATGCATGGATGTCTTTGCTCTGTCATGTTTTTTTTTTGTTGTTGTTTTTTTGTTTCTTGCACCATGAGCACTGTGTTTTTAAGTAGACGAACTGTTTAAAAATAGTTATAATTTTAAATATGTGCATTGACAGCTCCTACTTTAAGTTTCATTGAGTTGCATGTGTGAATATTTATTAGGCCATCCAAACATTGCTTAGTAATTTCCAGGTTACCACGTAGCTTAATAAATTTATGACTTGATCTTTTCAGCCATTAAATGAGGTGTCATTACTGATTTAAATCGTCACGTGATGTAATTATTTGATTGTATTTTGAGGATGCGAACAAGTGGCTGAATATGTAACTGTAAAGAAGTTTTATATTATCAGAATATGGACATATCATTTACCGTCACGACTCGTCACGGGTGGTACATCATAGTTATGTGTCATGCGCAAAAGATGCGGCTCTGAGAGCTGATGCTTTGTAGTGAATCAGAAGTGCCTGCTCGCATCGAGTGAGAGCCGGCTCCCAGTTTTTTTCCTTTCGCTGCTTACCTCAAGGCAGAACTTTGTTTTGATTGGTCAGCAATCGCATCGCGGCCAATCAGATGTGAGGATATGGGATCATACCATTATGTAAAAACAGAGAGGGGGGTGAAACAGGGAAGATAATCACAGAAAGAAGCAGTCCATCAAAGCTGAGGCATCTGATTTTTTTGAATGCCAATCTTCAATGAGGACATTAATACTGTTTGCTTGAGTTTGGTTCTAGTTCTGTTCTGTGGATTTATTTTCTGTTTTGTTGTTAATTTGTGCAATAAAATGTTTGATTAAAATATTAAACAAAACAAACAAAAGAATGGTTTAATTAGGCAAAAATTAGGCAATTATAAGGATTCTCATAAAAACACTGCACATTAAAGGGTTTTCAACACACAAACCATTAATTTTTGCAAAATTATGGTAAAATAAAGGCCTACAAAAAATCCTAAATTAAGAGCCTTTCAGGAGCCGAAAGAGCCGGCTCTTCTTTGGGAGCTGAGCCAAAAGAGCCGAACTTCCCATCACTCTGGTCATCTGCTTTTCACCTTGACCTTGACCTGAAACATTAGAAAGCAACTAGCCACAATCTGCAAGTGAATTGTTTTTTTTTTTTTTAGATTAAAAATCCATTTACACTGCAATTACAATTTCATAAATAATGAGGTTATGGTTTTAAAATGGGTATTTTGAACATAGAAATACGAATAGTGTTTGAGAAAAACAAAATTATTGGAAATAAATCTGCTAGATATAGCTAAATGAATTAGAGAATCATTAATTTTCAAGCAAACACTTTATGAACTAATTGACAGTTAACCTCTTGAACTGTTGTGTAAAATGAATATCACACATGTAATTGTGCTGATATTCGGGAAAATAACAATCTTGCTCTTGCTATTAGCCTATGTTATAAAGACAAAAAAGAAAAACTCCTCCAGGGGCAGTTCATATTATCTTGAGTTTGGTGCGGGGAGGCAGGGCGCTTAGCTCCTCTAGGAACCCTGAAGCAGCCACACATGAACACTCCACAGCTCCAGGCTGGGGTGCCTTATAGAGCCATTCGCTTGAGACAGCAGGTCCCTTCTGAGGGAGATTCGCCAAGGGGGAGCCACCAGCACCTCCCTGAGGTCCAGAAACCAATTTTGATTTGGCCAGTTTGTGGATTGGCGATGCTCTCTCTTCCCTGATTTAGCTTAAAACCAGAGGCAAACTCTTCACCGGGGGTAATGCATAGTGTCTGGCTCTCGGCCAGCGCAACATCAAGGGAACTGACCGGCCCGGTCTGAAGCAGTGCAGAGCTGATGAAATGGTCATTATGCACTCTTGAGAGAGGCGACTCAGATGAGCTTGCATCTCCACCAAGTCGAAACACACACCCAGATATGTTATAGACTGACTCGGGGTGAAAACGCTCTTCTGCATATTCACACGCAGACCTAGGGACTCCAGGTGGTGAAGCAGCGTGTGCATATGACTGATAAGCACATCTCTTGAATGTGCTAAAATCAGCCAACCGTCCAGTTTAAGGTGCGCATACCGCTCAATTTGAGAAGGGAATGCACTGCACTTATGCACTTATGGCTAAAGCCAGCCTGAAAGTGAGCACTGAGTACTGGTATGCCGTGCCCTCAAAAGCAAACCTCAGGAAGCATCTGTGGTACAGTGTTATCTGAATATGAAAGTATGCATCTTTTACGGCTGTATAACCCACTTTGGAGGGACTTGCTCTATGGCTCCTTTTGCGAGCAGGCTATGAACTTACTGTCTCAAAACGGGCATTTCGAAGCAGTGTCAGTGATGGAACCTCCAGTCATCATGGAGGTCAGCAGGGCCCTCAGTGTTGGGACGATCCAGCTCAGACTCTGCCCAGTCCTTCCCAAATTCTAGATGGACATGGAGTCCTCTTCCACATTAGCAGTGAAGGAGATTAAGTCCACGATTAAGCCTAGGGCAGAGACGTCCCCTTCATCCCGCAGGCTTGTCAGTATTTGCATTAAATTGCATAGATTAGCGACAATTGGCCAGTTTATTGAACCGGCGTCAGACGTGGACTTATGGTGCTTTTCCACTGCATGGTACGGTTCAGTACAGTTCACTTTTGGGGGGTTTTCCACTGGGAACAGTACCTGGTACTTTTTTAAGTACCACCTTGCTTGAGGTTCCAAGTAAACCATACCATTACCAAAACGTGCCATGTAAACTCCGCTGATCACTGATTGGCCAGAGAGTATCATCACTACCTGCATCACTGAACTTGCGGCAAGAGACACAGCAGAACCACTAGATTTAGATCAGCACAGCCAGTGAAGGATCGAACGCAACTGTTTTGAACGAGCACACCACGACGTGGAATGAAAAAGTTTTTAGGAGTCACGGCAGCAGAGGCAGTGCAACAGTGGAAACACAAACCGAGCCAAGCACAGCCGTGCCATACCACACAGTGGAAAATCACCATTAGTGATTTGGGGGCCCTAAGCAAATGTCAGGTATTGGGCCCCAACACAATAATTATGTGCTCTTTCTTGTCTAACCCTTATTTTGCTCGCTCTCTCTCATAGTTTATAGTTTATTTACCCCGTCACAACTTAAGTCAATAATTAGTTAACCTCATGCTGTTCTAAAGCCATATAAGGCTACCATCACAAAAGAAGCCATTATTATAAAAAAGCAGGCACTTGTCCATTTAATGAATTGTAACCTTCTTCAATCTTTTTACAAAAAGGATTCAAATGTCATAAAATTATCCCATGCTACTCATTCCATATTCAAAGTGTTCTTAAGGCATACTGAGAAATCAATCGAAAATGTAATCTATTATTAAGCGAAAATCTCCAGTCATCACATTCGTGCATTTGTATGAATGTGTAGCAGTTTGTGCTGGTGCGCATGGGAAACATTAAGACAAATAAATTCATGACATGAAACACAATACTTTCTTCTCTGAGGTTAATATATCCTTTCTGAGACAGTCAGACAGTATACACCCTAGAAAGTGTGCAAAGAGCTCTCCCTCAAGCTGTCATTCACTTCGGTTCCGATCTCATGGTGTTCCGTTGTCTGCACTACACAATCAATCGCTTATTTACAGTTGTGCTCAAAATTATCCATACCCTTGATAAATATGATTAAAGACGGCATGTGAAAATAAATCTGTATCAATAATCCTTTTGATCTTTTATTTTAAAAATTTACAAAAATCAAACTTTTCATTGGAGAATAAGAGTTTAAAATGGGAGAGAAATCTCATTATGAATTTATTTTTTTCTCTTAATACACACTGGCCACAATTAATCATACCCTTTTATATGCCTCCTTTTGCCAGGAGAACAGCTCTGAGTCTTCACCTATAATGGCTGAAGAGTTTAGAGAACATCTGACAGTACATCAGAGACCCTTCCTTCATACAGAATCTCTCCAGACCCTTCAGATTCACAGCTTCAGCTTCTCTTCAGTTCCCCACACTCATTTTCTATAGGGTTCAGTTCAGAGAATTGGGTTGGCCAGAGCAGAAGCTTGGTTTTGTTTTCAGTGACCCGTTTTTATTTTATTTATTTATTTTTGGTTTTGATGTTTGTTGGTGGATCATTGTCCTGTTGGAAGATCCAACCTCGGCCCATTATAAGATTTCTAGCATGGACAGTCATTTTTTAATTTTGTATATGTTGGTATTTAATTGAATCCATGATGCCATATCTAAATAAGATGTCCAGGACCTCCAGCAGAAATATAGGTCCATGACAATAAAGATACAGCAGTATATTTCATTGTACACATGGGGTAGTTTTTTATCCCTGTGTGCACCAAACCCATCTTGAGTGTTTGCTGCTAAAAAGCTCCTTTTTCAGTTTCATCTGAGCATAGAAGCCAGTGCTATTTGTTCCAGTCGTGTCTGACAACTGAATATGCTGGAGTTTTTTTTTTTTGTGAGTGAGGAGAATTATTCTTGAAACCCTCTTGAACAACATGTGGTGATGTAAGGGCTGTTTAACTTTGTTTAGGCTTTCTTACCCCAAGACTCATCTAATCTCTGCAATTCTCCAGCTGTGATATTTGGAGAGTCTTTAGCCACTCAAACTCTCCTCTTTAGCGTGCATTAGGACGATATAGACACACATCATCTTCCAGACAGATTTCTAACATCTTTAGTTGACTGGACCTCTGAATTATTACCCTTTAGCTCTTTTCTTACAGCCACTTTCTAAATTTGTGAAGTTCAACAATCTTTTGCTGCACATCAGAAATATATTCTTTGATTTTACTCCTTATGATCAATGGGGAATTTGGCCTTTGTGTTCCTCATATTTAGAATCCTGTGAAACAGGAAGCCCAGGCTGGACAATTTAATGTTCCTAGTCACTGGTGTGATACCAAATGCAAGTATGAATGGGAATATACTTCAGAGATATTTTAATCATAAGAATTTCTAGAGGTACCAATAATTGTGGCCATTGTGTACTAGAGAAAAATATTTCCTAATGTGATTTCCCCCCACTTTCACTTTTTTTTTTACTTCAGTTAAAGGTTAGACTTGAAGCTGGAATGAATAAACAATACAGACTTATTTTCACAGCCTTCTTTGATCATATTTACCAAGGGTATGAATAACTTTGAGCACAACTGTACATCGTATCTACACGTTGTTATAATGAGAGGATTCGTGAGCTTGCAGAACTCAGCACTTGACAAAAACTCGGCGTTTTGAGCGGTGAGTGAACATTTGACGCTCTCCAAAACGCAAATAAACAAAACACTGGAGCATTTGCAATATGTTTCGCCAATATCAGATGGGGCCCTAAGCGGCCGCTTACCTCGCTTGATGGTTAAGTCCACCCTTGTCTTGCGGTATTCTATAAATTATACTAAAAGCGAATTTGGATTAAAAAACTTTTTTTTAAAAAAGCCGTCGGACTTTTATCATAGAAAGTGTTTATCCAGAATCCCTTACTACCGGAAGTAAGGCCGGGGAAACGGTCCACCCATTACCATCGGGAGATCATGGATTGCTGCTAAATTGTGGATATATACTATTACAACAAGAGTCGTGCCTAGGTATTACAATCATTCTGGATTCTTGTTTTTAAAGTGGTATTTGCATTCATGCTGAAACTGCACTGAAGCGTCAGTCCTCTGTAGGGCGTGCAGCTCGCGCATCTGGTCACTGATGCTGAAACCATTAGGTCCGCCAGTGTTTTCTTAGTATATCTGTGTTATCAGACGCTGACAGTGGTTTTGTCTGCTGTAAATAGTCGCTGTCTTATGGTTTTGAACTGCACTGATCATGTGATCATACCGCGCGGCTGATCTGGTGCTGATTTACTTGCATTGATCTCTCGGTGCGCTGGTTCCCATAGAAACGCTTCAGACGAGATGAATGTAATACTAGCAGAGCGGACTGGACATCGGGACGATGACAGCCGACAAAAGGGGACGCTAATGCAATCTATTTTTGCTTATAAAAAACCGAAACTCTCGAATACGGCCCGCTGGATCATTGTAGACTCGGATGATCAATTTTAAAATATTTGAAATGTAAATCGCGTTAAGATTGCTTTCAGTTTATGATGATAATACTGTCTCCGTCCAGGAGAGGTCGCTATTCCCAGCCGCTCCTGTATTCATTTCAATGCATTCTAATGTAAACATTCACTATTATTAGCAAATAATAAATTAAAAACTGACCATGAAAACAGCATTTTCCAGTCGAGGTGGAAAACAGATTATCGTTTTACCAAGTTCAAGGGGAAACTTATATGTTTGGAGTGTTTGGAAATCTGTTATTTAAATCGTCATCACAGCACTGCTCACAAACAACAGGGACGCAGTTTCACTTGGCTCAGATTTCAAAGGTAAAACGCATTGTCAACAAAAGCTTTTCGCCAAATGCACGACAGAAATGTTTGCACTGAACACGGGTCCTTAAAAAGTCTGCAGTTAAATCGTTTAAATTTAAGGCCGTGTAAACTCTAAATGATAATGAAAGTCTTAAGTATAAGAGGTCTTAAATTTGGGGACAGAAAGACAAGAATTGCAATATAGATTAGTATATAGATTAAACTTCAAAAGGCTATGATTTCACTGAATAAATGTGAGCGCTGCACGTTTCAAAGTCACGCGCTGCTTCGTGCTGCGGTTACAGGGAAAACTGCTAGTTCCGGAAGTGACACCTGCTGCTGTAGAGAACGAATGTGCTTTTTCAATAAGCCCGTCTGCTGTTTTTGCTGCATATTTTTATATGTGAACCAGTGGATCGACAAAAAGCTTATGCATTATAAAAATCTAAACAATTAAGACACTAAGATATTTGTATGTAATTTAATATAATTAATAATAGCCTAATTGTTTGAATTAATATAATAATTGATACTTTTGACTCTTTGACCCTTTTCTTAAAAATTGTTTAAAGGCTGAAATGTGAAGTGCAGGTCTTAAAAGGTCTGTAAAGCTCTTAAATTTTATTATAAAAATCCTGCAGTTACCTGGTTATTTTATAATTTCTTTCTTTCTTTCTTTCTTTTTAATAAGCCCTTTTTAACTGTCCTCTTATGTTGTTTTGAGAATGTTCTATAATAAAAAATAGGACCTCTGTACATTTGATTGTTGCAAATTTACACACAATGCAGTTGAGATATTTATTTGTTGGTGTGATATATCAACTGACAACAAAGTTTTCCTTCTGAATTAGCTTAACTGCACAAGTTTTATAGTTAATAAAATCTTTAAAAACAAATTACATTAATTATACTTTAATTTCCTTCAATAAAAAGGATATTGAGTAAGACGATGTAAAAGGTGTGTGGATGTGAAAACGCTGGGCCTCGTCCCATCCCTGCTACAGAGCATGTAGCTTATGAGCACTATATTAATATCCCAGGACACCCGAGAGAGACATGTGAAAACTCAAATAGAATAATTCTGTTGTTTCAGGTTTCTAGATTTTAGGTTTATGCTTATTATTGTCATATTATACATTTTGCATTCTGCTCTTTTTCTATAGATTTCAAGTATTTTATTTCATACAATAATGCATTTATTTCAATCTCCTACTGAAAAAAAATAGAAACCATCACATAATTTGTAATGGTTTTACTGGTTATAATGAAATGGTATTGGTTTTAATGGAAACTGTAATGGTGCCTGTTGGTCTCTACTGGTAATTGGTGGCCTTTTGTTGGTGGCTTTGTTAAAACCATTAAATCCTAATGTAATATGTCCCAAAAAACACACTACATGATACCATTATTTAATGGTTTTAATGGTTAAAGGTTGATGGTTTGTAGTGGAAATCATTAGAATTTCTGTGATGGTTTCAGTTGTTTTTGTCAGAAGGGTCACCATGGATGATGTTATTAGCCATAAATACGACAGAATAGCTGTAATACTGTGAGATGTAGCGACTGGTTGTAGTTTTGGTGTTTCTATTTGGGAGAAAATCCAGGGTGGTTTTTCACTCACAGTCCGTCCCTGGTGACTAGAGAGGTGTGAGTACTGTTACTCATAGACTACCAAAACACTGGTTTGATATTCTTGTTACCTTTTAGATTTTTGCTCTAATTACATATTTTATGCTTTATAATTGTTCAAATTTTTAAATTTAGTTTAAAAGCCTATAATAGGCAGTGTAATAGTATGTTCTAGTGTGACAACATGCCCTACTATTGGATTCAGTGATCAGGGTTTTTTTTTTTTTTTTCTTAGTGGTCAATAACATTTGAAATGTCCATTGGATTTTATTTGTAGCCCAAATTTAAAATTTGTTTCTATAAAGACGTAGATTTACCCTGATAAATTAGTTTTTGTGTAAAATGTGTGACCACTAGCCCTAGTCTCCTCTGTTTGTCTAGCTTGTCGGTTCATATATACCACAAGATGGGAGGCTGGAGTGTGTTTGTGTCCTGCTGTGTTTGGGCCATTCTTCTCCTGGCTCTGTTTGGAGATTCCCTGGCGTCTGCGCCTGAGTTTGATCCCTACAATGTTCTCGGAGTGACCAGACATGCCAGCCAGGCCGAAATCAAGAAAGTGTACAAGAGCCTCGCAAGAGAATGGTGAGTGATGAACGCAAGAGCAGCAAAGATCACTGGGCCATGGACATACACTTTCTAAATAAGAAAAGAATTGCTGTGAATAAGGTTGGGTTTCTTCTCTCTGACACACATTGTGTAACTCTCTAATGATGATGTCTGAATCTGAATTTGTTTTCATGCTCTATCCATAGGCATCCAGACAAGAACAAAAGTCCAGGGGCAGAGGACATGTTTATCAAGATCACTAAATCTTATGAGGTAGGATGTCTTTGGGGTTTTTTTTTCCATTTTTACCATATATGTGTGTGTGTGTGTGTGTGTGTGTGTGTGTGTGTGTGTGTGTGTGTGTGTGTGTGTGTGTGTGTGTGTGTGTGTGTGTGTGTGCACGCGCATACACTACCATTCAAAAGTTTTGAATCTGAATTATTATTTACAATGATTTTGAAACAGGTGATCAGGGCTGCATTTATTTTGATTATAATCACAGAAGAAGAAAAAAACAGTAATATTTAAATTGTTATACTTTCACAAAAACCGTTTTCTGTTTGAATGTATTTTAAAATAATATATTAATGTGATGCTGCTGTTCAAGAAACATTTCTTCTTATTGTCAATGCTAAAAAAATGTTTAATTTGTTAGAAATATATTTTTGTGGAAAATAATTTTGTATTTTTTTATAAATAGAATGTTCAAAAGAGCAGCATTTATTTGAAAACAATTTTTTGTTTGTAACATTATAAATGTCTTAACTTTTGAATGCTAGCATATGTATCTGTCTTCGTATAATCACGCACATAATAAAGTAGATGGATATTTATTTATACATACTTTACATCTAGTAAATAAATATATAGCATTATACCATTATAGTGACTTAAATACTTATAAAGATATTGTATTATACTGCTATAGATTTTTATGCAATGCTTATCTAAAATGTATAGCTTCTGTTTGGTTTTATTGTTTTTTCATTGCGTGTGTTTTTGGCAAATCAGTAGTACTTTGTATGTTAATGTATGTTAACACATTCTCACAGATGCTGTTAATAAATATCTGTTCATTTTAAAGACTTGTTTAAGGGTTTACATTCAATAAACCAATGCCACAACTTGTGGCGTTCCCTTTTGCCAAAAAATTCATAATATGCATGCATATTGATTTGCATATGATTTACTTTGCACAGATACTGTCCAATGAGGAGAGAAGGGCAAACTATGACCAGTTTGGTCAAATGGATGAGAATCAAAACTTTGCCCAGGCACAGCAGGGCTTCAGACATTATCATGACAGCTTCTACTTCGACGAATCTTTCTTTCACTTCCCTCGGACGAGTCGTGATTTCACAGACAGTAAGCACCTCTTTCACTACAGCCAGTACATCAGTGAGGTGCTGCCGGACAGTTTCAAGAGGCCCTACCTGATCAAGATCACGTCAGAGTGGTGCTTCACATGCATCCATATTGAGCCTGTATGGAAGGACACTGTGCAAGAGCTGGAGCCGTTGGGTAAGATCTTCAGGATTTTCAACCTCACAGTTGGTTCCAGTAGAATTGGGTGATATTCTAATAAACATACACAGTCACAGCACACAAATATTGGGTAAAAGAGTCTTATAGTCCATAGAAGATGGCAATATGTTTAATTAAATTATAGAAAATACTCCAAATATATCATATTGGTTTGGTTTTTAGGGGTTGGTATTGGAGTGGTGGACATTGGATATGAGAGACAGCTGGCTAACCATCTTGGTGCCCACCGCACACCTTCCATACTTGGTTTAATTAATGGAAAAGTCACTTTCTTCCACTACGCTGTGGTCAGGGAACACTTGAGACAGTTTGTGGAAAGCCTTCTGCCCCAGAAGCTGGTTGAGAAGGTAGGATTGTGTTTTGTGCTCCAGGATGGATTACTATTTCCCCTTTTCCTTTCACTTTACATTTATGCACCTTTTTCATTCTCGCCTTTCCCTTCCCTTATCTCGCTCCCCTTTCCCCATTCTTTTTCTGTTTTTTTTTTTTTTTTTTAGGTGACAGATAACAGCTACCTTGAGTTTTTAAACAGTTGGCATGAGGAGAATAAGCCAAGAGTGCTAATGTTTGATATAGCATCTAATATCCCTCTTTTGTATAAGGTGAGTGTTTATTATATTATTAACTGTTCAAACAGTCAATCAAATCTATGATCTGTGAAGTTGTTATATCCTCTTGTTCGCAGCTCACCGCATTTGCCTATAAGGACTATGTAAGGTTTGGCTATGTGGACATGGGCCTGACTGAGACCTCCAAAGTCGTGCAGAGGTTCAACATCAACACATACGCTCCCACCATGCTCCTCTTCAAAGAGAACACAGACAAACCGGCTGATGTTATACAGGTGAGGCCCAGCTCCACATTTGCTAACATCCAATTGCAATTTTTCTCAAAAACTATACACCTGCTATTTTGTTTTTGTTAGACGAACCCTGTTTAGGCTTGCTGCGATAGTCGTGTTGACGGTGTTAAGCAGCAACACCGGTTACGCCCCCCCACCATCTTTTTCATTTTTTTATAGTAATAAAAATCATTTAGTTCTTAAAAATTCTTTAGTTCTTAAAAAATAAAAATCATTTAGTACTTTGAGAACAGACACTTCAGTTAAAAACTGAATGCAGCTGCCCAATGCAGCGTGCCGAACGACACGTGAGGAGAGTGAGTCGAGGTGAAAGATTTAGTTTGGAAGCGAAATGCAAAAGCGCCTAGCTGTTTGGCAATATTTCAGATTTTGAAATGCCTGTTGACTTTTGCCATTTATCTAAGTTGTTTTTATTTTTTAACATTTGTTTCTTATTTATTTGGTTCCACAGTCTTTGCTGATTTTCTTTATTTATATATATTTATATATATATATATATATATATATATAAAAGGGGTGGAACAGTACACAGATGTCATACCTCGGTTCAGGGGTCACGGTTCGATACGATTTCAGTAAAACAGGAAAAAAATTAAAATAAATTTACTATGCTCGGTTTCTTTTCATTTATTTTGAACAGACAGTAGTACAAATTACAATTTTCCACCTAGCTGTGAAAATACTAAATATTATTACATTATGTTAAATATATAGCCTATAATCTGCAGTACATATATACATATAAGGAATAATCCTTGAAATATATTTAATTTAGTTTACAGATAAACAAGGGGAAAAAAAACAGTGCGACACGTAACTTAGCCTATAAAAAAGTTCATTAAAGTTAAAGTTAAAGTTCATTTTTGTGACAGGCTTAATTTGGTTACAGAAAGGAAACTCAAATGGACATCCTATTTGTTTTCTTTATTTTACAAAAGCACAATGTTGTTTTCATTGTGAGTGTACACAAATAAAAGCAGAACTTTATACAGTGATGCATTATTAATAAGACAATAAGTGTTTAAAGTTGATTCTGCTGGTATAAGGAAACAGTTGAAGTGATCGCGTCGGTGCACACACAAACAAAACACATCAGCCTGCCTCTGTGCCGCCATTGGAACTGAAGTACAAAGCCTATAATAAGTTACATAATAAATAATAGTTTATCATTCAGATATGTTACATCACAATTATGGAAATATTGTGGAATATTTGGATTTTTGCCAAATGAGTGAGGTAGGATACACGAGCACAAACTCCATTTCACAAACAGTTGAGTGCACAAGCCTTTAAAGTATGGCAGCAGCTATTTGCACTAAGTGCGCAAATAACTATAGATTCTATTTACACTATGTTACAATAGCAGGATTTTCTGCTATTTACACTACTAATTGCAATTAGTGGCAACTATCTGCACCTCAGTGTTGTAGTACATTATATAACAGTATGCAGTAATAACTCTTTGAGTGTAAATTTTAATTCAAATTATTAAATGGATGCCACCTTATTGGGACAATAAAGCTCTGCCTACATCTACCCTAACCCTACCCGATACTTTTTAAACTTTTTGATTATTTCCTTCATTTTCATTGAAAATAAATGCTTTTCTGATCTGATTTGAAATTTGAAAAGGGAGAAAAAAGATTGCCAAGTGGCGGATTCGAACCCGGGTCGATCGTGTCAAAATTTGTATGACACACGTTTTACCATCTGCACCATTGAAGCTGACATTTGTCAAGTTAGTGTAAATAGCCTCTGCCAACAAGGCGGGCTATCTGAACTTAGTGTAAAAACTTTGCCAGTCTGTGAGAGACGCATTCAGAATCAGCATATGGTCACTGTCTAGTGGGCTTTGTTTTCAAGTGTGCAACTCAGCTGTTCTTCTACTGGTGGCCAGTTATCAAACAGCGTTGCATTGCTGCAGGCGCCTCTTTCTGGATTGGGGGTGAATTGCCTGTATTCGTTATAAAGCCTCATGCACCGAACCGAGATGTCCATACCATGGCAGCTTAGTAAGAATACATGTGTCGTTCCACCCCTAATATATATATATATAGTGAGATATTTTTGAATTTTGTGTATTTTATTTTTTTTATTTTATGCCAATAGCGTGGTGTATTTTTTTTCGGTTTGTTAACAAAAGTTCTATGTTTAATATAAGTGAGTTTGTTGTTGTACCGTTTTGTTGTTGTCCATTTAAGCAATTGACGCTGAATTGTCGCTAATTCGAAATGTGCACAGGCATTTACAAGCTATTTAAAAGTGAAGAAAAGAGGGAAACCCCCAACGAACCCCACCCCTCGGTGATACTGGTATTACTGGTGTTGTCACACGTCGATTAACCAGTGGGAAAATATCCTCATCGTCACAACCCTAATCCTGTTTTGTTTTCTTCCCTAGGCAAGAGGAATGAAAAAACAGATAATTGACGAGTTTGTGTCCAATAATCGTTTTCTGCTGGTGCCGCGGCTGGTAAATCAGAAGCTCTTCGATGAGCTGTGTCCAGTTAAACAGATCCACCGTCGCAGGAAGTAAGAAATCTCACCTCTAACTGTGGCATTAGATGTTGGTGGACTTTCGTCTCTGAGCAGACTTGTCTTCCTGATTGACAGGTTCTGTGTTCTTCTCGTTACCGGTGAAGGGGAGCAGTTTGTGTCAGTGAATGAGGCTTTCTTTGACTTCGCTTCCTCCAACACTAAAGAAGTTCTGAGGTTTGCTTATGTTTATCAGAGGCAGCAGCAGCCTCTCTGTGACACCCTGCTCAAAAAGGAAGACACAACCCCTCCACAGGTCAGAGACATTCATGTGCTAATACACACACACACACATTTAGTTACCTTGTTTGATGCCATATGAATTTATACCTTGTGTGCATATGACTTCAGGTGATTCTCCTGGAGAGACGCAATGCTACAGGAAGGGTTTTCTATCGGACAGTGACGGGTGGGTGGAATGGGAGTGATGATGATAAGCACCGCCTCCTTGAGCAGCTTGAGCTTCTGCAAAGAGACTCCTCCTACCTTACCCACGATGCCATGCTGCCTGAACTCAACAATGAGTTTGCATCTGTAAGTCATGCGGAGGGAAATGAAGGGCTATGATTGTCTTTAGGACTTTGTGATTTTAACACATTTCTAATCTTTAGAAGTGGCAACGAGAGAAATGATTAACAGTAATAATATTATTTTTGTTATCACAGATGTTTCTGATTCAGTGGATAAACACTGCATATGATTACCTCGCTCAGTTTTACTTTGATCTTCTCTACTCTAATTGGTGAGTGCAATCCAAAAGTATTCATGCTCCTGTCTGCATGCAGTTTCTTAGCTCTTTTCCTCCAGAATGGTTTGCGTTCTGGAGCCAGAGCACAATCTTGACCAGTGCTTGACCAGGCGAACTAGATCCTGTTGCAAACAAGCCACGTTTTTCCACAGATTTGAGAAAATGAACATTGTTATCTGTTGTTTACCTGACAAACCGGTTCTAGTGTTGAACTGATCTGGCACAGGACCCACTTTTATGCTATAGAAACATGAAGAACGGTTCAAGAATCAGTGGAAACAGGAGGTCTGTGGTCCGTTGTAATCAGTCAGAAATTAAAGCTACATTAGCATCACTGAAATTCTGACGTACCTCATTCACCATTTTGTCACTGATACATGGCCTATAGTGTGATTTGCATTGCTTTACTACCATTCGCAGTTCCTCTCCCTTGGCCTTATAGGATAGTGAAGTCTCCAGTGGTTGGAACTACTTTAGCCATGCATTTCATTGAAAATAATTGCATGTCTTAGAACGTTCGTCAGCCAATCACATTCTAGCTTTCAACAGCTCTGTTAAAATATCTGCAATAGACTATAAGATAGACTGGAAAAAAAAGTGTAAAAGCTGTACATTGTGTGCAAAAAAAATGTTTTTAAATGCTAATGACAACAAATAATAGACTAAATGATAATATTAGTTGATGATTATTTACAGCATTCTTTTTTATTGAATTTACCAATTAGTAGCTCTACAATTTTTTTTTTTTTTTTTTTTTTTGTACATGAGACGCTTGTCATGTTCTGCTTCCCCCAGGCGTGAGATGATGCCCGTACTGTCTCTGATCTTCTCAGCTCTTTTCATCCTGTTTGGGACTGTAATCATTCAGGCCTTCAGGTAGGACAGAGATGTGTGTGTGTGTGTGTGTGTGTGTGTGTGTGTGTGTGTGTGTGTGTGTGTGTGTGTGTGTGTGCATATATAGATATAGATATTGTATATATGGTATATAACAGTGCCTTTGTAAGGAGAGTTCTTTGTTGATTGATTGATTGATTGATTGATTGATCGAACAGTGACGCTGGGGAAGACAAACCAGCCAAACAAAAGCCCACTCAGTCACCAAAGACAGCAGAGAGCTCTCCAGGACAAGAGAGCACTTCAAGGTGAGGCACTGCCTTCTTGGTAATAAACTATAATAACAGCAAGTCAAATAGAGATTTTGAGATCACGGATATGTTCAGATGTTCATTAGCTGAATCGCTAAGCGTTGGTTTCCTGTTTCAGTCGTCCACCTAAGAAGAGTTTTGTGGAAGTGACAGAGCTCACGGACATCACCTACATGAGTAACCTAGTCAGGCTAAAGCCTGGTCACATCAACGTTGTGCTGATCCTCACTGATGCTTCTAAGCAAGTACTGCTCAGGAAGTTTGCCAAAGAAGTGTTTTCGTTCTCAGGGTGAGGCTTGTGTGAGCTTTGAGAAAATGATAAAGCCTGTTTCTGGAGATCAACCTTCTTACAGAGTTTAGGCTGTCGTCCGTTCAACTTCCCTACTTAGAAGGCCACTTGATGCTAAGCACACATGCAAAACAATGCTAGCGTTCAGCATCTTCCATTAAGCTTTAGACAACTGAAACAAAGTCAAAGATACTATGTAGACATATTCCAAATCTGCGATAGCTGCATTTCCCAAAAACATTGTGAGCCTCAGTAGATCCTAGAGAACACTGGCAGGAATGGTTTCTACGATCTACTTGGGCTTCCAGTGCTTTCAAGAAATGCAGCTTGGGTTCATTTGAAATCATTTTGATTTAAAGAAAAGCACATGGGATTATCCCAAGGTTCTAATTGGCCAACATGTGCACATTTAAAAGGTGTTACTTTTGTTAACCATAAGTCCTTGAAGTGCACAATCACCATTTGTTGCATTCTGTACCTTAAAAACATAAAATAAATTTGAGTAACTTCATATGTTATTTTTAGATACTTATATTATGCAGGAATCCTTTTTTTTTTTTTTGCAGGAAATTCTTTTTTTGCACACATCGATATCTTCCCAATCTGCACTCAGCAATTCGAAACTGTTCAAATCAGATCTCACAATATTGATTGCAGACATCAACCATAAACCCTAGTTATGTATTTATGCATTTCAGGCAAAATCGAAATTTTTTAAATTGAAATTTCCCACTTTCAACATAAAAAGTTTGTTAGTCATGCAGCATGCCGAACAGCTCAACCCAGAATTCTTCCACCTTCACTTGGAACAACCAATGGAACGTCTGAACTTGAGTAGCATTCAAGAGGTCATTTACAAGTTAGAAGTTGCTGATTTCCAGTCACGATGCACTCCAGACAACTCAAACTGGAATTCTCTCACCTCCACTTGGGAAAAAAACAAAACAATGGAACGTCATTTGAAAATAAAGTTGAATGTCCATTTGTTCCTATTTCCAAGTTTGGAAAGTAGCATTACATTACATGGAATTAAACACTGAAAGAAAGTAGATCTCCAGAAACTGTGTTGAACCCCCCCTTGCTTTCAACTTATATCTTGCAACAAACAAATCCAAAGGAAACCTTCATCTCTACTTCCTCCCACAGGTCTCAGACTCTTCACTACTCCTTTTTAAATGTGGACAAGCACAGCCAATGGATGGATTCCCTCATGGAGTCGGCTCCCGACGCCAGGCCGTCAGACTGCTTGGACAAAGAGGAAGAAGAGGAGGACTCCACCTCCAACAAGTCAGACTACACTGGCCACGTCCTGGCGCTCAATGGCCACAAGAAGTATTTCTGCTTATTCAGACCCGTCTTCACAGGGGAGGAAGCCGAATGTAGTAGGTGGTCCGACGAGGATGCAAGCAAAGCTTCGAGGTCGCGGTCAAGTTCCCGACAGAAGGCCACCACTCTGGAGATCCACCACAAACTAGACCGACTGGGTCTGTGGATGGAGAGGCTGATGGAAGGAACTCTACCAAGGCACTACGTTCCAGCCTGGCCCGGTCTGGACACCATAACACCACAGAAATAAGACTCGCGTTTGTCCTCATGGGATCCTCTGCTGTAGTGACGTGAAAGGTGCTCAACATCTTTGTGATCCAAATGACTTGGTTACTTTAAAAGACATTAAGTTATTCAGTAAAACGCACTGGTGATGAGTAGAGGGTGTCTTTATTTAGAGCACCATGTGCTCGTCAGCTGCTTTAGGGGCAAAACTCCTTTCCATCTGTAACGTACACTGTCTTTTTGTTATTATGGTTGTTTCATTACTGTATGGATGCCAGTACCCAGATAAAGCCACTCTATGTAGCTTCAGTCAGGGCTAGATGTGTCTTTACACTGCTGGGTATGTGGCGGCTACGGCCCATCCCTTATAACTGCATCCTGTGAATTCAAGAAACGGCCCAGGTGTCAGAAGCAGCTCGTATTAAGATTTCCATTCTGCCTTTTTCCAGTCAGAGTCACTATTTGGATAATAGGAATTAGAAAAAAAGTTTGTGGAAAAGGTTTAGTCAATCTACTAATGCAAAATCTCCCAACTACAAATTTTCTAAAACGTGCTGCATGAAAAAAAACACGTTTTGACAACTTGAGATGATATTAGATTTTACTGCCAGTTGTGCATGTGCTGCCTTTCCTTCAAGCCCATAGTTTCTTTAATGCCATTTGTGTCATGTTTTGCACATTGATGACTTGCTTAGGATTCTTTCGTTCATTAACTCAATATTAAAATAAAGGTTCTTGCTGTATCTGAATTCTCACTACCACTTTAAGAATTTTAAAAATGTCTCTAGTTAATGAAAATGACATTATTTTTATGTTGCACTTTTTGTGGTTGATTTATAGATCGTGTGCATTGTTTAAAAATAATAATAAAGTTTGTACTGTAGCAACATGTGTTCACTTATATAACTGCATTGACTGTATTTATTTAAAATATATATTTTTTACAATTTACAACATTGTAACATTCCTTAACAGTAACACACATTATTAAACACCATTAATCCACATAAACATTTTCTGTCTACACAGCGAAACCGAAACTACAAAGAGTTTATTGTCTAAAACTCGTTCCGAATATTCACTTTCTTCATTTTTAAATCCTCTGGACCGAAAGACGCAGGCAGCAGTTCCTCAACAGTCATCTCCACGTAGGAACCGTCGGGTTTGGACAAATACACGTCCCAGTTTGCACCGAACTGTTCAGGCGAAAACCAAAATAACATGTTTAATGAAACCTTGAGTAGCCTATGCTGTGAAATACTGTGGTAAATGAAACTTGCCTCTCTCATGAATTGTCTGCAGCCACCACAAGGGGACACGAAGTGCTCACACATATCACTAAAAGAGCAGAAGACACTTACATTGGTGCTGTATTATACTAAGAGAGTATTTCCAATTATGGAGCTAGTTAGAAATGTTATTCAACCACTAGAGGGCCTGTTGAATGCAGTAGAAATTTACCTTGCAATAGCAATGGCTTTGAAATCCGTGTAGCCCTCTGAGACGGCTTTTGAGATGGCAGTTTTCTCAGCACAGATGCCCAAGCAGAAGCACGCGTTTTCCACATTACAGCCGTGTAGAGAAATAATGAAGTTTAAATGTCACACTGTGAACGCAAGACAAATAAATATTATGTAAGGTACATCTTGCACTCGTGTTTCCCTTGGCTGGTCTGGAGGAGGCCTGTCAGGTCATGGGCCGAGTTTTTATTTACTTTTCTGTGATGATTAAAACAAGGCTGTTCAAGGCTGTGTCACTTGAAGAGCAATAAACAACTGCATTGCTTAATCGGATCAAAGAGTTATCAGTAGTTTTGAAATTGAAATACATGTACTTTTTGATCCTTCTATATTTCTAAATGGTTTCAGGGGCATATGACATATGTGAATGTATTTTCTTGGATATAGAGGGCAAAATATTTTTAAATATTAATAAATATATTTTAAATGCTTTAGTATATATATCAGATCAAAGAGTTCTATATATATATATATATATATATATATATATATTATAATGTAACAAATTTTAAATATATTTTGGCCCGTTTTATGTGTGTGTGTGTGTGTGTGTGTGTGTATAAAAATATTTTTTTTTTTTTTTTTTTTTTTTTTTTTTTTTTTTTGGGTGGGGGAGGTGACATACAGAGCCCTGGAGAGAACATGATGATGGAAAAAATATATATGGTTTAGTTGTTTTGCAAGGGACTGGAATACTTTTGCGAGAGAATGCTCCATTCTGTCAAAAAAAAAAAAAAAAAAAAAAAAAAAAAAAAAAAAAAAAAAAAAAACACTTAAGAAACCATGATAAAGATATTACATTACATATATTTTTACTTGTTTATTAGCTTCCACTAAGAGAAAATAATGCATTAAAATATACAAAACAATTTGTCTAGCAACATTCTGGTTAGAAAAAGCTAATTTTTTACTACAGTCCATAACTGAGGTGTAAGATTGCACCAGATGTGTTTGAATGAAAAGAGAGCGAGTCTGTAGCGTGATACGAGAGACATGAAAATAGCACCAGATTCAGTTTCCTGGATGAGCTGACAGCATTGCCAGCAAAGATCAGGAAATACCTGAGCGCTGATTGTCACGCTTGACCAATCAGATTCGAGAGCCCCATAATAAGGACTCATAAAGTGTGTGTTAAGTCCCTTTCACGTCTTAATCTTAAGTCCCATTAGTCTTCCCTCTGTTTGCAAGTAATGGTTTAACAAGCTTTTATGTGACTTTGCCGACAAACTGAGTACACATTGAGTTCAGCCTTCATACATTATTCACACAGTATTCAAAAACTCTTGTTACAGCAGTTGATGTTTCTTACGCAGCCAGCACTGGGAACTGACTGCTGAAACTCTCTGATATTGGCACAACTTAAAGACCTTTGTGGTGCATTTCAAGCCTTCCCTCACCTGTGAAAACCGTCCCGTCGTGTGTCAGGAGTGCCGCCCCGACTCTGAACTTGCTGTAGGGGCAGTAGGCAAATTTCCTGGCCTCTAGGGATTTCCAGATCAAATCTTTTATTCCAGATAAGTGCTCATTCAACCCATTAATAAGCTCACCTCTCATCTTTTGATCTGCCATGTTGCTGTGCTGTGTATGTGTTGTGTTTCTGCGGCTCAACAAACTTTCCTGTGACTCTGTTTTTTCCAGATCCGGCATCCAATCCCTTTTCCCAGTTCTCCCACCTCCCTGACGCTTGTGTTTGATGTGTGCGATGCTGTCATGCTGCAAAGTTATGTAATTTCCAGTCAGAGGCAAATTAGCAACCTTTCCCTTAGCCACAACCAGAGACAGTGAGGACGAGGTATAAAGGTCACTATAATACAGTGGAATAATGATGAAAAAGCATTTCCTTTTCACATCAGACAGTTGGAGATAAATATGCAAACAGCAATAGTAAGCTTGGAAAATATTTGATTTATTATTTTATAATCTTCTGCCTTGGAAGAAATAATAATAAAAGGAAAAAAATAGAATAAAAAGAATCTAAATCAAGATGACCATTTAAGTTTGTTGGAATTTGATTTTACGTCAGTACAAATAATAATTTAGCCACAAATTCTAGTACAAAGATCATAACATTCTTAAATCAAGATGCATTTACTTAAAAAGATATTAAGTCTTGTTTCCTGAAAGATGTATCAAAATTTAGTTAGTTTTTGTTAAAAACAAGGCAAAACAAGTTTTTTTTTTTTTTTTTTTTTTTTTTGCTTGCTTAAATGTATCTTGATTCAAAAACATTTAGATATTTGTACTGGAAAACAAGACAAAAATATTAAGTACAAAAATATTTTTTTTTGCTTTGTGATATCCAAAACCTGCTCTGCTCTTTCTTTCACTTTTATTAATTGAACATCCTTGTTTGAGAACATAACAAAATAAAACAAGTTTCGATGCTGGTATTTATATCTTATGTAACAGACATGACCGCTGGGTCTTTTTGACCGTCTGGTGTCATTTCTGTGGTGTGGCAGGTCAACCACCTTTGGAAAAAGAAGGTTCTAGCTGGTGCTGTCATTTTCGATTATCCAGTTGATCCAAGTGACGTAGTTGCGGACTTTGGTGTAGACTCCTGGGAAATACTTGTTGGCACAACTGATGCCCCAGGACACAATCCCCTCAAAATAACCATTACAGATGAGAGGCCCACCAGAGTCGCCCTGCAGCCAAACAAAGCACAGTGTCACCACAGGATCACACAGTGCTAAGTGTTACACCATGATGCTGTTAGTTTTATCGAAAATCTATTTTGAATGCATATTGTCTCTTTTCCTGTCTGTGTTTTGTGTTTCAGAACCTGGCAGGAGTCTTTTCCACCCAGCGGGGAGCCGGCGCACACCATGTTGTCCGTGATTCTGTAGTAGTAGTAGTATTGACACTGAGGGATGATCTGGACGTCCACAGCACGCAGGACGGGGGACAGGTAATAACTGTAGACCTGAGTGACGCCCCAGCCGCTCACCGTGCAAAACGTGCCCCCTTGTAAAGGAGCGAGTGAGGTTGGCAGCACAGCCAGCTGAATGTTGGCATTGAGCTCTGCAGGCTTTTCCAACTAATGCACAGATCCAACAATGAATGGAAACGGAAAATGTTTTAATAAAGCAATAAGCCCCACGAAGCCGTGGTTTACAGTGAATTTATAACAGATAAGGGGCATTGTTAGGCACAACGCGAAGCGGAGTTTCACCGAATAAAACAGAGCAAATAAAGTGTAATGATGTAAATAAAAACAGTATTCTTCCACCAAACAATGTAGTTCCTCAGAAACAGCTGTGCTTCCAACAAAGTGGTCGCTGAGCAACACACAGAAGTAAACAAAGGTGTATGTTTGTAGAGTAATTTACAACAGCTTCGAACGCGGCTCAACCAATCAGAATCAAGCACCGGAACTATCCGTTTTATAACTGTTGATAATATTATATATTATTGATAATTCAACACTGATAACAATCAGATATATTTTAGCACAAAATTTAGCATATTAGATTGATTTCTAAAGAAACATGCGACTCTGAAAATTCAGCATTACAGGAATAAAATGCATTTTAAAATATATTACAATGGAATATATTCAAATATAAAAAAATGTTGTGCCATATTATTTTAAAAAACTGTAATGAATTGTAATAATATTTAAAATATTATATCTTTTACTGTATTTCCTAAGACATTTTGTCAAAAATATTCAAAAACAGTACCAAACCCAAAGCTTTGAATAGCAAAAAAAATGAATGAATGAAGGAATATATATATATATAGGTGCTGTCAAACGATTAATCGCATCCAAACTAAAAGTTTTTGTTTGCATAATATATGTGTGTTCTGTGTATATTTATTATTTATATATAAATACACACACACATACAGTATGTATTTTGAAAATATTTACATGTATTTACATGTCTATATTTATATTTATATTCATATAATATATATTTTTTCTGAAATGTGTACATGCATGTGTGTGTATTTTTAAATACATAATAAATATACACAGAACACACATATTTTATGCAAAAAAACTTATTTAATCATGATTAATCATGATAAATCATTTGACAGCACTAATATATATATATATATATATATATATATATATATATATATATATATATATATATATAGTATACAGCAAGTAACAAACTGAAATACTACTTTCTTTCTAGTAATTACTAAGAACAGTCCTGTTCCTCATGTACATACTATGTACTTATTGTAGAAATTACAATAGCTATGTAATAACTAGGTATTAACCCTGAACCTAACCCTAAACCTAACCCTAACCCATGTAGTTACCTTGTATTACCAGAACTTTCTTAGATAAATACACTGTAAGTACACTATAAGTACATGTAAGTACACGTACTGTAAAATAAAGTGCAACCCATATTTTTTTACTATGCATTTGCTGTTACAATATATGTTTGTTACTTCCTAACTAGGATGCTAAGATAAACAAACATATACTTATTAACATGTGTGTAATATTTATATATTTCATGCTTGATGAACTTACTTTCAAGAGCATAATGTCACTATCAAATGTCCTGTAACTGTACATGTAATTCACCAGAACTCTGGACACACTGAACACCTGCTCTACGCCCTCTTTACTGGAGAGCTTATGTTCACTCAAAACCACTTTGATTAAATAGCTCCTGTGAACAGAGTAGACAGCAGAACCCAACATTATCACATCAGTACAGTCAGTGTAAGGATTCGGCCGACCTCAAATAATGTAGCATGCTTAGTGTGTTCAGTTCCTTGTCAATAAGTACTCACGGTCTCCAGCAGTGGGCGGCAGTAACCACCCACTGCCGGTGTATGAGCGTTCCTCCGCAGTAATGGTAGTTGTTGTACTGGATAGAGGCCTGGTACTTTATGGAATAGGGCTCAACCTCCTGTCCTCCAATGATTCTCTGCTGCAGCGAGCCTGTAAATGAAGAGAATAATGATAAAGCAAGGCCTCATATGTCCTAGATAAACACAGGCTTTCAGTCATGTATACGCAGATAGCAACTTCCTGTTACATATGTGTTATATTTAGATGAGACTCTGAGTTACTCTGGTAATTTACCATGAAGCGTAGAGATGATGAGGAGCAAGGTGTATTCAAGCCATTTCTTCATGTTGGAGGGGTCTAAAACACAGAGGACGTTTGGAGGTCAGAGGGGAAACACATACAAACAGCTGTGGTAAAAGAAAAGCCATCACATTTTACATAATACACGGGCAAATACTGAATTAATGTCACGGGCGAGTTTCCAACAACAGGGTACTCTGCTGGGATAAAAGGTAAAAGCTAAAACCAAAAAAGGTTTTGTTTAGATGTATTTAAACTGTGGTTTAGCTGCTTTAGTTTTTTTTTTAATAAATGTAATAAAACACTCTTTTATAGAAAAACCAATTCAAAGAATAGACATTGTCATCAATAACTGTCATTTCAAAGTGTCTAAAATTGTTAATATGACGTGTATGTGAACTACACTACTTTTATTCAGCAAGGAAGTTTTACTTATTTTTTACATTGTATTTATATGTGTGTGTGTGTGTGTGTGTGTGTGTGTGTGTGTGTGTGTGTGTGTGTGTGTGTGTGTGTGTGTGTGTGTGTTTTCTCAAATAAATGCTTTTCTCTTAAATGTTTGATTAATCAAAGAATCCTGAGAAATAATGTTTAAAAAA
Source organism: Cyprinus carpio (assembly GCF_018340385.1). NCBI lineage: Eukaryota > Metazoa > Chordata > Actinopteri > Cypriniformes > Cyprinidae > Cyprinus > Cyprinus carpio. The sequence goes on along the minus strand of NC_056582.1, from coordinate 5,455,345 downwards.
AAGGTAAGGTTTCCACAAAAATATGAAGCAGTGCAACTGTTTTCAACATTGATAATCAGCATATTAGAATGATTTCTGAAGGATCACGTGACACTGAAGACTGGAGTAATGATGCTGAAGACTCAGCTTCGACATCACAGGAATAATTAGAATTTTTTATTATGTTTAAATTGAAAGCAGACATTTTAAATTATAATAATGTTTCACAATATTACTGTATTTTTGATCAAATAAACACAGCCTTGGAAAGCAGTAAGAGACTTCTTATGCATAAAAGACCTCAAAACGTTTATATATATATATATATATATATATATATATATATATATATATATATATATATATATATATATATATATATATATATATATATATATATATGTTTTATATATGACGTTTTCTACCCAAAACATAAACGGACAGTATTAAAACTCACCCTGAGCATTGAAAACTCTATCCTGAGCATCTAAATTCCTCTAAATTCCTCCCACACTACCTAAACTGTGAATATTGTCTTTGCTTTTATAGTGTAACCACATCTGTCCCTTAGTATTTATGGTCTTGTTTGTACACTAACTATTTGCAGGAACAAAAACAATAACACGCCGGGACTTACTGACCCAAAAGCTCTCAGTATCTGAGATGGCCTCCTCTTGTTTGATGCTATCATGTCTAAGACCTTGCATTTGATTCATAGAGTGTGCTGCTATGTAAGGGAAATCAAATACCTATAGACTCTCTCATCTGACAGAATGGTTTGTCAGAGAATAGGATATCGGGTGACGGTGAAATTGGGTGGAAAGGGCAATAGGGTGGTGGTAACCAAATCAGCTGTGGACAAGATCGCTTTACTGTATAAATGCCTGTCTATAGCCTCAGGGGAGAGCTCCACCTAGAAGGATGAGTTTGCCATGTATCTGAAGTCCCACCTTGGATGTAATGAATCTGTATTCTCATAGTGCCTCATGAGATTTGTTTAGAAAAAAAATGCCAATTTCTCTCCTCTCATTGTTCGAAAATCAAATGAGATGCCAAAAATTAATTTCTTATTAATGGTGCTGCATTGTCTTTATTGTATGTAAGTATTGTAACTGGAGCATGTTATTGTGGTTCTCTTTCCCTTGACGTAGGTAGTTATAGAAACATGGTGTGTATTTCGGAAACAAAATGCTCTTGTCAAATGTGTGGTATTGCATCCTAAATAAAATCCAATGGAGAAAATGTTTGCAAGTCGCTAACAGAGAAGATGGATTACGTTTAAGGTGCAGCTTGCAGACAAAAAAGGTCCATTGTCTATTGTCTCGCAAAGTCACTTTCAACCCAAGCCGCTTTCTGTTGGTCAGAACAGTGAAAATGTGTGACCAAAAAAATCTGCCCTGGCCAGATCAATCACTTGACTTGAATATTGTCAGTTTTCTGCAGATTTGGAGAGAAGAGTAAAAAGCAGATTACCTCCTTCAGCATTCCTAAAGTGACTGGCAGATGTTCTGATGTTCTGACATTCGACTCTTCAAAAGTATGAATCTTTATCAAAGGCCTCCAGGTTGAAAGCTGTATTCAAGGGAAATGTTGGTAAAACACCTTAATAAAGAAATATTCTCAAGAGATCACATGATTTTGTTCAGCCCCTAGAGATGCTAGGCATTGCCAAGCAGGTGTAATTGTTAGTCATGCTACATGCTTAACATAGCACTCGTTACGCAACCTGTTAAGAAAAGCTCTTTCGATTCGCTAGAACAAAGTATCACCACAAGTTTTTGATCAGGCCTTGAGGAAAGGGGAAAGAATTCTGTACAATATGTTTATCCCAACAAAATCTATGAATGCTAACAAACAGCACTGCATGGGTACTGTTTCTTGGTGTTTGTTGAGGCACTATGAATCCTCCTAAAATCAAATGAGATAAAACTGAACGTTTAGTTTTCAGAATTTCTGTTTGTATCTTGATTCTTAAGGGCCACACCAAGGACAGTAACTTTAATAATCATTAAAATCATTAAAACGATTAAGTTTTAATAATCATTCTAATTCTATGAAAATAGGGAAGTCCACCCTGTTGAACAAAACAGCATATGCTGGTTAGGTATGTTTTGACGCTGGGATGATGGTTTATGCTGGTCCTTTGCTGGTTTATGCGGAGCATGTGCTGGCAAAGGACCAGCATAAACCAGCAAAGGAGCATCATAAACCAGCAAAAGAACCAGCTTAAACCAGCAAAGAACCAGCATAAACCAGCAAAGGACCAGCTTAAACCAGCATAAACCAGCAAAGGACCAGCACAAACCAGCAAAGGACCAGCTTAAACCAGCAAAGGACCATCTTAAACCAGCAAAGGACCAGCTTAAACCAGGAAAAGGACCAGCATAAACCAGCTAAGGACCAGTTTAAACCAGCAAAGGACCAGCTTAAACCAGGAAAAGGACCAGCATAAACCAGCTAAGGACCAGCTTAAACCAGCAAAGGACCATCATAAACCAGCTAAGGACCAGCACAAACCAGCAAAGGACCAGCTTAAACCAGCAAAGGACCATCTTAAACCAGCAAAGGACCAGCTTAAACCAGGAAAAGGACCAGCATAAACCAGCAAAGGACCAGCACAAACCAGCAAAGGACCAGCTTAAACCAGCAAAGGACCATCTTAAACCAGCAAAGGACCAGCTTAAACCAAGAAAAGGACCAGCATAAACCAGCTAGGGAACAGTTTAAACCAGCAAAGGACCAGCTTAAACCAGGAAAAGGACTAGCATAAACCAGTTAAGGACCAGTTTAAACCAGCAAAGGACCATCATAAACCAGCTAAGGACCAGCTTAAACCGGCAAAGGACCATCATAAACCAGCAAATGACCAGCTTAAACCAGCAAAGGACCATCTTAAACCAGCTAAGGACCAGCTTAAACCGGCAAATGACCAGCTTAAACCATCAAAGGACCAGCATAAACCAGCAAAGGACCAGCATCAAAACATACCTAACCAGCATATGCTGGTTATTTCAGCCGCTATAATGATAAAGAATCATAGCAGTTGTATCACTCATGGAACTATTTTGATGTCTGATGAAACATGGATAACCAATCAGAATCCACCCGACTTTAAAGCGTGCTAAGATTTAAAGTGGCAAACGGCAATGAAAAACGTGTTATCGTCTGCTGTTGTGAACAACGCTAATATAATTATTGCTATAGTTATAATTATTCTGGTGGGAACATGCCTTTTGAAGATTCTTATTTGAGGCCTTTAGGACTGATTCGATATTAGCATTATATTAGCAACACATTAGCATTTTTAACAAGGGACTGATTAATTATCCCATACAGAGTTGGCGAGACTTAGCAGACTTGTTTGAACTTGTCTTAATACATGGCCATTACTTTGAAGTGATCCAGTGAGAACACATTATCTGTTATGAGAAGGTCAGAGGGGGCAGCGCCGCTGAAAGCCCAACTTCTTCAGTTGAATCAAACATTGTTTGATTCATAGCACCCCATGAATACTGAAATCAGAACTATGGAAACCTGAGGAACAGTGTTGATGTGATTTCCTCACCCTATGTGGAGGGGTCTGCTAGATAGAGTCTAGAGTCAGAGAGTCAGAACTGCTTTACACGCTCACATTAGCCGTGGTCATGCTGCTCTTTCTGGTGCTGTTGAAACTCATCCCAGCCAACTGTGAGTATACTGAATAATATCATCTAAACTATTTTTGTTTTTTGTTGTTTTGCCTACAGCTTTAGCTTTTCAACAAGGCAATGATTATTACAATACTTAAGATTGACTTTTTACTCAATATTTGGTATTTTTTAGATTTAAAATTTTAATTCATCAGACATAAAAAAGGTCTGAATGATACAACTGTCTTAACCTAATACTGTAAAAAGCCTCATCAAATTGTTATTGTTTCTTTCTTTTTAAAAAGTAAACCTTAAGTATATACTCTTTTTACAAAGGTTTGTCAAATACTAATAAGCAATTAATAAGCAAGAATCATTGATTGATTGATTGATTGATTGATTGATTAGTTGATTTAGCCATCCTATGAATTATTGTCAAGTCAAGTCACCCTTATTTATATAGCACTTTTAACAATACAGATTGTTTTAAAGCAACTGTACAGGATTAATTAGGAAAATAGTGTGTCAATAACAAAAAAATATTGTATATTATAGAGAGGAGATTGTATAAAGTATATATATATATTTTTTTTTTTTTCCTTTGTGAACATCGTGAACATTCTTATTTGTCAGTGACCAATTTGCATATGCGATTATGCAGCTAATCAATTACAGTTTGAATGAAACAATCAAATATCATTAACCATAAAACCCCTGTAGCATACTCTCATTATCAGACTACTTTGTAAGCCATACGAGGCCTTTATAGGATATAGGTTATATATCCTGCCTTGGAATGAAACGTGACTTTTATTTAACAGGCAGTGTGTCAAGCTTGATTTTGTCAGCTGTCAATTCAGTGAGATTAATCTTCATTGTCCTTTCACAGTCACCTTGAGTTCTTAGCTGTTTTAAATGGTTGTTATAATGTTTTCCAGGTCTGGACTTTGTTCAAGGGCGCATTGTTGGCGGATATACCCCTTCACCGAATTCAATCAAATACATCGTGTCGTTACAGAGCTCGAAGGGCCAGCACTTCTGTGGCGGATCTCTGGTCCACAAGTCCTGGGTGCTTACAGCCGCCCATTGCAATATTGGGTGCATGATTTTTCACATTTTCTTTAAATAAATTCTCTACCTAACAGGCTGTTTCTGAGACTTACATGATGTACAATATGGCAGGAACTCCGTGGGTGAGTCGAATGCCAGAGTAAAGCAGACAGGCACTCAGGACGCACACTAACCTTGACCCGTCATCACCGTGCGGGACTTAATGAATGCTGGCTTATCTGCTGCTTGGCACAGCTGAGGCTGCTAACAGCGAGAAATACTGTCATTCAATTCATGTCCTCTACAAAGAGACACTGTGTATAACAAGTGATGTCAAGAAATCAGATATCAAACTTATAACTAACTCTTCCTGTATTTATTCGCATTGTTTTGGAGTGCTTTAGTATGGTGGTGCTAGAATATCAATCCAAGTTTTTTCAGAGAGTCTTGACTGAATTTTTACTTGTCTTTAAGGATGGATCAGATGATGGTGGTGGCTGGAGACTATACTTTAGGTGCTTATGAGGGGACAGAGCAGTACTCCAAGCCTCTGTCACTTGTCCCGCACCCTCAGTACAACATGAGCACCAATAATGCAGATATCATGCTCATAAAGGTACAGCACTCTGGTTCTTTGCCTCTTATAGTTATTCACTCACTTACGGGTGAATTCATAGTATTCATAAAACAGTATTATATAGAACACACTTTTTTAATGGTCACGAACTAAGTACTTATTACTCACATATGCGATATCCTTCAAAAATGAGTCATGGAATCATTCATTCAACAGATTTGTTCAAAACAATGATTCATTAAGGAACAAAATTCTGCTATTGTTTGCTGCTCAGAAACACGATAAATTCTGGTTTTAACATAAGTTTCTCTGACGGATCAAAAATACATGAACAACTGGAAATATTACACTGAAATAATTTGGTGTAAAAAAAATCACACTTTAGTTTGGGGACCAATTCTTATTATTTACCAACTATTAAAGGGATAGTTCACCCAAAAGTTGAAAATTCAGTCATTAATTACACACCATCATGTCGTTCCAAACCCGAAAACCTTCGTTCATCTTCAGAACACAGATTACAGATTGAAATCCGAGAGCTTACTGACCCTCCATAGACAGCAACACAACTGAAACTTTTATGGCCCAAAAAGGTAGTAAGGACATTGTTAAAATAGTCCATGTCACATCAGTGGGTCAACCTTAATTTTATGAAGCCACGAGAATACTTTTTGTGTGCAAAGAAAACAAAAATAACAACTAATAATAACAATGATGTGACATGGACTATTTTAATGATGTCCTTACTACCTTTCTGGGCCATAAAACGTTTCAGTTGTGTTGCTGTCTATAGAAGGCAGAAAGCTTTTGTAAAACACATTGTATTAAACATAACATTATGTTTCAATTAGAAAGACTGAACTAGTATTTTCTTGTAAAACACACTCTTACTACTTCTGAAATGTAAGTTATTTAATATTGAGTTCGATACAGTTAGAAACAGACCCTAATCTGTATATCTGTCTCTGGATGTGGGTTCTTTCAGCTTAGTCCACCCATAGAGCTCAACAGGTATGTGTCCCTCGCCCCGCTCCCCAAACAGAACACAGGGCTGCTGGCGGGCAAGATGTGCCGGGTTTCCGGATGGGGCTCCACCAGCCACAGCGGAGGTCTGACACCCCTCACCCTGCGTACGGTCAAACTCCCCATCGTCTCCACCTCCAGATGCAACAGCAGTAACTCCTTCAGCGGAAACATCACAACAAACATGATATGTGCTGGGTCCAGCACGGGAGGAAAAGACGCGTGTAAGGTACTGTAGAAAAGTACTTGTGACAATGACCAGCTGAAATTCTCCATTATCTAAATGCTCTACAAGGATATTGGCATTCTGGTGTTCCAGGGGGACTCTGGAGGGCCGCTGGTGTGTGATGGACGTGTTTACGGCCTGGTCTCTTGGGGAAATGGCTGTGGAGATCCTAGGTTTCCAGGGGTTTATACGGCCGTGTCCAGGTTCCGCAGGTGGATTGATAAGACCATATACAGCCCATTTTCTAGATGCCTTAAGTCAGCTGGTCTTTTCAGCAGGGAAGACTAAACTTCAGTGCTTGCATTCATATAATGCACAAACACTATTGTTCAAAGATGGGTCTCCTAAAACACATTTCACACTGTCAGCAGAGTATTTAATTTGTCCATTACCAATGTCCAACAGTGAATATTCTTTCATTTTCAGCAGAGTATTTAATTTGTCCATTACCATTCTGTGTTTATTTCACACCATTTGTTTCATAGCATTTTCAGCACATTTTAAATGATTCTGTGGTTTATTTCACACCATTATGTGATAGAAAACAGTGATAGAATATATATTATATTTTAAACGTTTTCCTAATAAAATATCCACTTTGTCTTGCTACTAGCATTTTATGTATACTAAATACCTATATAAGGCAAAAGAAAAGACATTTACATTTAGTTACAAAAGATTTATATTCATATAAATGCTTTTGGACTTTCTGTTAATCAAAGTATCTTGAAAAGTAAAAAAAATAAAAGAAATTACAGTTTCCACAAAAATTTTAAGCAGTAATTAAACTGCAAATGAATCAACACTGATCAACATATCCGAATGATTTCTGAAGGCTGGAGTAATGATGCTGAAAATTCAGCTTTGCATCACAGGAATAAATTACATTTTAAAATATATTCAAATATAAAACATCATCTTAAATTGCAATATTATTGCACAATAATCAAAGGAATGCAGCCTTGGTAAGTGTAAGAGACTTCTTTTAAAAACATTCAAAAATCTTAACGACCCCAAAAGTTGAAGAAACACCCATAAATGAAAGCAAATGAGTCAAAATCTAATGTGAAGCCTCTTAGAACAACAATACACTTAACTCTAAATTAATGTGATTAATATGCCTGCACACAAATGTCTGACAGTGATGTTGTGAATCAGTACATGTTTTAATATCAGTTTGTGCATATAGTTGTAGTAATAAACAGTCTTCCTTTATTAAGCATATTAAATACAGAAAAAATGCTTTGTTTAGTTCAGCTGATGTGACCGGGAAGCCATAAAAAGATTTGACGTTGTTGTACCGTACTTGCAACAATGGATGTTTGCACATCTAATAGCACTGGGTGTGTCTGCAATTACTCTTCTCTGAAGGTGGCATCTGTTCCAGCAGCTTTTGGTTTCACTGCCTGCACATGACACCACGTGTAAGACGATCGCCTGCTTGAACTACACACAATGATTTGTAGCAGTTTATGTGTGTATCATATGAAAGCATCCCAAAAGCTCAGTTTAGATAACAACTTTTATGTGTCTGAAGCATCATTCATTACTTACATAATTAAAAACAATAGGTAACATTAAGCTTAAAGGTTAAATAAACCAACAATACAGGTAATTTGGGAATAATGACCTTTTTGAGGAAGGCTGCTAACATAAAGGAGTAATCTGATGGATCTCTGAATAGAGTTTCAAGGGAAATAAATCGCAGAACAGCATGTTCCCACAGGGAGAGGCATTGTGAATGAGTATGCCACAAGAAAATAAGTAAATACTAAAGAACAATGCTAATTTCACTCGCCAGGACAAGAAGAACTTGTGATTGACGTGATACTTACTGTAAATATTTTTTTACTAACCTGCAAAGATTCATTTTATTTTCTGTACCATAAAATATTTTGTTTGTGATTTAGTTATTTAAGTTCTTTATGTGGTATAGAGGTTTACAGCTGGTAGAAATGGGTCACAGTTTTGTTCTGACAGGGTCCACCAGGAGAAGCAATACTAATTGATAAATACTAAACTTTTAAACTTTGTGCTGTGCTTCTATTCAGTGTTCCAGGTCATTTTTAAAAAAATGCTTGACTGAATACAGTATTTGGTGATAATGTAGCATAATAAGCAATTTCACCTCACACTTTTTTGTAGGCCTGCCATATTTGACCAGCAGTGTTGGGGGCGCTCTACTGTACAGGCATCAATTTACATTTTCTTCATCCTGAGGGTTAAGCCCAAAATATCTTTCATTTTTGTATGCGTATAGTAGCAAATGCGTACAGTTGAATGCATAGCCTTTCAAAGTATATTTGATAGCGTGCACAGATGCAGACCATCGACATGTGCGCTCTAGAAAGCCTCATCTTTGTCCAGTGTCTGATGTATTTTTCTCCGGTAGTTATGACCGACAAAAATGTCTTTGTACTCTTTTTTAATCTACAGTCTCTCTCTAATCTACTGTGAAACAACGGACCGGGTCAGTGCTGCCACCTTGTGGAACAACTGATTAGTGCAAAACCAAGTCATTGTGCATGTGTGACCTGTGCGTACAAAATATGTTCCTCGGTTACAAAAATTGGACGGTGTGTGTGCATTACGTGCATACTATTTTGGAGATTAAATTTGCGTTATGCACTGTACACGGACCCTCATCAACGTGTATAAACTGAAGTATACTTTGGCCTTTATTCATTACACTTTTACTGTGAAAGGACTTTTACATTTGCAAAAATAGAACTCTCTAGCACTGAACAAAATTATAACCGCAACACTTTTGTTTTTGTCCCCATTTTTCGTGAGCTGAACTCAAAGATCTAAGACTTTTTCTGTGTACACAAAAGGCCTATTTCTCTCAAATATTGTTCACAAATCTTTCTAAATCTGTGTAAGTGAGAACTTCTCCCTTTGTCGAGATAATCCATCCACCTCACAGGTGTGTTATATCAAGATGCTGATTAGACAGCATGATTATTGCACAGGTGTGCCTTAGGCTGGCCACAATAAAAGGCCACTCTAAAATGTGCAGGGTTCAGGGTATATTAAAATCAAACAATTAAGCCCATCCCAGATGAGAAAAAGTAACGCGAAAGTAACTTAATGCATTACTTTACATAAAAAGTAACTAAGTAACGCTATTAGTTACTTTGTAGGGAGTGATGCAATATTGTAATGCATTCATTTTTAAAGTAACTTTTCCCAAAACTGTTGCACACCACATATGACTGTATAACAATAAAATCCCCCAAAAACAAAATTGTTCAAAATTTTGGAGAAAGTGTAATAAACTGTGTGAGCAAAGTCAGTCAATTTTAGTCCAATATGATAACATTAGCTAGTATTTTCAGGACGAAAAAAAAAAGAAATCCTCTTTTGGTTCAAAATGACTGGAATCACAACATGAAGGTTACAGCTGAAGATGAAACGCATCCTCTATCTTTGGATTCAGTCATACTCTCAGAACCAGCTGTAGTCTGTCAACACATCATTTCCAAGCATGCTCAGCTCATCTCCACCATTCCTCCCGATATTAAACTGTCTGAAGCCTAAGCATTCAAATGACCTCTCTCAAAGGAAACAAGCTGGTTTTTAGCAAACCGAGACAAAGCCAAATTGGCTCTGTGTTTTCCCATTTCAGCTATTCAGATCAGATAGAATGGAACAAAATGGCCTCTCATTCACAGATGGGAGGAAGCAGAGCATCTCGTTTCTGCAGTGGAGTGACAATGTCTGCTGCTCAATCCTGGAAAGGTTATGGCTGTGCCTGCTGCAGAAGATTATGCTCTCAAAATCTTGGACAGAGAAGCAAACCCCCTCAGCTCATATATCCAGATTGTGCCAGTATGAGTTCAGCATCACTCCAGCTTTTGATATTACAAAATGAAAACCCATACACAGAGGGGGAAAGCATCCCATATTGCGTTCTCTTGTGAATTACAGCCATGTTTTAATATCTTATTCTGTTTGGTTGGGTTTTAACTGAAAAAAGCATGTGATAAGGATAAAATAACTGAATAAATAACAGATGGGCTCAAAGATATGAGGTCTTACAAAATGTAGATGACTCTCAGTGTTATTAAACTGAGTCAGTGCTTATTTAATTTACACAATCATGTGCCTTAGCCCTTTAACTGTTATTTTGGTAGCAAGATAAAGTATAAAAACACTGATAAACTCTCTGTTTCACTATTGTGGAAACCTTCTGATATATATAATCACATGTGATTAAATTTGTTGCATACAAAGTTCATTTATTTGTAAAATCCACATATGTCTACCCAGGTCTTGGATCGTCTACAAATGAGCAAACAATGTATTACAGAAGGGAGACATCCAAAATGTGCAGTGCTTCAGGATTTCAGGACTGACATAAACTATAATAATAAGCCTCAATATAAGCTTTAGGTCTTTGTTGCAAACCATGAATGCTCATATGAAAGCAACTGGGATAAATTAAGAGGATTTTCTTATAAAAAAAGGAATTAAATTATGTATGTTAATAATAATTCACTCCCTTATATGTGTTTTATATACTATAGTGGCTTTTCTTCATTATATATTCACCCTAACTGAATTTATGGTTCACCTTCTTTCATGAAGTGAATGAAAATAAAGCTAAACTAGTTAATAATAATAATAATAATAATTTCCCCCAAAACTTTTTTTGGACTTTATTCATAAGTATATATATATATATATAGGACTTTATACTTTATACTTTACTTTTTTTTGTCCATTTTGTCCAGCATATGTTAAGTTTTTGTTTTAACAATTAGATTTTCAGTATTATTAAAATTTGAATAGATTTTGTCGCCAAATTTAGATCCTTGTGATTTAAGGTGTCACACATTTATTTTATTTTTTTTTAAGTTTTACTTGTAAAAAAATATGTTTTTGAAGACATTATAATGATTTTGTACACTCATTGTGTGAGGAAAGGGTTTCAGTACTTGATGGATACACCACATGGCATTTTTAGAGTCAATAAATCAGAAATTTTGTATAAAATGTTATAAACGTTATTTGAAAATGTATGAAATCAACATGAATACAAATATCACGTTTAATAGATCGCAAATGTGCTTTAAACTATAATTAAATAATAAAAGATTTATCATCCCGGGCATCTTTATTTGTCAGTGACACAAGGAAACTTTTTTTTTTCATGTAGCCAAGATTAATATTGGTGATAGCTGCAATGAAAGAGCTGGAGAGGAAGCCCGCGCCTCAGTGACGTTCATTCTCCATCAGGGATCTTTGTTTTGCATCGCTTCCCGATTTGCATTTGTTTCTCAGGTTTTCCATACGACGCTCCAGCCGCCGAAAAGCCCCGAGAGCGCAAATAAAGCGCATTCCTCCGCGAGCGGCCATTCGCATCTCCAGCATTCCCGACGGTGGGAAATTTGGCGTAATTCGAGCGGGCGCGAGCTGAACGAAGGAAATTGCATGCGTTCGCCCCGCGTCCTCGACATCCACTCGCGGAGACACGTGCTATAGAGGTAAACAGCCGAAAGATCCGCTCGACAAAATTCACCTCGCGCTATCGATTCAGCAGCAGATACAGTAGCCGCTGTCAGTTCATACACCATGTCGGATGTATTACCGTACAACGAGGATAAAATGAATCATTATGGCAACGACGGAGACGAGGAACACCTTTCCTTCACCTGCCGCCTCCAAGACACCAACAACTTTTTCGGTGGCAACCAGAATAAACGACCACCAAAGCTCGGGCAGATCGGGAGAAGCAAAAGAGGTAACGAGCAAAGCCTTATTTATCACACGATAACAAAAGGAGTCGGTTGTTAGAGGCGCAGATGATGCGAAATTCCATGTTGCGCTTCCCTATTATGCCTTTACGCACGAAAATAGCGCGTGTAGAATGATTTCACGCGCGATATAATCAGTTTCCTCGCGCTTTGAGCTTAAACTGTCTGTTTTCTGCTTCTCGAATAGGATACAGTGATGTATTGCGCCATTTCTGATGAATTAAAATTCATGGCAACATGGAATCTCCATCTTTGTGCCTTGTGCGTAGACAATAGAGGATCTGTGAGTTGGTGTCTCTTCATAACCCTAGTGTCTCTGTTCACTGACAGTCATGGAGGAAGACAACGATGGAGAAGCACTGGACAAGAGCACAGAGAAGTCCTCCTCGGCGTGAACGGACCCAAAGACTCTTGACCTCTCTGATGTGTATATCCAAAGACGTTGTGAAGAGGCTCTCTCTCTCTCCCATCTGGCGACAAGCACTCCATGCATTCTCCTCTCGATCTCCCAAACTCCATTGTCCAGGGTTTACAGTGGGACTGACTGAACCAGGGGTCCGGAAGAGCGGCCCAGGGGCTTGAAGGAATACTGTGTTTTCCAAACTATACTCCGAGATATGTGCAATGACAGGGTTTGGTCTCATTAGAGAGACGGACTCTCTTTTTTGTTTTTGGTTCTAATGAAGCAATTCGATAGACTGAGCTGAGCACATAACACCATTAACATCAAACCAGTATCTTCCCGCTTAACCCAGTAGCCTACTGGTGGTGTTAATGGTAGACTAGCTATGTCAACTTTTTCTTCCAGAGTGGACCTCCAAAGAGGTTCCGCTATGTATGTAAAAAAAGGCTATTTATTAAATCTTTGGATACATATTTTGCAGTGTTGAAGCCAGGTTGAGCAACCGTTTTATATGGAACGATGTAGAGAAGTGACTTTTGCTTTGGATAAATGTTTTGTATGTAGCTTAAACTGTGATGCTCGTGATCTGCTTCGTTTCATTTCATTCATTTGATGTTCGGTTCGATCTGGAATGTCAGTTTAAGGACAGTAACCTTATTATTGTAAAGCATATTAACTGTAGATGTGCCAAATTTATCCTGACGAGAAACGTATGTTTCTGTGCTTTCTCCGCGCGCGCAGGTTTATTAATATTCGGTGGTCATGTTTACAGGGCTCTTGATGTATTCTAGTTATGCATGACGAACCTCAAGACCTCGAGAACGTCTTCTTGAATATATTACGTATTTATCTCACAGAACATTTCTACAGAATATCTGTTATAATAAAGATTTTGAGAAACATTCAAAGAGACGCCGCTCTTTTTTTCCCCTCCTGACACATCACTAATGCTCGGTTTAATCTGCGCACGTGCTCAGATCCAGGGGACGTGACATTTCCGCCTCTGCCACAAGCTTTAAATGATTCATGGTTTGGGATCAGCAGTGTCAAAGCGCAGCATTTTAACAACACCGGTCCGCTCAGGAATCACGCAGATGTTATATGCAAACTGTACGAGCTTCTCCTGCCAGTCTGGAGGTAACACTCATTAAAAACACTGGCTGGATGGATGGGCTGCCATGGAAACAGATCCGACCCTCCTGAAATCTCCATTGTGTCCACTAGGGAAACCACAGCAGAGGATCTGACAACTTGGAGGAACGTTACATCTATCCAGATGTATCATTCAGCTGCGTTCATATCACTGTGGCACTAATGCAGCCCTATATAGTAGTCTTGTCTTATGCAAGTCATCCCAGTGCCTTTCACCTATTCAGCACTATGCCAAAATTATAAGGCATCCTAAAAGAGGCGTTCGAGGACACTCGCTTTAGTTGAACACAGAGACGTTTCCTAAAAAGCGATAGCAGTCTGAGGTTCTGCTATGAAGTGGTGAGCTCGGATTGTGACATCGTGCGTTTAATAAAGTGTCACAAATACCAGGGAGGACTGTAGGTTGAGGATATCAGCCGAATAACGTTAGCACACGTCAGAACGCATTATGTAAGGGAAGTCGGCGCTGTGTGGCGGCAAAGCCTGGTGTGTGTTCGGTAGAGACATGCAAATAATCGGGCTCCTGCTGCAATTTGCATTTTGCTTTTATATTTTGTTTCGGTTTCGGCGGGAGGCTCCGGGCTTGGGTTTCATGGGAGTGACCCGACCAAAGACAATATGACTCACACATGTTAAAATCCGAATTGGGAAATTTTGTGGTGGGGTTGGAAATGGAAGCCGTGGAAGGTTTTTGGAATTCTGAGACTTCCATTTGTGGACGGGTTGCTGAGAGTAAGAAAAGAACTATTTGGAATGTTTGAGCTGCTGACGTAGATTGTTCAGAGGCTGACACCAACTTTCTCATTTGTTTTTATGCTAATGAAACTACTTTTTTTGTCCATGTTTGTAATCTGTCGCCATGAGCAGTGCTAATCAGTCACTATAACCACCAAAAAAAGTCATTATGTGAAAAACTAGTCAAAGTCTTCAAAATGAAGCGAATAAATAACATAATAAACAATAATTTAATAAATAAATAAATAAGTTAATAAATAAACGATTAGGCCTACATACACACACACACACACACACACACATACATACATATATATATATATATATATATATATATATATATATATATATATATATATATATATATATATATAGATATATAGGCTATATATATATATATATATATATATATATATATATATATATATATATATATACATATATATATATATATATATATACATATACATATATACATATATATATATATATATATATATATATATATATATATATATATATATTGAACATTAGAACTCTATTAGTATCTATCTGGTATTATCTAATTATCTATCTATAGCCTACATAAGCATACAATTATATATATATATATATATATATATATATATATATATATATATATATATATATATATATATATATATAATTTTGCAATACTACATAATACAACTATTGTTTTGAACGTGTGTGTGTATATATATATATATATCTTACATTTAACTAATCATATAATATATCATATTGTTCAATGATTGATATGATAAATCAATCATTATATAAACAATATCTATATTAATATGAATAAAATATACATAATTAATTTCTAATTAACAATAATTCTTATTAATTATTTAATAATTAAATCATACAATATATCATATTGTGGAAGGATTGAGATGATAAATCAATCATTATATAAATAATATCTGTAATAAAAACAATATGTATGTACATACATGTTAAACATTTCATAATATTTTCATTAATATATATTATTAAATCCTAACAGTTAAATAAACAATAATTAAATCATACAATATATCATACTGGGCAATGGTTCATATTATAAATCAATCAATATATAAATAATTATTATATATGTATGTATGTATGTGTGTGTGTGTGTGTGTGTGTGTGTGTGTGTGTGTGTGTGTGTGTGTGTGTGCTAAATCAAAGTGAATAAATACTTTTTTTAAATATTTCAAAATACTTCCTATAGTTAAATGCATTTAAAGCATTGTTATGTCTTTAAATCATACGGTAGAGTATATCATAGTATTTAAATGACTGATAAGGACACTGGAAGTTGCAGTGTGTGCAGCGTGGATTTGTTTGGAGGACTGCTTGTGATTTTGTTGGGAGTCTGAGTCACAGAGCCTCACTCAGTATGTGCACCATGCACACCAGAAGGCTACACACTGTTGGCTGACTGGACTGTTTCCATGGTTACCATTACAGGTTTTTGCTCTCTTTGCTACTGCAAAGTCGTCAGTGGAAGTGTACAAGAATGTTTCAGAGAGTGATTTTTGGTGCAGAGGCTTCAAAAGGAAACATTCGAATGTTTTCGAATGCGAATAATCGCCTCGAGCTCTCTGTGGAAATCTTTCAGTGTTGGCGACCGCCAGTCTCTGGAAATGAAACTATGATGGCAAATATGATGTAACAGAGCTACAGCTACTAATTAAAATATCAAAATCATGCTGCGTTCCTCCAATTGGCTTTCCGCTGAGGATGATGTAACCCTATTGTGTAGTTCAGAGGTTCTGAGGAAAAGCATTTAAAATGCATCAGCCGTCCGCAGCTAGACACACACCCCTAGCAAACGCTCCACTGCAGAAGCAAAGCCGCACAATACCAGAGGTCACTTCACAAGCGATTACATAGAGATCGTTTTCAGAGTGGGCTCTTTGTCTCTCGGTGGCGCGGAGCGGCTGTGTAAAAGCCCAGGGCAACATGGCTGGTAACTGTGTAAGTCAAGCTCTTGAATTAAATATGTTGGCCCAGATGGAAATCCTCCATTGGTTGCTGGATTAGACCCACATAAAGGACTTTGGACAAACTGTCAAGACATTGACTCACTGAAGTCCTGATTGAGATGAAGCACCTGAAGCTTAACAACTTCATTTAGGAGGGTGAATCAAAGCACAAAGTTGTTTTACTTCCCTTGATATTAAGAGTCCTTCAAATAGGAAGCATTCAGATTAGTGTATTTATATTGTAGTTACATTCTAAAAATCTAGTCATTCCATACTTTTTTTTTGTGTGTGTCCAGATGAAAGGGTAACAAAAATCTATTGAGTGTCAGCATTATAAATAAACTTATGTATTATTAAGAATGTAATAAGGCAGTGCAGGAAACAGGTTATTGGAGAATGATTGCCTGTCTGCTAACACAATAAAGCACTCACGTCTGGATACGAAATGCTCCGCTCATTCCAGTCTGAGCTCTGTACTTGTTGTTTGCCTCACTTTTACAGGCAAAACCAGTAAATGTCTGCATTAGAATGCTATTGCTGCAATTCTGTCATCTAGCACAACCTTTAGACCTCTTGAGACTTAAATGTCAAACGTTTAGGCAGGCTATAGATGCTTATTGCAGCAAAGATCATTTGGGTGTGTTTTTGTTGGCCAAGTTTTTACGTATAGAACTTATGATAATGAAATGTCAAATTACATGACTACTCACCTAATAAAGTATGTGAAAATTAAATATCTGAGTTGAGATTATTTTATAATCGTACCTTTTATCTTAAAACCTCCACAAAGAAAATTACAATATTACAGTAAATGTACAGTAAGTAAAAATAGCAATATTACAGTAAATGTAATAGTAAAAAGGTTATTAAGGTAGCTGTAGCAGCACAGGTAGCTCTTTCAGTGCAAAGCTGCAAAGTTAACTTATGCTAAAAAAATTGAATATTGCATAAAACTTTAGTGAAGCACTGTTTCTGCCATTGCTGCAATGGGGGGAAACTATTCTGGCTCTTTTATTTTACCAGATAATGACTATAAATTTTTAAATTTTTATATTTACTATATCATCTCCTCTCAAACACTCTCCACATTTCAGTGACGTTTTTGAAAGTCAATTCTTTTCCAAAAATGATGTTTTAAAATGTTCATAGTTCTTGCAAATATACCATTTTTCTAGAACAATTATCCAATCACATAATCTCTTAATGCAAATTCACATTTTTTTTTTTTTTTTTTTTTTTTTTTGTGCATCAAGGTTTTTTTTTTAATGTAAATAAATATTTGCCTTAAGTGAGTGCATATATGTAGATGGAAATATGTGGAACTACAGCATTCACACTATGAATGATGGTGAATATTAGGAGATATCTGACCGCTGAATGTTGTTTGACACATCATATCATATCATATCATATCATATCATATCATATCATATCATATCATATCATAAAATAAAATAAAATTAAAAATGTAACAAAATAAAATATTTAAATAATATAAAATAAAATAAAAACAGATAGACAAATAAAATTCTCATATGATATTATGAATAATATTATTATAATTACAATCATATTATAAAAAAATATATAATATAAATATTATTCTAAATAATATTATTAATAATATTATGAATGATAATAAAATTATAAAACAATATAAAAACCAAGTTATCTCATGTTTCTTTAAAGTTGTTAAACATTATGGTTGAGCGTTTCAGCTCACTAAATACCAACTCAAAGTGTGTGGACTGCTGTATTGCATACACGTGTCGTCAGCTGTATTTAAAAACAGATATACTTTTGGTGAACTGAAAACTGTGTCTGTGGCGAACAAGCATTTCGTAATCTTTCTATCGCTGGTTGCCATGGACACTTGCAAGGATCATCATTATGAATAGGAAAGATGAAAAGACAAGGTTTTCCCTCTTAGCCTCAAGTTACAAATACTTTGGGGAAGAAAATAACATCTCACATCAGAAACTGATGTAATCTTTAGACACGAGCAGAATGCAGCCATCAGTCTATTCAACAAGAGAACAAACCAGAATCAATTACTCATTTAAACTAACAAGAGAGCCAGCCAGACCACAGTTAAAAGCTGACTGCTGCAGTCTTGATAATAAAACAGTGAAATAGTCAATAACCAGTATACAAATAAAAAGTGAGCTTATAATAAAAATGTAGGTCTAAACTTAGAAACATTTACATTTTGTAAAAATTGTGCTGCAGTAATAATACAGCATAGCTTGATTACTTTGGTTTCATTATCTGATTAATAATTATATCAGTGGTTTTGATTCATTTGAGTAAATTATATATTAAATCTTAAATAGCTTATGTAACCTTTTTGCTTGATATTAATTTACAACACTTGTAAGCAATAGATGCATAAATGCAGTAAATGAGCGGAATAAAAAGCCTTTTTTTTCTTGTTTGAACACATAATTAGGGCCTCGACGCTTGGATTCTTGTTACTTTTCTTATTTTGTGCTCCACAGATGAAAGTCCCAACGCAGAGAGAACAGAACAATAGACACGTCCCCCTTATTTTAAATATATAATGTCTCATTCTAGCAAATTCTTCTCATCTGTCACTGAGAACTGCCTGTCTGTGAAACCGTTGGAGAGGTGTGGGGCAGCATCTACAGGCAATGTAGAGAATTACTGATATCACAACTTCCACTCCATCACTGCATCACAGCATCTGGACGACTGATCTGAAGAAGAATATTCTGTAACACAATTTAAAAAGCCTCTTCAGTTTTGACACACATGCTGAGATCTAGAAGATGACAAACATGAAAAATACAAGTACAAATAGTAGATATACAGATTGCTCTTTTATACAGATATGTGCAAAAAATAAGCAAATATTTGTCCGGGGCCCCAAAATGACCCCCAACCTTTCAGAGCAGTTTCACTCTCAACAAACAACAGTGAGCTGGAGCAGTCAGTAATATAATAATAATAATAATAATAATAATAATAATAATAATAATAATAATAATAATAATAATAAAACAATAGGACAAATACAAAAAAAAGAAGAAGAAAAAACAATTGATTTCAATTTATCAAATTTTCAATAGAAAATAAACAATTTAGCCTACTAATAGAAGCCCAACATACAGAAATAAAGTAATCAAATGTAAAAATAAAACATATATAGTCTTCACTGTATATGCACTAAATATGCACTGATTCTTATTACAGTTACTAAAGTTATTCTGTAAAGAGCAGTGACTGATTCTCTCATTTGGTTAACAGAAACAGCAGCAGGGTAATTAGGCTGCTGTCACTTTAAGACAGAATGCACAGATCCACTGACAAGCATTCTATTACTTTCACAACTGTTTATGTTCACGGAAGACATACCTGACTGTGTTTAAGCAAAGTCCTTTTAAGACAAGTCATGTCACTCGTCACTCATGTCACATATATATATATATGCATTTTGCATACGCTGTATTAATTACACTCAGTAGAGATGTTGCACGGTCAGTGGATGTTAACTGGTCATGAAAAACCTTTCGTTTCACGTCATGCATGTTACCCTTAGCGGAACGTTTAAGAGGAACCAAGTACAGACGCGCGTGTTTCCAGCCGGAGGTGTGAGTGTCGAACCCCTCAAGCAGCGAGGACCGACACACGCCATTCTACGAATTTGTTGTGTTCGAGTCTTTATCGTTTAATTTTATAAAGGTTTTATGTGCAGTTAGATTTAACAGGTTATTGTTAAATCATCGACTCCCGTTTTTAAGGACAACCTTTTATTTACAAGTAAGGGCATGGCGTCAGATTCGTGGGCGCAGGCGGTCGATGAACAAGAAGCCGCGGCGGAGTCGGTGCGTCTAAACCTCACACTCACACTGAGCACTTACAGAGAGATGAATAACTCAATCAAACATTATACAAACCACAACAACTCGCTTAGTATCAGATCTGTGTCCGTGCAACTTTAAACTGCCGTGTCGCAGTAACGCTACGTCGCTTGCTGAGTTAAGATTAATTTGTGTCTGTATATGTATTTATGGTTTTCTCTTTGATTTACAGATAGGCAGCTTGCAAATAAATGAAAAAGATGACAAGCTGAAAGCTGCAGCAAATGGTGATTAGAAATTTCTCTTAAAACTTGTATGACCTGCTAAGTTAGGTTTGTATTGTTGTGGATTCTCATGATGAATGTTGTTGGTCTCGTGTTTTTCTTCCTGTCTTTTTTTTAAAGGTGCAAAGACCGAAGGAGATGGAGAGAAGAAGGAGGACGAAGATAAAGGTGACTCTCGCAGCTGTTTCTGTTTTCTTCAGTGTGAAGATCTGTGTTTATATTCACACTGATCTGACTTGCAGAGGACAAGGCCGCGCAGTCTCTACTGAATAAACTGATCCGCAGTAATCTGGTGAACACGACCAATCAGGTTGAAGTGCTTCAGAGGGACCCGAGTTCTCCGCTGTACTCCGTCAAGTCTTTTGAAGAGCTGCGGTTGTGAGTTGGACTCCTGATTGTATGACAGCTTTAACAGTGCTCAGACTGCCATGATCATGTTTGTCTTGTGATGACATGTTCCTGTGGTTTACTTATTTTTATTTATTTCTTTTGTAACTAGGAAACCTCAGCTACTGCAGGGAGTGTATGCCATGGGTTTCAACAGGCCCTCCAAAATCCAGGAGACCGCATTACCCATGATGCTCGCAGAACCGTGCGTTTGTTTACCTTTTCTTCTCCATTTAAATCCAACTTGATGCAGTCCCAACAGAACTTTTCTGTTCTTTTTTTTTGGTGCTAGGTCAAAATGGCTGATTTTGTAGCATTAATTTACAGAATTTTGTGTAAGGTTTGCAATGTAATTTTTATAATTAAGATGATATATGTATAACATTCACATTTAAGATGCATGTCACAGAAAATATTTTTCTCATCAAATTCTGACACAATTTAAATTAATATTTTTCCCATCAAATTCTGACACAAAATTTCAATATTTCTCATCAAATTCTGACAAAATTTAAGTAAATTTCTCATCAAATTCTGACACAATTTCAATAAATATTTCTCATCAAATCTGACACACACACAAAAAAACTTTTTTCTCATCAAATTGACAAAATTTAAATATTTATCTAATCAAATTCTGACAATGTAAACGTTTTTGTTGTTGCTATTAAAAAAAAACTGATAATGCTGAAATGTTGCAAGTTTTTTTCAAGTTTAGTAATTAGCTACAAAATACTACAGAAACTGAATCAAATGCAATAACACGCTGCACAGTCTTTACTGTATGAATTAAATATACTGATCTTAATTAAAGCCAATAAAGTTAGTCAAGATCAAAGGTTTTTTTTTTTTTTTTGAATGAAAGAAATGACTAAAATATTAGACAGCTGTATGATATAGTGCTAGGATCCAATATATAGATACACATCATGATTTTGTGAATACTAATGTCAAAACGCCCATCCTGTCATAACTTCGTGTGCATTTGACCATTCAAGCATGTGACGAGTGTTTTCTGTATGTGTGCTTCAGTGTCTGTTAGTTGTGTGTAACACATTATGAGCTTTTGACATCAAGCATGTTCTGCTTTTCTCATCAATGCGTTTCTTTTTCAGACTAATATGTTAAACTTTTAGTACTGTGTTTTTTAACAATTATTTCGTGGTCAAATGGTGAATTATGCAGGATCCCAAAAAGCATGATGTTATGTTGAGCACTGAATTGTGAATAACTGGAGGGACTGTTAATGAGGGCAGAGTTTTGAACACATCATATCCTCTCCTGTCCAGTCCACAGAATCTGATCGCTCAGTCTCAGTCAGGCACGGGGAAAACGGCTGCCTTTGTGCTGGCCATGTTAAGTCACGTGGACCCTGAGAACAAATGGCCTCAGGTATGAAAGCATCGGAGTCAGTGAATGTAATGCATGGAAATACTTCAGCTCTTTTGGTGTTAATGTCACTCTGACTGTCTGTGCCCAGTGTCTGTGTGTGTCCCCCACATACGAGCTCGCCCTACAGACAGGCAAGGTCATCGAGCAGATGGGCAAGTTTTACCCTGAAGTCCAGCTGGTGTACGCCATCAGAGGAAACAAATGTAAGCGCGTTCATTTTAGGAGTTCTGTAGTAACACGTTATCTGGAATGTGTCGATTACTGCATATTTTCTTGACTTTCAGATTTTGAATGGTTGAGATAACTATCAAAGGATAATGACGTGTTTATTACTGAGGGGTAGCTTGTAATTGTGCATGTTATCATGTGTTGCTTGGTCCAGTGGAGCGGGGGACGAGATTACAGGAACAGATCGTGATTGGCACTCCCGGTACAGTTTTGGATTGGTGCCAGAAGCTTAAATTCATCGAGCCCAAGAGGATCAAGGTGTTCGTCCTGGATGAAGCTGATGTCATGATCGCCACACAGGGCCATCAGGACCAGAGCATTCGTATCCAGAGGTACAGGATTACTCTCATAGTTTGCCGAATGTCTACAGTGGCCTTTAAAAGCTAAGACCGCATTGAGCATCCATTATTATTATTTTTTAAATGGCTATGACAAAATTGATTAAATATATTAATTTTCTGTGGTGTTCTGGACATATAAGTCCAACAAATGTATTATTTTATATTAAATTTAATACAAATTTATCAAAAATGGTGGTAAGCAAATGATGTCATGAAACATTAACAATTTAATTAATCTTCTAAAAAAACAAAAATGGCTTTATATATTATTTATATATTTCTGTTTCGCTAGGGATCTTTGAATTTTGGTTCCCTACTGTCGATATGTAGTAAATTGAGGTTTTATCAGCTAAGGATGTTGCTTTATATATTGTCCTTAATTAGTTCAGAGCATTAGGAAGACATTTGTCTTGGTGAATTGCAGCATTAATGTATCACAAGCTGTTGTTCTTGGTCTTTTGCAGGATGCTTCCTAAAACTTGCCAGATGCTGCTGTTCTCTGCCACATTTGAAGACACCGTGTGGAACTTTGCAAAGAGGATCGTTCCCGACCCCAACATCATTAAACTGAAGCGTGAGGAGGAAACTCTGGACACCATCAAGCAGTACTACGTCATCTGCAACAGCAAGGAGGAGAAATTCCAGGCTTTGTGCAACATTTATGGAGCCATTACTATCGCACAGGCTATGATCTTCTGCCACGTAAGTAACAATATCATTTGTTCAGAGTACAACTTTAAATCACTGAAAGAAGTGGTAATACATGGATGCTTTGCCATCACAGACCAGGAAAACCGCCGGCTGGCTGGCAGGAGAGCTGTCCAGAGAAGGCCACCAGGTGGCGCTGCTCAGTGGAGAGATGCAGGTGGAACAGAGGGCAGCGGTCATCGAACGTTTCCGTGACGGCAAGGAGAAAGTTCTCGTTACCACTAATGTCTGTGCTAGAGGTATGTCGGCTGTCTGTCACTTTACGTTCAAGCTCATCTTCTGTTCAGGATGAGCAGATTTTGTCTAATGGATTCTTTTTCCAAACGCCGCTTCTGTCAGGTATTGATGTGGAGCAAGTTTCAGTCGTTATCAACTTTGATCTGCCAGTGGACAAGGATGGAAACCCTGACAACGAGACGTATTTGCACAGAATCGGGCGTACTGGGCGATTCGGCAAGAGGGGGCTGGCGATCAACATGGTGGACAGCAGATTCAGCATGAACATCCTCAACCGCATCCAGGAGCACTTCAGTAAGATGAACCCTGATGTCTCATAACAAAGCGATCAATGTCCTGGATTAAGCTCTATCAGAAGAGTCTGTGACATTCTGTTGATTATTAGTAGAAAACAGTCCCTTATAGTCCCTCATTTTCTGAAACAAAAATACACAAACAAATGTTTGTGAAAATATTTACAATGATTCATACTGTGTATTAGGCAAGGCACCATCTCTGAATTCCATACTAAAGCCAGACTCAGACTAAAAATGTTTTTAAATCATAACCGATTATAAAATCTTGTTTCAATAGATTCTTCGCAGAATTTTCATAACTCAAATCCCAAACATGCACACACTAAAAGATTTGAAAATCAAAGTGCATCACACTGCAAGATTATTGAAGTGCCACTATTATGGATTTTTGAAAATGACGTTTCATGCAGTGTTTAACACCGCTGTAAGTGAATGGAAAGATCCTGCAAAGTTTTAAGTCTAAAAGTGCACCGTGTATAAAGTTATTGTCTCTCAAAAGAAAGAGTCGACTCTGAATCATTGAAACAAGTCGTTTCATGTTGACTTTAACATGAAATATTAGCATATTGCCCGCCCACTTGTTGGTCTTTTCATGTTGGTCTGAATGAAAATGCAAATTCGTTCTTTGCCACTTTGGAGCGGTAAAAATAGCAGTTTCCCTGGTAACGCTGTACACAAAGCGCTCACAAACGCTGCTTTATCAGGCATTACAGACATGATGACATGAAAATGAGACCAATCCGACCAATCACCGCAGATTAGCGTCACTCAAAGGAGGGGTTTGGAAAAATTAATCGTTGAGCGAATGGTTTGGGAGTATTTGAGCAAGTAAGGTACAAATAAATGCATATTATAAGACAATGAAAGTGTTTTTTGACCTTGCAAGCATTTCAACCTGTTGTTGGGACTCCCAAAACCAAAATATGAACTCTTCATAACCCATAATAGGGGCACTTCAAAGTTTACAATGCCGGAGGAAGCACCTCACATGATCTCACTTCAGCTTACATTAGCAGATTGTGATTTGCATTTCAACAGCTAATGTTTACTAGCAGCTAATTTGTTAGCTAGTGCACTAGCGGTTTTCAACTCGCACCCGGTACATTCAAAAATGAGGCGTTATCTCCGTAGTTCTTCTCTTTGTCAGTATGGATTTGGTAAGTTTTCGAGGTCAATTGATTAGGGATGTAACGATTAAAATCAATACAAATATGTGACGATTCAAATCGGTTGATGTTACACGAATCGCGATATATTTGGGGGTGAGTGTTTATATGAATGTATCTCTGAGGGGAATTTACTGTCTTTACCAAATTTTAGATGATATTTTCTTTTCATCTCATTCAGATCGAGTTCTGGTTTATTGGTTTCATGCAGATGTTTTATGTAGTATGGTTTCACAAATCTAAAGTCAAAGTACTGTTTTTGTTTTAACATTTCAAATTATACAATCTAATTTAGATTAAAAAACTGCTCATGCGGCATTTTAGTTTGGATTGTAATTCAAATGCAGTGGTTGCCTCTCATTCTGAATGGATAGCCATTTCGTTAAATTTCAATTTAGTTTTGTTATTTAACACGTCTGTTTCACAAAGAAATGTGCAGCATTTAAAAAATGCATCTTGAATCTAATTTTGTTTAAAAAAAAAATAAATACAACAGAAATTCAGGGACAAAGTGACTTAAAACTCCTGTAGTGTGACCCTGTGTGACATTATATCCTTTTTATTTTGACCATGTAGTTAGTTATTTGTTTTGTTTTTACTGTCTCAATGTTATTAATATATAATGGTTTCAAATAACACAAATTTAATTTCTCTCTCTCTCTCTGTTCAGTTTTCTGTGATCAGCAGCATATCACAGCTGCTGCTGATAGAACTTTTAATCCGGGACAATTTCATTATTTAACTCGTATCCATACTTTTATTTATTGCCATGGTTCTGAATGTGGGTTAATTCAATAATCTGTTTCCTGTTACAGATAAGAAAATTGAGAAGCTGGACACAGATGATTTGGATGAAATCGAGAAAATCGCCAACTGAGCGGCTGTCTTTGTTCTTCTAATAGGACTGTGCTCGCGCTAGGTTTTAAATCAGAGGCTGGAAGCAGAGCTGTGCCGGAGAGGATGTTTACCTGTGGAGCAGTTTTATCTCAGATGGAGCTTTTATAGGTTTTGCTTAAACACATTTCACTCTTTGTACTTCTTAATAAATTTTGAATGTCTAGTCTTAAAGTCACGTGTACGAGAATGCTACAGGAGTGGTCTGGGATAGAAGCACGAGGAATATGCCTTTCGATACATCAACAATTTCATCATGAACCTTTTAAATTGATTTTAGCAGCCTGCCTTGACACGAAGTGTGGGAAAAAAATTACATTGACTGTTATATGGGACTCCAAACCAAGGACTTGTATTGTCTTTTTTTTATTTTTGAGGAACTAGCTGAATTTTTGATCACAGGTGTGCAAGTTTATTTGTGTTTATGAAATCTAGGTGCAGCTACATCTGATTTCGTGTGTCACTCCAAAACGAGGAGTCAAAATGCAGGGTTTATTTCATATGAGACATCGCTGTTATTGTGTTATAGATTAATCCTCAATACCTCATGACATTGCTACAGAAGGGATGCTGGCAGTTATTGGCTTGGAATTAAATAGAAACAGTTGCCAAAGTCCTTTTACTGGTATACAATTATGCAAAAGCCAAAGATTTGTGCCTCCATTGGATTCGCCAGTGTTTAACATGGAATAACACAAACGTATCTATTCATCATGTACTAATATTGTCATACATATTTAATAAGTACAAAGAGTGAAACTGTTGTTATATTTAACAGATGCGTCACGGCATTCATTGAAGAGTGCTCTGGAGCGGAAGCATTATTTGTGTTCCCAGTAACAGACTGCATTGAATTGGAAATGATCGGGTTCAAGTACACGAATACACCGCAGAAGGCTGTGCCACATTCCCATTTGTAGCTGCCTTAAAAATGTAAAAGGCAGATGTGAAAGCGTCCTCTACAATCTCTATGTATTCTTCAGGGTAGCTGTAGCAAATGATTATTTCATATTATGGGATGTTTTAATTGAACCACTCTAAACTCAAAGGACACTGCACTTGGCTCCATTACGTATGCATTAGAGTAGACTTATATTTTATTCATTGGTATGTGAGTAGAGAGGTTGGGGTAAAGTGTGCCGGTCGCTTCTTTGAAGGGAAGACTTTTCTTGATAAAGAATTACTAGATTGATTGCAAATATCTCCTGTTGCCTTGTTCGTTTTCTCAGTTTGGTTCAAGCTGTCAGTCATTACAATGATATTAAATAAAGGGTTTTATTTATTTTTTTGGCATTTTTTTCTTGCAAAGAAAATTTATGTGAAAATCTATGATTAAACTAAAGGACTGTCTAGAAACCATCACTTTATCTAGTGTCGCATCAGGTAATAAATGGACTTGTCTATTATCAAACACATTCCTGCATAATCATTGCATTTCTAAAATTGTTATTTTTTTAATATGTAACTGAAATACCCTCAGTGCTTGTGGACAATTCAATGATGACGTTTCCACATCACCACAAGGCTGCTCGTAGTCGTTTGAGTCATATTCATCTCAATGAAGATGTTTTACAATTTTTTTTTTTTTTTTTTGACAAACGTACTTACAGCTGACAAATCAGCCTTTTGGAATTATTAATGATTTTCGTATTTCACCTCAACTGAATGTTGATGACAAAAAGTATGTATCTCTTTGAAAGTGATCTGTAATGACAGACTCGGTGTGTGTGTTTGGAGCGGATCAGTGACTGTCTGGACTCTGGATGTGACAGGATGAGGAATGCTTGCTTGTTGCGAATCTTGATAAAACTGTTAAACAAATCCAGCACCTCTCAGGTCTGCTGCTTTTGTGGTGATATTGATGTCAGAATGATGTGTGCTAGAATAAAACTATGACTCAAAACATTTGACTTTTTGTAATATTGAAGAAAAACATATTATACCTATATATATATATATATACACATTCATTTTTAATACTTAAAGAAAAACTTAAATATATAAGTATACATATTACTTAAATATTCCTATGTAAGTATGGTTTGACACAGGCAAGTGTTTAGAAAAGGGATAGACTTTAATACATTTTTTACCATATTTACATGTGATATTGTGAGATCTCTATTTAAATCATTTTACTGTTCAGCCAGCCTACAACCCCCAAGATCTGCAAGGGAAAGAAAAAATTAATACCACTGTAAAATGCAGGATTTTATGGAGGAAATGGATAATTCTAATGAATGGCTGGCTGTTAGAATGTACTGCATTGCACTGTATACACTATAATACCTGCTATTTAATTATGAAGAAGCATGCATTATGCAACAAACAGCAGTAGTATTCTCCACTCATCACATGACCTCTTTAGTTTGCATATTTAATTAATCAAGTGCAATCTAATTATCTTATTATTTTGCATTTTTAATCAAATTTTGTCAAAAAAAAAAAACATTGTGTTAACTCATTGACATGGATGGTTAAGATGATGTTTTTGTGCAGTGTGCTCAGGTTGTATAGTTCACATCTAGTGATATTCGGACCATCTCGACCCAAACTGCCCATTCTTACCTGTATCTCTGTACTGTACGTCGGTCAGGAACAGGCCGTGAGCTGGAGCCGTCATGTTTTGAGGGAACGCCAATGAATCTTGTGCTTCTAGCAGCTCCTGGATCCGTCTAACAGACAGTCTGCCCTGACCGACAGCAACCAGCGCCCCAGTCATCCTCCGCACCTGTGAGCCGAGACATCGCTTTGATTATGTGACTACTATTGTACAGCCATATTTCATCATCAAAGATAACCTTTCAAGTTCACTGAAATGAAATGCATGCAATGAAATTCACAGTTTTAACACTAGGAGGCAGACATCCTACATCACAACATAAATATATTTATAGGGAAAAAAAGCCAGTACTTACTTGTCTGTATAAAAAGGACCTACTTTTAAAAGTGAGCTCCCAGAACTGAATATCTCTGTAAGAAAATGCACACAAATCAAGCTATTTTACAATCACTATAATTGAAGCCACCAAACATGAACAAAATTCCATGTGTGCAGTGACTGAACAAACATTTCATATCTAACTCAGGCATTTTCTAAACAGGTGCACCTGCACATCGAAGCTCTTCCATGTACTAATTAATTCATCTCCGTATAACATGAGCGCTGACATCACAGATGTTAATGATGAGCACGTGGACATATTCATGATGTTTCCACTCAATTCATCATAATACAGACGGAATATGGCATGAATTTAACTACTCCTACAGTTTAAAACCTTGTTTGCATATTAACAATTTTATCTTGTGGTTTTGAATCCAAGTTATGCAGCAAAATGCCATGATCTGGTTTCACACAAACAGTGACATGAGTGTGTGTGTGAATGTGTGTGCGTGTGCAAGTGTGGATGATAAATGCAGTTGATCCCCTGCAAATCTTGACATTAGCATGAAACAGAGCAGATTGTGTGTGTGTGTGTGTGTGTGTGTGTGTGTGTGTGTGTGTGTGTGTGTGTGTGTGTGTGTGTGTGAATGATAACGTTTTTGAATGACAGTGTACATATATATCCCAAATCATCAAATACTGAATCCTCCCTTTAACTTGCCCAAAATAGGTTTTGTGACTAAAATAATGTTTTCTTCAGAACACTGATGGAGTCGGTATAAAAATAGCCATTCTTCACTGCATCTGACAGGCTACAGTGTTTGTCCCTCAGCGGAGGACAGCAAGAACGAGCAGCTCGCTTTTGTCAGCTTTAGTCCAACATCTGTTGCCTAGCAACAGTCTCATCGCACATGCCTAGAGACACCAGCCTCAACGACTGGACATCCACTGTGCTCTAAAGCAGCACTGCCTTTCATACTGTGTGTGTTTCCATTTCAAATGTATCTACACAATATTAAACAAAGTAAACTTGTAGCTGATAATAGTGGTTGAAGAACATGAGGCTCACTATATGAAAACATAATTAGGGTTATTAATGCACTGGAGAAGAGATTTACATTAGCAACTATTGACAGCATGTTGTAACTGCGGATCCATTAATTGCAGACTGGACGACCTCCAGCCTTGATGTTCAGCCATGTATCTTTCTAGGAAAGCAGAGGATATTTATATGCTCCCATGCCGAATGACTCCACATTTGCTCAATTAATCCCTCAACACATGCTGTTGAAAAGTGGCTATTAAAATAAAATGGCAAGCAATTGCATTAACCAAATGACAATTAAATCCAGCAAAAAGTGGGATGAACAGCACTTCATTTCATTTTGGCTCCTCTGGAATGAATTATTTGTTTGTGACAGACCATTATATGGAGCAGGCCCATTATTCTGACAATATTTGGCCATTCTGCCATGTTTAGTGTTTCCCTATGTGTCTGTTCCAATATCTACTGACAGCCTTGTCGAATGATAATATATATTTTGGTGAACTGAGTAAATAGTGAGTAAAATAATGAGTTAGAATAATTACTTAAAATTTGTGATAGTTCACCCAGAAATTAAAATTGTGTCCTCGTTTACTCACCCTCAAGACGTTATTGTTTGTTTCTGCTGGACACAAAAGATATTTTCCGAACTGTTGGTAACCAAGCAGTTGCTGGTCCCCATTAACTTCCACAGTATTTTTTTTTTTCTTCATACTATGTGAGTCAATGGGGACCAGCAACTGCTTGCTTACCAACATTCTTCTAAATATCTTCTACTGTGTTCCACAGAAGAAAGAAACTCACACAGGTCTGAAACAACTTGAGGGTGAGAAAATGATGACTTGAATTCTCATTTTTGGGTGAGTTATCACTAGTAGACTTTAGATATAGTGAACATCTTGCTGTTTTATGGTGCTTTTTGAGGTTTTAGGAGCTCAACAGTGCTCACTTACTATCATTGTACAGAAAACAGCAGCAGGAACATTCTACTAAATTTCTCCCTTTGTGTTCCACAGAACCAAATCTTGGGTTTGGAATTGCATGAAAATGAGTGCTCAACCTCTGTATTTTATTTTTGGGGGGCCGATTCCTTTATTTAGCCCCATATTTAATTTTTGACGGAATGAAAACGAGGCTGTGATGAATGTGCGTACTAAGTACGTGCAGTTACAAACATCGGGTGGTGCACATATTATTCTGGTGTAAAAACCAAAGCATACTTTGGGCTTCAAGCTGATGATACACCTTTTTTCCAGAAAAATTTTAAGTTTTGGTAGTTGTTAAAATGTGATCTAGGACCTTTATACAGTGTGTACCATCTCTCACAGCCTCATTTTCACCCACATTAAATTCATCTAACCTAAGGTCTATTGTGATGAATCCACTGGCGATCAGTATTGTTGGTCTCATCACAGCACCAACCAAACTTCGCGTCCTCCAATCTCTGGCTTTACAGCTTTTTATCCTACCTGTGAAAGTGTCTCTGACTGAACGAGACCCCAGATTCCAGCTGGGCCTTCTCTAGGGTCTTCACTGGGTTCTTAAAGGGCGTCTCTGAGCTCAAGGCACGGAAGGTGCTGAAGTCATGGGTTCCTAACAGTAGTGCAGCAGCCTCTTGAACTGCATCGATATTTAGCCTCCTGTGGGGAGAATAAAGTAAAGGAGGGCAATCAAACTCTGCATATACACTGAGCACAGAGACTGCGCAGGAACCACAATCTACAGTACTATGTTATTACTACAGGAAATATGTTTCTCAAGGCAGGATGATATAGATACAATCACTATCTGCTAAAAGATTTGGTGTTAGTAAGATTTTTTGAAAGAAGTCTCTGATGCTCCCCAAGGCTACATTTATTTGGTCAAAAATATAATAAAAACAGTAGTAATGTAAAATATTATTAGAATTTAAACGAACTGTTTTCTATTTTGATGCATTTAAATGCAAAGCTGAATTTTCATCATCATTACTCCAGTCATCAGTGTCATATGATCATTCAGAATTATTCAAATATGAAACATGTCTAATTATTATGAATGTTGAAAACGGTTGTGCTGCTTAATATTTTTGTGGAAACTGTGATGAATAGAAATTTCAAAACAGCATTATTTCAAATAGAAATCTTCTAAAAAAAATTGTAAATGTCTTGATTTCCACTGTTAATGCTTAATAAAGGCATTCATTTCTTGCTAATCTTGCTGATCTCAAATTTGTTGAACAGTTGTGTATACAGCTGAAATTTAATTTATATCTTGATATTTATATTTTTGCTCTGAAATGGTTTATAAAGTTGATTCAAACATTTTGAATACTCAAGTAGCTACAAAATGTTACAAATAATCAAGGTATTAAAATTAATGAACACATTAATAATGCATTAATATTTAAGTCATTTTATTTTTATAGTGCTTTATACCACAGAGATAATTTCAAATCAGCTTCACAGCAAAGTAACAATCAATGATGCAAACTTCACAGGCACAGTCTTTAGGAAACACTAATAAGCAAAAACATATAAATATTAAACTTGACAATTCACAACGTTGCTTAATTTTTGCATTTCCAGCAGAATCAGCTTAAATATTTATTAACATTCAATATATCACCAGCACCATGGGATAAAAAAGTCTCAGTTAGGAGACATAAATAAAGACATAAAGCCATACATTTAAAACTTCCCTTTTTATGGACTTAATCCAGTTTGTGTGTGTGAACGGCAGTTCTTATGAATGAGATGGAAAAGCAGCTGGAATGTGTGTGTGCATGAAGAAGACATAAGACGGCTGTGGGTGTTGTTCTGCGTCATTATGAGCCTGAAGCTTATCTTGGCCTACTTTCTCGCTAAAAATGAAGAGAGTGGGAAAAATAGCATTAATGTTCACACGTCACCCTCGGAGAGGAGCCTCTCGCTTCAGCGTTCTTCCATTGAGGGCTTTAAAAAGACATCTGAGGCATGCGCTGCTGTAACAATGTATACTTTCCTCATCTTTGGTTTCAGTCTTGGCCTAGATAACCAGCAATCATTCGCTTGCCCTTATGACGGGTCTTGTTTGTAATTCATGTGTGCCTTTTTCTGCTGTGAATCAGTGTATGCGTTTGTTCCTATTGCTCTCTGAGAGGATTTAGTTTCTGTGACATGTGTGTAGTGATGCGGTTGTAGAGCACGTGCAGAAGAGAGGGGGCGGCACTCACGTGTCTCGTAATGCCCAGCACAGATCCCTCTCCGTTACTGGCATTTCTGTGTGATGTCTGAGACCCAAAGCAAAGCGGTACACATATGTGCGTGACACGGCCCGATAGCGTGCATGGAAGTCATTGTGGACACGGTAAGCCTTGGTGATTCTGGGAAAAAAATAAGACAGAATAGCAGACACTGCTTCAAATCTGGTAATGCACATATGTTTGTTTTGCAAACTTTGCCAGCCAATTTCCTCCGAAATGCTTCAAGTTAGTCCAGAGTAATCAAGACACCGGAGGAAATATCACAACACTGGTTTTCATGTAAGAAAAACAATAGTCACTCATCATTCAAATGCAGCTTGATATCATAACAAACAAATCTGGTTTATACTCGTGGTTGCGGACAGAACACAAGAGAGACATGGAAATATGTTCATTCATCTCTTCACCACAACAAGTTAAAGTAAAGGAAATTTTGATGTACTGCTGGAATCATTTAATGGTTTTGCCAAAATGTCCAATAGAACAGTGTTTCACAAACTTTTTGACTCCAAGGCCTCCTTTCTCAAAGATGACATTTGAAGGCCCCAGTAGATATTACTGCTACAATGTCACAGATCATCTACATTTGCTTTTAGATTTTACAGAAGCATTTGATACAATCAACCATCAATTTGTGATCTCACGGTTAGAATCTTGTGTAGGTATTCGAGGTAATGCCTTGAATTGGATTAAGTCTTATTTTCAAGACAGAAGTTTCTCTGTTCAGATGGGTGAAGGCATGTCGACCTCAACACCTTTATCTTGTGGTATTCCACAAGGATCTATTCTAGCACCAGTCTCTTTTACCTTTATATGCTCCCGTTAGGTCAGATCTTGAGTAAATACGGTGTGTAATTTCACCGTTACGCAGACGACACCCAGTTGTATCTATCTCTGAAGCCAGCTGCAACTATCGCTGTAGAAAGGTTGGTGGAATGTCTTGGTGAGATTAAGGTATGGGTGTCTGCTAATTTGCTATTTTTAAATTAATCAAAAACCGAATTGATTTTATTCTGCACTTCTGAGTCTGTTGATACATTCAAAATTGAGTTGGGTGTACTATTCCATTTCCAGACACATCAATTAAAAAACTTAGATATAGTTTGTGATAGTGCACTGAAATCTGAAGTTGTCAAAATTTGTTTTTTTTTTTCAGTTAAGTTTAATCTCTAAAATTAAGCTTTTTTTATTATCTCGGAAGGCCCTGGAAAAGGTTATCCATGCTCTTATTTTCTCAAGATTAGACTACTGTAACTCACTGTACTATGGTGTTCAATATAAAAGTTTGGGCAGACTACAGCTGGTCCAAAATGCGGCCGCAAGAGTTTTGAATGGTACTTGGAAAAATGAGCATATCACTCCTGTTTTAAGAGAACTACACTGGCTCCCGGTTTCTAATAGGATTGATTTTAAGAAATTACTATTTGTTTTTTAAGCCTTACATGGTATAGCTCCATCATATATAGCTGATCTGATCCAGGTGAAGAAACCACAGAGAATGTTACGTTCTGAGTCATTGAATCTCTTAGTGGTCCCGTGGATGTACCAGAAAATGAGAGGAGACCGCTCCTTTGCGGCCGCTGCTCCTAGGCTGTGGAATGGTTTACCTCATTATATCAAGCAGTGCCTCACTCTTAGAGAGTTTAAGCAGCATTTAAAATCATATTTCTTACTGTGGAGTTTGAGCATACATAAGTGCGGTGTTAGTGGTGAAACTGTTTTTTACCAATTACCCCATTGAGTCTGAGGTTTTATGTGTGTTTGTGTGTTATGATATAGTACTTGAAAGTGTTTTTTATTGTTATTCTGCATTGTCTTATATACAGCACTGTGGTCAACATTTGTTGTATTAATATGTGCTCTATAAATAAAGTGAACATTGAACATAGCTACATTTTAAAATAATTACAATATAAATGCAATATTTTATAAATCAACATTTTAATATAATTACAATATTTTAAAATAAATACTCAAATAATTAGAATACAGGGCTTTTGAATGCTTGAATCTGTTTGGCTGACGAACATTCTAAGGCTTGCAATTATTTTCAGGGAAACTGAAAGAATCGGCTAAAGTAGTTCCAGGCAGGTCTTGACCGCATTACATGTTCATATCCCTTCGCCAAGTGATTTCAGTCCTTTCAAAGGTCCTTACAGCCTAAAACAGCAAAACAACCAAAACCCACAACGACACTGACCAAGCAAATAAATATAGTAAACAATCAGATGAAAATGACAAATAATTTCCATGTTTTTGCCAGAAAATTACATTTTACTATGTATGTAAAGCACATACTTTCTTTCTCCTGCTCTCTTTCTCCCACTCAAATGCACACACATAGAGTATAGACACATGTGCACAGAAACATGTTATTAATGCTACTCTATTTTATCAGTAAAATAGTTTAGCAACTACATGACATTTCTCACTAGTGAGGTAATAACGCGCTGTTCTTGAAGCTGATAAACTTACAGTTTTGCTATTAGGGATGCTGCTGCTGAACACACTTACAGTTTTTCTCAGTCACTTTGGTACATTTCTCAAATCATCCTTGACATTTGAAAACAGTAAGTGCATTTCTCAAAACAGCTCATACAAATAGCAAAACACCATGAATTACCTGCAAAAGCCAGTCTCTTGCTCAAAATCCTTAGTTCATCTCTCAAAAATAAATATCTGTGTCAATGAACATGTCAGTGCCATCAGAATGACAAGTCCTTGTGTCACTGTGTACGGATAAGACAGTCAAATTGCTTAGTCATGTTGTCAATATAACAGTATACTCTGGAGGGATGTTCTGATGTAAACTATGGCAACATTTTGGATGACAGTTACTGTATTGAACATTATGCCATATGCTTATGTATGCCATATATCCATTTCAAAAGTACAAATTTACACATTACTGTATGTGGGATATTGATTGAAAGAGACTGGATAGAATTCCTAGTTACACTTTTACTAGTGGTCTGACCAAAAAAAAACAAACAAACAAAAAAAACCTTTAAAATGTCATTGTGATATAGAGAAGGAAAAAAGGAATATGGGCACAAAGATGAAAATAAAAAGATAAGTCCACTGTGTAACTCTTGTGTCTGTCTATACAGTGTATGCTTTCCAACTGAAGAGTCATGAGATGAACCTTTGAGCTATTTCAGAGAAATGGTTTATCATTGGCTTATCTACATTCTCTTCATTAGTCAAGATTCACTTGCACAATTCATGCCAAATTTACAAAAAGTCTAATAATAATGTGTAAAAAAAAATGTCCTTGGCAGTTTATGACAACTAGATGAACCTTTTTGCATTCAGTGACTTATACGATGAACTAACGACTAGATGTTTTGAGGGGTAAGACTATTGCACAGAAAAACTATATAATACATTTTGAGTAACATGACATTAGCAACTGATAATGTAGGAAACTGCAGATAAATGTGCATAATCAACTGCATGAATGTACAAAAGCAATCGCAACTTGTTCAAAAGAATGAGAAACTGGTTTTATGATGTGTATAAATGACTAGATGATGTGGAGGTTGTACAAGTAGTTTTGAGAATTTCATTTCTGATTTGAGAAATGCACCAAAGTGACTGAGAAAAACTGTAAACAAAAACCCTTTACAATGTCACTGTGATATAGAAACGGAAAAAGAAATATGGCCACAAAGATGAAAGTAAAAAATAAGTCCACTGTCAGAATGTGTAACTCTTGTGTTGTCCTCTGTCTATACAGTATATGCTTTCCAACTGAAGATTCATGAGATGAACCTTTGAGCTGTTTCAGAGAAATGGTTTGTCATTGGTTGATCTACATTCTCTTCATTAGTCAAGATTCACTTGATACAAAAAGTCTAATAATAATGTGTAAAAAAAATGTGCTTGGCAGTTAATGACAACTAGATGAACCATTTTGCATTTAATGACTTATACGATGAACTAACGACTAGATTTTTTGAGGGGTAAGACTATTGCACAGAATACTATATAATACATTTTGAGTAACATGACATTAGCAACTGATAATGTAGGAAACCGCAGATAAATGTGCATAATCAATTACATGAATGTACAAAAGCAATCGTAATGTGTTCAAAAGAATGAGAAACTGGTTTTATGATGTGTATAAATGAGTAGATGATGTGGAGGTTGTACAAGTAGTTTTGAGAATTTCATTTCTGATTTGAGAAATGCACCAAAGTGACTGAGAAAAACTGTAAGAGACGACTCAGAGGTAATTCACACACACTTAATCTCAATCTCCCTCTCATATATCTTGATTAAGTCAAGTCAAGTCAAGTTGAGCTTTATTGTCATTCCGCTACATGTGTGGACATACAGTGGAACGAAAAATGACGTTTTGGAATTACTAACAGAAGCGTGAGATGAGATGCGTAAGAATTTACCTACTCACAAGAACATTTTATGGATAAAAACCTGACAAATGTTATTACAAATGACTTCAAATTTAATATAAAGGTAATAAAAAGTTTTTTTTTTTTTGTTATTATTTTTCTGCCTGCAAAGCTAGTACTGTAGCTTTGCAGGTTGGTCTCTTCAAGCATCTGAGACATTGATCTGGTTCTTCAGTTTTTTTCTGTTTCTTCATGTAATCCCAGTTGGACTGGATGATGGTGAGATCAGATCTCTGTGTGGAGCACTGGCTGCTGTCAGACTACTTGTGCATACAAAAATATCATGGGATTATTAAAATTAATGGCAAAAGGAATGTTTGGAAATGTAAACTGATATTTCCTACTGACACACTACTGCAAAAGATAGAAATAACTGGCTTAAAACCATTTTTGTTGGTGGAAATACTACTGGCCTGAGACTTTTGCTTATTGAAAAAGGAACCAAACCATTTCTACATATGATTATCAAAATAACCACTTAGCAATGCACTAAAAAAACTCTCCTTATCAACCTTACAGCCTTGAGAACCACTCATAGCAACAACCGAGCATCACGGCAGTGAGTTTTGCACAGCTAAGCACCTCAAATTTTCTTTAGAACATGTTAAAATTTAGTTTGCATATTCAATGGCATGTTTACAATGTGAAATACTATTTAAATAAATGTAATCATAATAATTAGTTGAATAAACATACAAAAGCATTTCCAACATCTGTAAGGTTTGTGCAGTACTAGATCCTGCTCAGGTGTTGGTCTTCGTCTGACTGAGTGCTCTTGTGGATTAAACTGTTGGTCTTGCACCCCCATGAGGTCCATGCTGATCACAAAGTGCCTCAATTCCCCATTAAACATTTGTGCAATACAATCCCATGAGGCCTTTTGAGAGGACCAGTCTATCAGCACCAGACCTCCCTGAAGTTAATAACAGAGGGCTTCATCATCATTCATGACCAGCACAATATAGATATTCTGTGAGTATTTTCAATGTCACGTTTCATGATTAATGATCACTTACTGTGATGAGGTCAAAAAATCTAATAACCCAGCTGCATCAGTGATACTTGCCTTCAGTCGTTACACAAATATTAAAAAATATATTGTCTTTATTTTGTTTCTACATTAATTTGAAGATGTCAAATTATTGAAATCTAAAATTATATTTAAAACCTTTAATGTTAGGTGGGATAAATATAATAACCCAACTCATACCATACAAAGAGTTTAAAAAAAGAAGAATTTAAGGAAGAAGAGAACTGAATGGAATTCAGATAATACCATTTATGTTTTTAAAGAATATATTCA
Organism: Cyprinus carpio; assembly: GCF_018340385.1. Taxonomy (NCBI): domain Eukaryota; kingdom Metazoa; phylum Chordata; class Actinopteri; order Cypriniformes; family Cyprinidae; genus Cyprinus; species Cyprinus carpio. The sequence goes on along the minus strand of NC_056582.1, from coordinate 5,416,185 downwards.
ATTCTTTAAGTGTTTAAAATCTCTTTTGCTCAACAACGTTGCATTTATTTGATCAAAATACAATAAGAAGAGTAATACTGTAAAAATTGATTACAATTTAATATTTTCTATTTGAATATGTATTATAAAGTGTAATTTATTCCTGTGATGGTGAAGCTGAATTTTCAGCACCATTACTCCAGTCTTCAGTGTCACATGATCTTTCAGAAATCACTCTAATATAATGATTTGCTGCTCAAGAAACAAATTATTAATTTAAATATTATTATAGTTGAAATTGTTATTAACTGTGGAAATTGCTACAGTTCTTCAGGATTTTTTTTTTCATTAACTCTTGATCATTTTTTGTAACAGCATAAAGGTTTTTAATGTCACTTTTGTTCAATTTAAGAATTGCTAGCTGTTTTAAATAATAATAAATAATAAAAATAAATCATACTGACCCCAAATTTTGAATGGTAATCTACTACATATGTCCAGAAATATTAAATGATAATAAAAAAATAATTTATATAGGTGTCTGTAAAACTTATTTCATGATGGAATAACACTAATTTCCCGGAATGATCTGTGCTGACACCAAATAATAACACTACTCATAATTACTACATAATATACATTTATTATAACTGCATTCAGTATTAGCTAGTTTTACTATCACACACACACACACACACACAAACACAAACACACACACACATATATATATATTCCTCTTTTCTGTAATTCCACTTTCATTTCCATTTCAACATCCTGTGAAATTAATTTCAACCATTTATAATTGTAAAGACAATCACATTAGGAAATATATATATATATATATATATATATATATATATATATACATGCAAACTTACCAGCACAAAATTATTTACCTTAAATGTTTAAGTTGGTCACTAACAGCACAGCGACATTTCAGCACATCACAGGTTAAAATTACTACAGAGGATGTGTCAAGGTGACTTTGTAAAAGCAATTTACTCTGCATTTAATACAAGGAAGGTCCCCTGGGAGCAACAAGGGATTATGTCCCTTGCACAACAGTGGCTGGGGATCCTAGTAATTCCTCATGAATTGCCCCTTCAGGGGGTTAAATTTTCAGATAAATGGCACTGATCTTTTACACCTAAGCAACTTCCAAAGACTACAGTAGATGTGAATGAGCCCTGCTCTGACCTCTCTGATATTACACAGAGTGTGACAATGTTTTTAACTTCTTTAATTAGCTTTTTAAGCTGATTAACTTCTTTCAAAGTAAACAAAAATCTTACTGACCTCAAACTTTTGAACTACTGTGCACAAAAATGTGGTGCAAAAACATTCAGCTTTTTAAATCCTTTAAAAGCCTCCTACCTTATAGGTTCTGCTTTCAAGTGGAAGTTTAGGGCATCAACCAGGTCTTGCTCCAGCAGTGGTGGCTTGTCTCCTCTCCGCTGGATATCTACATGTGCAGAGTTACACAAGGCGTGCACACCAGTGTCTGTTCTGCTGGAGATCACCACTGACACCTCATTAACCGGCTTTAGTTTCCGCACGGCACTCTACATATAAAACACAAACAGCATGAATGAAGTTTTTGTAAAACCTGATGATCATCTTAACCAAGGTTTGAGAACATCCCTAAAGACACCTGCAAGCAGAAAATCTGACCTTTTGTACAAAGAGGTTCACATGCTCGATGTCGCAATTTTGCAAAACTGTATTAATTTTTCTCATTCATTTTGACACATGCTTTTACTCTTTTAGATTTCTTAAAGGAACAGTTCACCCAAAATGAAAATTCGCTGGAAATTGACACCCTCGACCATCCAAGATGAGTTTCTTCTTCAGATTTGGAGAAATTTAGTATTACATTACTTGCTCACCAGTAGATCTTTTCACTGTAGGAAGTGTTATTATGGATTATGGACTGGCTTTATGACCAGAAGCGATGTTTTCACGTTAAAACATCTCAAAGATGGATCTGTTTCTTAAAAACACACAGCGTTTTACTTCACAAAGATGTTAACTGATGGACTGGAGTGGTGTGGATTACTTGAGGATTATTGTGATGTATTTATCAGCTGTTTGGACTCTCATTCTGACGGCACCCATTCACTGCAGAGCATCCATCGGTGAGCAAGTGATGTAATGCTACATTTCTCCAAATCTGATCCAATGAAGAAACAAACTCATCTACATCTTGCATAGCCCGAGAATTTTCATTTTTGAGTGAACTGTTACTTTAAAACATATTATTTCCTGGTTTAAACAAGATTCTACATCCCAGATGTTCAATGTTTTCAGACATTAAACTGAATACATAAAGAGAGTTCATCACATTACATAACTGAAACTTTGTCTTCTAAGGCCCTTTCATTATATTTACTTAGGTATTATAATAAAAGGCATATGACTGTGCTTCTGTAAATGGAGATTAAAAACCATGTTGATTGCAGCTGACATCATTATAACACTGACTATGTGTGGGACTTAAAAAAAAATCTGAGATACTTAGAGACTGTTAACGAAGTTTGCTTTGAGGAATCAAATACAATCTGACTCTCCATGAATTTCCAAGAATTCTGAATTATCAACTACTCAAATACATAACCTTATACATGCATTCTGCCCTCTAAATGATAACTGACACTTTTTAATCTGTAAAAGGCCATTTAATATCATTCTAAAAAATTAAATTTATATATATATATATATATATATATATATATATATATATATATATATATATATATATATATATATATATATATATATATATATAAAGCATCACTTAGAAAAATTGTGTGAAAATGTGAGTATCAAATATGATACAAGTGGTCTGTTATAAAATATCTCATTGATTAACATCACAAGCAGAACGGAATTGCATCTCTTTTTGGCCATATAAATAACAACATCTGCCAAATTGCATATTTTTTAACAGTATAGGAGAATATTCTCCTATTTTATGCTATGAGTCATAACATCCTGAAGTATAAATATATGGTACAAAACGCTATTTTTTTGTTTACATATTACTTTATTATTATTATTATACATAAACTATTATTTTAAACACTTTTATTTCATATGTCAGGCTTTACTGGGTTAACTAAACTATTTGGCGAATCTTCCACAAGAGCAACTATCTGTCTTGCCAACAGAGAAGCAGCACACAAAGGGATTTTACCGCAGTATATTTATATTCTATTTCCAAAAGAAATGCAGTTTAATGAGCAGAAGTATTGTGCAGAAGAGGCTGAGGATCTGAAACAGAGAGCTGGAGCAACAAACACATGCAGCGCTTGGATTTCATGGTCAACAAACCAAAATAATTGCATCAGTCTTATGGAAAATATTATTTTTGAAAGATACATCAATTGTGAGGCCGAGACTGACCTCCACATGGTTCTCAACCCCCTCTACAGCTTGATCTGCTGCTGTTTTCATCACGCCGCTGAGGAGAAAAGGACAAGCAGATATTTACAGTGTGTGTGTGGAGAGACAGCGGCTCAGAGGAAGGACGCTGGGTGCGGTTGTCATGGAGACACACCTATATTTGGTCCCTGCATACTGGAAAAAGATTAAATAACGGGCGGCGGGGTTCTGCATGTTTCCTGATCTATTCGGTTAATGTTCGTCGCTACGAGGCGTTAACAGGATTGGAAAAGCTATCCTACGGAAGTCAATAAATAAATATTAATCAGATGTAGTTGTATATGGCTAATAACGCCGTACAGTTCCAGTCGTGTTCAACAGCCATGTGAGTGAGCGCCTGAAAGGAAAACCCAGCCGCCAAAGCGATGCCTGTTTTAAAATAGCCGTTGAAATGTTGAAGTTATGTAAAACACACATAATTTCAGTTTTAGAGCTTTTTACTTTACAGAGAATATTAATGTGTATAGTATGTATCGCATGATTTGAAAATAATCATTTTCTACGTGTTGGAAATGTAGAGGCGGTATCGCAGGACGACAAAAACTTCCGCTCCCACAGGGGGAGGCGTGACGTAGGCATGACGTAATTATGATTGACAGAGGCGGACGAGCCTCAAACTCTTCTTATGTACAAAACATTTTATAGAGATGTTGACACTAAATGTCAGTTTTGCGGAATGTAGATGCAGATTATCGTTGGTTTATTAATTTTTCACCTGCATTTCTAGTAGAATATTGAAAAATTGGACAAAAAGTTCTGAAAAGAATGTTTATTTTAGTACAAAAGTACGATCATTTTAATTATGGGTTAACATTAATTAAATAACTTCCTGTGATACATGCAATACATGTTATTCAATATTAAAAATAAAGTTACACGCACATATTATATATATATATATATATATATTAAACACACACACACGCTGTTTAATATTAATATTTTAGGAGAATAAACCTATCAAACCTATCAATAAACCTAGCAACGTACTTCTACAGACATCATGATTAACAAGTCAGCATTTAATAAAATTGTATGTATTAAAATAAAATTAAAATGAACTATTGAATCTGTTATCATTAGTTAATAAAGCACTATGAACTAGATTTCTGTATGCTCGAATGTATTTCTTATTGCAGAGGTGTAAAGAGTACTTGAGTATAAGACAGGCCTACCTTACAGTGAAAATTACTCCATTACAATTACAAGTCACCAATTCCAAAGAAACCTGAGTAAAAAGTGAGTGATTTCAGCCTCATGTCCTCATCTGTGATTCACAACTCACATTCACTTAAAGTAGCCTTGTTGACAAGTTTGAGTGAGTAAGAGCAAAACACACCAGATACAGTACTTTCAGATACAGGCACATTCACTTATTTTGTAGTAGAAATAATGAACTGCTGCAGTAAAAGCTAGGTGCCATGCAAAATGTAGTGTAATTGCAACACTCAGATACTTACTCAAACATGTAGTGAAGTAGAGAGTAAAAGTCGCTAATATCTTTGATACTCAGTAAAGCTACAGAGTATCCAAAAAGATACTCAAGTACAGTAACTAATTACATTCACTCTTATTGTTTGTTCCGAGCTAACGCAAAAACTTATGCATTAACAAATAAGACCTTGTAAAGTGTTAAACCAAATAAATAAATTATTGAAATAAACATAAGCTGGTGAATCAAACACACACACACCAAATATTCCAAATGTAGAAACAGGTTTACTACAGTAAAAGATGTGGGATGCATTTGAAAGACGCTCCCTTATATTCTTGTGGCGCATGTTTGAGGACGCTCCCTCAGCTCGCGCAGATCTGTAGCAGTGTGTCACGGTGTCACAGTTTCACCGGGGAAAGGGATACACTCGCGTTTCACATTAGGCGCATTACAGCCACCGGCGATGCCACGCTACATTCTTAACTGAAAGACGGAAGAACTGCAAAAATGACGGTGGATTTTGAGGAATGTATTAAAGATTCACCCCGATTCAGGTAAGAGCACACTCTCGCGCTCCACAGCTGACGCCTGCTCAGATTCTCTTTAAACAACACACACATAACAGACCACAGCCTCGGTGTGATGTGTTAATGGGCAATTCAGGGTTAATTGTGAAACACACAATATTTTTGTTTGAGGCTCTGGTTTAAATTTAAAACACGAGGAGTCTTAAACCAGGTCTTTTTTTTGTGTGTGTGTGTCTTGTTTAATTTATTAAAATACCGTCTACATAGTGAGCTGGCTACATAGACAGCATTTTGGGGCATCACAGGCGCGTGCTACAACGATGGGTATCCCAGGTGCCTAAAAATGCCGTCTCGCTCGGCATCTTTCTAGGGTATGAGAACATTAGCCGTGTTTTTAAGGACCCAGTTAAATGAATGAATGAACGAATGAATGAGGGCTTTTTAAGGACGCGGATCCTTCGCCGCAGTAGCTCAGTGTCGCTGGTTTGCTGTATAACTGTGTTCCAGACACAATTGGTGGATCCTGAACCGAATCAACGCGATTAATCGGTCCCTTCTAATGCAACAGCATCACACATGCACCCGAATGCAGTGATGATGTTCTGATGAATTTATGAAGGGGGGCGTTGCTGTGCTACACGCCAAGTATCGTGATTACTAATGCAGAGACTCTCGGTATTTACATGATTCACCGATATATGCTCATCTGTTACAATAACATTAATTATCACAGTAATTGTAATTAGTCTTGCGTGTATGATGCATGTGCACATTGATAAGCTACAGAAAAATGAAACGGAGTCATTGATACTAAAGCTTTTACCTTGTTATCTGACATCAGAGTAAAAAGTCATTTAGTAATCATTATTATTAATCATAATAGTCATCAACAGAATCACTGTTTCGTTTACAATAAATAAACAAGCTTAATATTGTTAGCAGATGTTTATTTTGGTTATCAAGTGTCACAGAGAACAGAACAGAATAAAAATGGACTCAATCTTTGATCTGTTTACAACTTTTAAAAAAATTATATACATTTTTCTAGTTATTAGGTACAAATTATGAGTGAAAAGTCATGGGCCTTTGAATATTGTTGTGGACAACAGAGGCACTTGGAGTCAAAAAGGTTGCAAACCACTGACTTCAAGGAATAGTTCACCCCAAAAAGGAAAATTCTGCCTTTATTGATTAAGTAAAATTAACTTATATAGCACATTTAAACACTGCAATGCTGACCAAAGTGCTAAACAAAATGAGTTACAGCACAGTATAATGTAAAATGCATGACATGTAACATGTAATATAAAAACATGAACATATAAAAATATTAAGTTGGAAAAGTCAAAGAATAAAGTTGTGAGTGATTTGAAAAAGCAACCCTTATGTTGTTTCAAAAACCTGTTTTCTTCTAATTTCTGTGTTCATTCTGTGGAACCCGAAATGAGAGATTCTGAAGAATGTTCTAGTCTCTCTTTTCCATATGATTGCATGGAATGGGAACTAAAGTGCTTAAAATCACATAATAATATGATTAAAATGGTTCATGCTCACCTCGATTGTAAAAGTTCTCAGGATTATACAATAACTCTGTGTGATGAACAGACTGAAATTTAATAATTGATTCAAATTTTCTTTAAGCATTAATGACAGTAAAGTAGTATTGTCCGTTCTGTTTGTGTGTTTTCTGTGAAACGGTTGACCCTATAAAAAAAAAAAACTCATCTGAGTGATTCATTTACCAATTGGACTCACCAACTCCCTGACCGAATCACTCAGTTGCAGTTGAATCAATAAATAATTATTATTTTTTTTGTCAGTTCGTCTTATAGCTTCAAAAGACTTTTGAAGTCTTATTCAGCACAAAGAGAGTATTGGTTTCAGTAGTTCAGTCAGCTCGGGCAGATTCACTTCAGATGATTTCTCACGAGGTGAGTCACAGCTCTTGCCGGTCGTGTGGGTCTGATTCGTCATTATATGTGATTGTTCAGTAGGACACGGGAGATAATCAACTTGTTTCCATCTGTTCAGTTCATCTGTTATCTATTATGTCAGACATTGAGGCGTCGTGAACGTCATTCTACAGCAGTACTCCATCATGCACATAGACATTTATCCAGCAAACTGTCAGTGCTTTGCCCTTCTCTGCCTCTCTGTGCCTCTGAGGCATCAAGGACTTTTGAAGGGCAGGCAGCAGGGATGTGGAGATGTGGAGATATTCTGGGCAGAAATCCAGTGTTGCCAGCTTCACTGATGCTTTAGGACTAACACACACTAGGGACTATACAGGAAGAGCCAGACAGCAGATTTGAGTGAAAAATGACTGTTTATCTCCATGACCCTACATGGGACAAGTGATTTGGAGAATGAATGGATACATTTATCAAGTCACCTTTATATATATATATAGCACTTTAGACAGTGCAGATTGTGTTAAATCAGCTTTACAGTGCTGTTTCAGTGATGCAAACTAAATTCAATTCTGCCGTAAAGCAGCTCTAAAAAGAGGACAATAGTAAACAGTATTTTCCAGTTCATTGTTTTTTTTAAGAACATGCCGTCTTTTGACATTGTAACATTTCAGACAGTCTCTTAAAGGAAAAGGTTTTGGTGGCAATCACTCATAAGATTTAGTTTAAGCTTTGCCTCTTCCAGTAAAGTTACTCATTTGTCTAAATGAAGTATTCGGCATTTCCTGTAGACTACAAGACAATCAAAGGAATTTCTGTCTACTGTAGATTCCTCTAAAAATCACAATTTCCAGTTATAAAGTTACTGGAGCATCTACAGAAGCGGTCAACTCCTGGAGGACTACACACAAAACATGATCCTCCACTCCAGCCAAAAAACAAACTGAATAAAATTGGCAGTGTGTATGTGGACATGCTGATGGACAGCCGGCTGCTGTTGTATAACACTGCGAAACTGGGACGTGGAGAGTAGGAGGCAGGAACCAAAATGATCTCATTCATTCAAGCAGGCTGTCAGCTTTAGGAAAGGTGGAGGTGTAGACATGGTTTCGACATGCTTCAACCTGCAGGCAGGATCAGGACAAGTCACAGCGGAGTATTAAGGGAAAGCAGGTGTGGCTGCAGTACATACTGCACTAAGGAGATCATTGCATAAAGTACAATCGGCGGATTGAAATACAGGCATCTAGGTGGGACAGTGTTGCGTCTGAATTCCTGTTCTTTTATAGTATTCCTTCAATTAAATGAAAAACTTTGATGAAGTATGTTCTTCAAGCATGCGGGTGTGTAAGATAAATGCATTCGCGGACTTATATGTAATATAAGTCTGTGTCATGCGCGTGTGTAGTATGTGTTAGTTATGTAGACATTTGCAGTATGTGTTGATTTTAAAGGCAAGCGCGAACAAACATACACAACAATGGTGGAGTATATGGTACTGTTGTTGCTGCTCAAGAGTTTGCTAACACTTCTTCAGCAAAGTGTGGATTCACTTCACCAATATTACAACCAACAGTGGAGACGCATCATATACATCATATAATCGTCACTTCCCTAGAGGTGCTGTTTACTAACAAGGTGACAGCGCCAACTACTGGCCTGGCATACGCAATACATTGTTTTTGGCCAATTTTCGCGGATATGTGTAAAAATGAATCGTTTCGAAAATGTTGTTGTGTATACATGAAACTTTTTAAAAACGCAAGGGAAAAACTTTTCCGTTTTTGACTACATCGTTGTCGTGTAAACGTGGCCTTAGTTGACCAGAATTGTATTAGTTGGTTAGTTGCAGGACAAAAAAACTGAAGAACTGTCTATGTTCGTGACGGACAGATCGTTAACGGAAATGTCTACTTCTAAATGAACCAATTCAAATCAAAAACAAAAATTCTCTCATTATGTAATCCATAATAAAGGTGCATTTCTCTTTAAAGGTGTGTCCACTTGTCACATCAGCACCGTCAACTTCATCTTTGCAGCTCACACTAACTCAGAAAACACAGTATATTTGTAAGTAATTAATAGAAACGTGTGTTTAGTCATAATAGCATAAATAAGCAACTACTAGTTGATTAGAAAAATCTTAAGTTGGGGGCAGGCCCGTGTATTTCTGTGTTTTACCAATTCCCTGAATTGGAATCGGATCGTGACGTCAATAAAAATATTCCCACCTCAACTGTTGGCCTTGTTGAAGAGTGACTGGCCCTCTATTGTGAGGTCTGCTTTTGTGTATGTGTTTTCAAGAACGCTTTGTCAGTGAATGTAAGAGCAACAGCATGTGGCAAACAGTTTTTTGCCACAGCCTTTTCACAAACTCCAAAGTGAATTCATTCTCACACCTGTCACCATCCCCTTCATTCATTCTTAACCCATGACCGCCAGCAACCTCTTCTTTGACAGTGTTGTAGAACTGGCATGTGACGACTCCTGTCACACCTGCCTTTCACAGAAATGCGAATGTTTACACACAGTGGCCCACAAAGTTCAAGGTTTCACTCTGATATGTGTCTGACTGGTTTACAGTAAGCCTCGTTACTTCCTCTGTGGATTAAAACAGAGCCGTCGAACAACAAAATCAAGTTTGTCTCCAGAAGTCGCAGAGGGTGAATTGAGTAAACCGTTCTGACAAACTTAGTTCATGCTGTTGTTACACCCCACAGCAGACTTAGCAATGTGTCAAAACAAGCTCCGAAGTGATGGCCTTTTAGACAGACTCTCAAATGCTTTCACTGAGTGGCACAACAGTATATTTTCAGTTTGGTCACTACAGTTACAGGAAACGACCACTTTTCTCAGGGATCCTACAGTGAGGGAAACAGACAGTTATGGTGCCGTGACCCTTGAACACAGCATGTGTTTCTAATGGATGGGTTTCCTAAATCGGCTGAGTGGAATGCGTGAGAAGATTGTATGGGTTAAGATGGCAAGGAACAGAACCGGAGAACATGATACGAGTGTTTTGCCGTAATGCACATAATGCTCCTTTAGCACGCCGCCTGATCTTCGCTGCTCCTAAATTCACTCTGTAGTGGTTGTATAGATGGAAAAATAAGAATTGCTGTATTTAAATCATGACAAATCTTTAATTGTTTGTAAATTGTAATGTATATAGGCAATATAAATTAGAAAAAACATCACAAATGTCAACTGGATGTAATCTGCTCTCATCTTTTGTGAACAGTCATTATTATTACTTCCTCTGCTTCCTTATGTGTAAACCAGTATGAGCTGATATCATTGGCAGTGACTGGCTGCCATGGCAACAGGCTTTTTGCTATTGCAAATCACACGCTGAGGAACATTCAAAATCCATAGAAGACAAATGAAACATTTGCTTATCATATCCCATTAAATCCCATAACTCTATTCCATTAGAACAGGTCAGGACAAAATAGATTGCTACTGACCTGATACATAAATCTGATTCCCTAATGTTTGAAAAAAGTACTCAGTGGATTGAATTATGATTGCATTCTGGGCCCTTGCATTTGATCAGACGCTAAATATCTTGTAAAAACCCAATAATCCAAACGGATTTATCATATGTAACAGGTTTTCACAGTAGGTATGTTTGCATTAGGTCAGTTTTCTGACCTGGATTAATCCCTGAATCTCATCTTTCACTGCATACAAAAGAGCCTCAGAGAGCAATAACAGGAAGTAATATATGCAGAATCAATGGTAATCAAAAGCAAACAAACATACAAACACTGTGGGGAATTCAGCTGCACTCGTTCTTCTAATTTCATAATGTTTACTTCTATTCTTGTACATACTGTATGTTTGGGTCAGTGACTTACACATGATTGTAAAATGTTTTTAAAAATTAACTTTAAATGTGGTAAGTTCTTAGAAATATTCATTTTATTTAAATTTTTTAAAAACTTTAAAATACCATTTGCAACAAAAGCATTTATTTAATGATTAATGATTTGTTTATTTAATGATACAAACTTAATGTTGTTTAACCATCAAGTAGATTGCGCTTGAACACTTGTGAGTATACATAATGTTTCACTAAAGTTTTTAAATGTATGTATTTTTTTCAAATTTCATGAATTATTAATTTTAATGATATTATTGCATTTTTGGAGAGTCGCATTTTAGTGCCCCTATTATGCTATTTTCAAGGTTCCTTAAATTGGTTTGGGAGTCTCCTACAACAGGTTTACATGCATGCAAGGTCAAAAAACACTTGTTTTCTCAAAATATGCATTTAATATCACCTCATTTTCCAGTGGTTCTCAAATGATTTGTTTGAAGCAGTTCTAAGATTCAGTCTATCTAAACTCCTCTTTTCCGTGAACCTACTCTGCTCTGATTGGTCATATGGCCAAGTTTGTTGTGATTGGTCTACTGCGTGTCTGAAACGATACGGCAGTTCAACATCGAACATATGCGGGAATTATGCAAATGTCATACCCATGACTTGTTTAGGCTGTTCAGAGTTTTTCTTTTGGGAGACAATATCTTTATTTATCATACACTTTTTGGCTTTACAGCTTTGCAAATCGTTTACATTCATATACAGCTACATTACAAATGCAATATTCAAAATGTCACAATAGGGACACTTCAACTAACCTTGACTTGGTAAAAAATGTGAAATAATCTGATGAGATGTATTAGTCTTGACACACTGTACTGTTTTTTTTTTTTTTTTATCTTCATGATGGTCGTCCCAGTTGACCTGAAATTGGCCAATAAGTATTAAATAACCACTGATTATTATTTTTTTTTTTTCTAAGAAATAATTATGGAACATCATGCCAAACTATGCTTAAATTGGTTTTCTTTCAAGAATTTAGTCATTTAGTGAGACTTTTTTCCCCCATTATGATATCAGGACAGTTGTACCACCCTAACTTATTAAAATGTCAGAATAAATTTAAATTTAGAATTTAGAAACATTCTTATCATAAAAGAGGTGTATTTAATTGCATCATGTCATTGACCCATGTTGACCCTCAATATTTTTGTCTCATAAAGTTATTACACTTAGATTTATTTGACAAGCCAACGTTCAGGTTTCCACAGACAGTCAGAACCCAAGAGTTCACCATAAATCAGATCCAAGACGAAGAAAGGCTTGTAATAGTTCAAACTCAAAGAACTGGTTTTCTTGTGAATGCTGTTCCACTGTGGCTTCAAGCACATGCTGGGAATACCTCTTTCATGTCGAAACCATGCCAGTGCCACTGAGGAACTTCAAAGCAGCACATCAAATTGAGATGTCAATCCGGTCTGCTGTGTGAAATATTTGGTAGTTAGCAAAAGGAATATGTGCTTATGGGATTTTGTCAGGCTTTGTAATAATGATTGGTATAATAATCTAGAATTCTTGCAATATGTTTAATTATTTTGACACACAACCTGTCTAGCACATTTTCTTCATCTAGTTTGTGTTGACTGGTCATCGATCTCCACAATCAGGCCAGTGTCCATTGACATAATACCTGCCCCATTCAGAATTAACATATTGGGCAATTTGTACTTCATTCCAATGGATTATCCATTTCTTGGACTGTCTACATGCTGTGTCTCACACAACACATTTTGAAGATTAGTGAAGCATGCACACAGAGTAATGCACTTGTTCATTGTGCCACGTTTGGATTGGTTTATCTCTTTAGCGGTATCGCTGTCTGTTGATCTGTTGATGTCAGCCTTTAGTTCGAGCTCAGTGAGTCAGTTGCTCCTTAAAGGGATGGTTCTAAGAAAAACAAATTAGGTCATAATTTATTCATCCTCATGTCATTCCAGAACTGTATGAATTTCTTGTTTCTGTGGAACACAAAGATATTTTGCTGAATGTCTCAGAAGTTAATGGGTTCCAGTGTCATTTTGGACCCCACTGATTTTCATTATGCACACCAAAAACTAGGCTATTGAAACATTCTTCAAAATAACTTCTTTTGTGTTCTGTGAAAGAACAAAAGAACAGCGTAGAAGTGCAACAGAAGAAATAACAGAAACCAGTTCTATTATCAAGATGAAGCCTGTGAAGTAATCTCCTGTATCTTCTCATATAAACACAGTGAAGGTGTACATTGTCGCTACTCCGGCAGGAGACTCCTTATCCGGTCCTACACAATGCTGAAGGCATGTTCCCTTAGGCGCACATCATGAGTCTAGTGATTCATGACAGTGATGTCTGTTGAAAGAACCCTGTTAATCTTGGTTGCACACCCATATCTTTACTATAAAGGGTTCATTGTTGCTCATATTGAAGGGTCTGAACAGCAAGCCTTGTTTATCTGCTTAGAGTGATTAATTAAATTAGAATTTGTGAGATTTGATAAAATCATTGACTGTATGCCGGTTGAACTTTGAAAGAGGTGGTTTAATAAAACGAAGAGAATTTTGAAATGGCCTTAACTGACGTTGAATGCTGGAGCCATGATGACAAAAACCCAGAAGACTAATTCACAATGGAGTCCCTCAAGATTTTCCTATGGGTTTTTATAATGGGATTTTTTAATATGAGTAACCTTGGAGAACCTTGATGATACTTGGACATTTTGCTCTACAGCGTAATTTGACGAATTGGTCATCAAAGTTTTGACTTCATGTCTGCAGTCTCTTAATTGTTGTTCACTTTGAGCAGGTCATGGACTTTATTAAAGGAATTAAATTCCTACTTAAAACTGTGAGGTTGCATTATAGGTTGAGGTCATAACTGAGTGCAAAGTTCTTGTATTGATGATGTGTTTTTCAGGGTGTGACTGGGTTTCACATTTCTACTAGATTCTGTCCCAATGACTACCTCAGCTCTTCAGGATCTTCACCTCCACACATATGGTGACATATGGAGACATACACCTTCAGCCAACTTCAGTGCATGCTTGACACTATCTTAAGGGTCATCTTCTGACACCTTAAATGATAATTGGGCCTTAGCTATGTTTCCATCACCCGGTTTTTATGCCCATTTTGAAGGATCGCATCAGAAATGAGTGATGCAAACAATTTTAAAGAAAAAAAAAAACTCTTAATTCGCAAAAAATTTTTATGCTCACTTGAGGTGGTTTTTGAAAAGAGTTAATGTGAATAATGGTAGATGGAAACGCATTTGCCAAATAATTTCCTCCATGTGCATCAAAAAAGTAATGTGACTTTGACGGGATAATTTGACTAAGCAGCGTATAGATCTCGTTGCACAGCATCTCAAATGTTGTTTTGGTCGTTCTGCAATGCCTGAGCCAAACTCTGTCATTAAAGTATTTCTGTGTGATTGGCTCCCTGTGTTCTCAAGCAGCAGGCATCCAACTGCGAAAGCAATGACTGCATTTATTGTGTTTCGTCTGCTCGCTTTGAGGTGCAAGTAATTTATTATATATGGAAATGATTAAATTCGGTGGCTTGTCTAACTTTTCAGTTTATCGTGAAGTGGTGATTTTGTTCTCTTTGACTTGTTGGATGGAAATGGTGCTTTATTAGCAAATGATTTATGCGATATTCCAATTTTTTGCATAAGTTAAATTCGCAACTTTGAATGGAAACACGCTATTGACTTTCTGGATACTGGAGAAATGTCTGCCTTCAATTGGAGACAAAGCTTTAAACTAAAAAAAAAAAAAAAAAAAAAAAACCTTTAAAAACACTAATGTTAAATGTAATCTTTAGCAAATCTTAAAATGAATATCCACTTTACATGGTATGATTTTGTAAAGCCTATAATTATATGTAGCATTTAAAAATGATTGGTTTTATTTTATTATATATATATATAGCCTATAATTATATGTAGCATTTAAAAATGATTGGTTTTATTTTTTTTTTTAATTTAGACAAATTGTTTTTTTTAGCCGTTCATAACATGAAAATGATCACCGGTTTAATATCGGAGCATCGCTAATTCTAATCCATAGCCTGTTGTTACAGGATTATAAAAACTGCTTTCTGCAAAGAGTTTAAAGTCAACATGACATCAAAATTCAATGTTACTTTAAAATTGAACTTTTCTTTACTTTATACAAATTCCTAGATTTATTGTGAATGATTCATCAGTGCCCATAATTCTAAATAAAAAAGAAATAATGATCTTTCATTAAAATATAATAACATATCTCTTATTTTTCAACCATCTATCATACAAAAACCACTTTTCACCATCCAGTCAATTCCTGATGGATAAAATCAAGCCCTGTCATGCATTTGTTTATTGTTATTGAATATCCTCTCTCATTTAGGAATACATCATGTTACCAAAGTAAAATAAGTTGGGAATTCATATTGCCTATTCCTGGAGTGCTGTTAGCGGCATTCAAGCTGTTGGGGAATTAGAGTCTAGCACAGGAGCTGCTTATGGCTTTGTGCATTTCTAAAAATTTCTAAAAGTTATATAAGTTCAGGGGTGTATTCCAGAAAGGAGGTTCAACAAACTCTGAGTTGACTTACCCTGAGATAGGAAACTCTGAGTTTTCAGTTTCTGAACAGCTGAACAGAGTTCGTTCAATCCACTCTGTGTAGGCTGACTCTGAGTTTAGTGCGTACACCACTACTTTGATAAGCCATGATCAATGGAGCTCCAAAATTATGATTCACCATGGCAACAGCTCCCCGCCAAAAAGACTTCTGCATACTAATACATAACCTTAATTCTAAATTTATGTTATCAGAGGTGAAAACTGGCAAAAAGATAATTTATTTAACTAATATTCATTTTCATGGTATCCTCCAGGCAAAAAAAAAAAAAAAGTGGCTGCAGAAAATTTTTTATCAAAAACATTATTTACTCGGGTAAAGCTTCAAGCGTGAAATAGATGTAGGCTAACGTTACATGACTTTACAAACATTTGACATTCAATAAATATCATTCAGTGTATAACTATTTCAATGTGCAGCAGCTTTTCCCACATAGTCTTAATGCTTTTTCACATAATTAAATGAAGAAAACAAGGTTAGGTTAATATGGTAACTTACTGAGAGGTTTAGTTTTGTCTTTTATTGGAACCAAAAACACTGAGTTTCCCTTTTCTGGGATTAACAAACTCTGAGTTTCCAACAAAACCCACTTTCTGGAATACACCCCAGGTCACCAAGCAGGTTATTTCTCATTAACCAATGACAAAACTACACATAATAACATTGCTTAATGTGTTATCTGTCCCACGAGAACCCTGGAAGTACTAGTTTTTGAGAGTTCTATTTGTGGACGGGAGGAATCTGGACGCCTGCTTTGTATCAATTTTTAAGATGGGTTCTGGTGATCCTGCACTGCTGTTTGTGTCTGGGGTTTCCTCATGTTTTTTGCATTTATTGCTAGTTGTTTCTTACTTTGACTTTTTGTCTGCTCTGTTTCATTTAGATTTTCTGGGTCACTGGATTGTGTCCCCCTTGAGCGGTTTATGAAAGCATATTTGTGTATACAACCTCTGATCACTTTCCATCAAGCCTTCTGTTCACCCTACATCTAGGGCTCTTTGTTTCATACGAGTGTCTCCAGACGGTCCATGACATCACTGTCCATGATCCTGTGTGAATGATATTGATGAATAATTTAATTTACTATTTTTTAAAACATTATAGTTATGGCATCACTATTTCTTTTGCTCATACTTGAGGTTAACTTCAGGTTTAAAGAACATCTAAACAAGTATAAAAACTAACTCTATGAACCGCTCTGTGTTCTTCAGATTAGTGATCAACCTATATTTTCATTTATGAATGTACAGTACCTTAAATAATGCAGTATTCACTTGAAACACAATCTCATATGCCTTCAAGAAGCCAACCTAGCATAGTATTTTCTCGTTTTTCTGTCATCATTTACTGACCCTCACGTCGTTCCAAACCTGTATGAGTTTCTGTTGAGCATAAAAGAAGATACTATGAATAATGTCAGTGACCAAACAGTTAACAGTTGCCACTGACTTACATAGTATGGAGGAAAAAAACTATTGAGGTCAATGGGTACCATCAACTATTTGGTTATCCACATAAAAACGAAAAAAGCTTATTCTTAAAATATGAATAAATACTATAATATGTAATAAATGATGCTAAAATAACACAGTGACCTGACCTCTGCAGCAAGGTGTCATCTTTTAAGCAAAACTTCATTATTTACTGTAAAATTAATACTGCGTTATACAGAAAAGAAGCCATATGAAAAATGACTTCACACTTTCAGGGCTTCAAACCCAAACAACTGGTTCTGCTTGTCGTGTCGTTCCCAGTGCAGTTCTTTAGCATTCCAGAACTGTGTTGCACATGAAAACATGTGCTGCTGTTTAAAGCAAACCCATACTGTCTGCAGCTCGTACATGATATGTTGTTTCTGGCCACAAATGAATCACTGAAACATAGGAGGAAAGATTGACATGGGCATGTAGACTTTTTATCCCTCTGAAATGTTGTGTTGGAGCACTTTAAAATAAGTGTATCTCAATATCTCAAGCAGATGTGGTACTGAGCAATCCTTCAATCTGTTGCATAGATGTTACAGATTATATTGTGCTTATGCAGCAGAAGAGCTAAGAATTATGGGAACGGTGGGGTCATTTTTAGATAGGAAATGTGGAAAAGTGGACCACAAGATTCCACAGCTATGATGCAAGTGTGATTCATAATGTGTTTCACCAGTGATCTGTTTCATCATCTTCTAATAACCATTTTAAATAATATCAGCAAGCGATGATGGTTGGTTAGGGTTACTGGCCCACACATGTTTAAGCATCATTTGTGTTCTCAGCGATGCTGCATGCAGTGATTTACAGGCTCTCTGTTAGACTTCTGTCTCCAAACGTTTCCTTCAGCTATTGGCTGCCAAAGCTGTTTTTGTGTTTAAAACGTTGGGGATTTATAGTTTCTTTCTCAGTACTCGGTCAATTCCATGTCAAATCAATCAAACTTCAGAAACTTTCCTAACTAAAATGTTTGATTTTGTTAATATTTTGTTTTCTGTAGAAAGCTAAAATATTGTAATGGTTAAATATTTTATTAGCAATGCACCGTTTTGTAGAGGGGGGCCAAAATGACCATTTTCAAATAGCCAAATGATAGGAGGGGGGAAATAAATTGAAAAAGATGGCAGCATCATTTTATTTTTTCATAAAGATTGCTAGGTATATTAGTAAAAACCTGTTGACTTTAGCAATCCCTGCTGTATAATATGCCAATCTTCACAGTTCAAAAATGTTGAAAAAAAAAAATCTATTTTTGGGCTTTTTACACTTGAAATAATTAATGCCAGGTTATTCTAAACCCTCAATAAACAGAATCCCGAGTTATCTTGACTCATTTTTCACAATTTACCCAAGGTTAACAATTATTTCTGTGTATTCATTAGCTGATGTTTCACACTGTATATTCTTAAACCCTAGGATAATGTTCTTATTTGCATATTTGCTATGTCTGTCATTGACTGGACAAGCACAGCATGCAACCTGTTTACATAATGGCTCTAGCATTGCACTTCCTCGTATTATTGCAGACCGTATTATCATGTTTATCCAGAATGGGCTCTCAGTGGACTATATAAGTATTTTTTCTGTCACAATTTGACATTTTTCACTTAAAATACTGAAACGATTGTTTCTACAATGCACTGTGTTTCAATATGTACACGTTTTGCACTGCATTCTGTGGATTAACACTGCAAAAGTGCTGCTAAAAACGGTGCCAACCCCATATATAAATTACAATTGTGAAACACATCTTTACCGGGGGTTAAAAGCAGGGTTTAGAATGTCGATAACCCAGGGATAAGCGCAGTGTGAATAGCCCTTTGTTTTTTGTTCAAACTGTGTGCATGCTTGTAACTCAAGAAGGATTTCCATTGAATCATTTTCCTGTTTAAAAGACTGGAAAAGGGCATCTTATGTGGTCAAAGCTCATCATCACTGCGCTCTTAACCAGAATGTTTCTGGAGGATTGTTCTTGTACTGAGTTTGTACTGTAAGTTGCTTGGGATAAATATATTACAGTGCTAACAGTTTGTACATTTAAGCTTGTCATAAGTTCAGGAAATGGAATATTGAATGTAATCCATTATGAATTTCAGTGTCAGATTATAATAGCCTTTGAAATAGCCAACAGTGCACATTGGAATTTATTTTTATTCAGGGTACATACGCCACAGACGACTTACACAGATCTTGCAAGAACGTTAAACACAGTATGAACCTCCACTGTGGGAATTTCACAAGACCAAAAGGATGTAAAGCTGCGCAATTTTCCAGAGCTTCCAGGGCTGTCAGTTTGAGTCAGCATGGTTTAGGAGCAGGTCCTGGCGGAGCCAACGGTGGAAAATCAGAACAGCTGAAACGTTGTTGCTCTTCTAATGGATGGTCTTGCAGGGGGGAAGGAAGTACACGCTCAATATACTGCATGCTTGGTGTGCTTTGGAGCCACAGTTGCAGAACCAACTCATGTGTCCTTAGAGACACTGGACTGAACCTGGTAACAGTGGACGACACGGCTTGATTATATGTTGACCTTAGAAGGAAGAGAGAGAGAGAATAAGTGAGTGTATTTGTTGAGGAAAGGAATGAGAAACTAAAGTTGGAATTTTGCAGTAAATCTTTTCAAGTATTTAAACACTTTTATAGCATTTGATATTTTTCCCTGAAGTCTACTTAATGGCAGTCAAGGTTTCTTGTAAAAGCTTAGAGATTTAGGGCAGAATTCTTCCATTTGTCACTGGATCATGGACTTTTTGACAGGACGCCCCCAGGTGGATAGAATGGGAAACTACACCTCCTCTACACTCACCCTCAACATTGGAGCCCCCCAGGGCTATGTCCTCAGTCCTGTGTTTAACTCTCGTTATACCAGTGACTGCATGGCTAAACACAGTTCTAACAAACTGGTGAAGTTTGCTGATGACACCGTGGTTTTAGGCCTTATTAGTAAAAAATGATGAGAAGGCCTACCTTGAGGAAGTGGATGCTCTCTTTACATGGTGTCATATTAAACAGTCTTTCTTTGAATGTCTCTGACTAACCAAGTGAGGAATTATAGCCCCTTGACGATCGGTGGGGCCACAGTTGAAAGGGTGAGCAGTTTTAAATATCTTGGGGTATATCTCACAGAAGATCTTTCCTGGAAAATGCATATAGATCACCTTGTGAGGAGGGCAAATCAATGTATTTACTACCTACGATGGTTGGCTAGGTTCAAGGTCTCACCAAAATGAAAATTAGCTTATGTTTTACTCACCCTCGACGCATCCTAGGTGTATATGACTTTCTTCTTTCAGATGAATCTAGTCTTGTGTTATATTAAAAATTGTCCTGGCTATTCCAAGCTCTGTCATTGCAGTCAGCGGATGTTACAGTTGAACAGTCCACAAGTCATCAAATAAAGCATGCGCATTCATAATAAAGGAAAGACCTCCCTGAGAGATTATGTAAACCTTCACAAAAAGAGGGTGAACACTCCCACTTCTCCCTTCGACTCTGGCTCACTTATTAGCTAGCATCCTTATCGCTACATTAGAAAAGTGCTTTTATTGAACCAATACAGCTAAATTTTGTGTTTACATTTAATGTGAAGTGTGTCAATCCATATGACACCAAAATGTGACCTTGCTAAATAATTGCTAAATATTGCTAAATTTTTTAAATAAGGGTTTTGTGTGAACACGGCTGTTATGAACTCCTTCAAGCAAAAATACATCACTGCCGACACTGTTTGGTTTGATTTAAAAACCTGTTTTAACATGAACTGAATATTGTCCAGGCAAATTAGTCTGACAATATTTGACCATTTTTGGCGTTAGCTCCAAGATCAGCTAATGGCCTTGCCACAAAATAATTTTGTGTATTTGTATGTAAAATCTGGATTTTAATTGAGTAAAATATCTATTTAATTTCAGAAATTAAGTGCATGTCTGATTTGTACTACAGCATTTTATTACCATGTAAAATAAATAAATAAATAAATATACTTATTAATTTTTGTCAAGTGACGTGTATATTTCAAGTGACGTGACATGTATAAAACATTATTTTAATAAAGAATTTTTAAGTCTTGAACCAAACCATCCAGCTCTGAGATGAAACACAACTTTATAACATTTTATTTGAAATAAATTTTTCTAGGAACTGTGTACAGTGATAAACGAAATCAAATCAGCAAAAATGATACAATATAAAACTACTGACTGAGTTTAAATTACAATATACTAGAGACTGATTCATTTGTCATTTTCTTTGTGTTGTACAAGTGAGGACATTTCAGGTTATAAAAAGGGTTTTAAAATGTTTGAAAAACCCATATTGGACATTCTCTGTCTAGATGGCTTCTCTCACGGTCTCGTTGAGTCTGTTGGACAGTGCTAAAGATTGCTTCCTCTCGGGGCAGCCTTCCCTGCGAGGAGCCACGTGTCAAGGCTTATCCGTCTGCTCCGGGTCCCCGTGCCAAACACAACACCCCGCTAAGAGAATTAGTCTCTCACTCCAGAGTTCTGGCACTGTCCAGTCCGAAAAATTACACTCTGGCCAGTGCTTCTCTCTGAACTTCCTGTGAGTTGTCCGTCAGTCCCCAGAGAGCCGTCTAATGCTACGTCTATTCCCAATGGTTTGGTTTTGTTTGTAGAGGAATTGTTCTTCAGGAAAAGAAGATTTTAATTTTTGTTCTCAAATGTCTGCTGATTTGTGGGCTGACCTGCAGATTTTGATGTGGATGGTTGATTTGCTGCTAGAGCTGCTGCTGCCCTAAAAAGAAGAAAAATAAAGCCTGACATTCATTCAGCCAAAATCTGTAATTACAGTTTATTACAATTGCAATTACAAATTTTAGTTTACCTTTTAATTATAGTACTCTTGCAAAAATGTTTTGTTTATTATTATAGATATATAATTAGACTGTATAATTTAATTATAACCCAATTTGAAGCCAAAACAGAATGTTCTGACTTTAGCTTTGTGGAATTATGCTAAATAATGAAACATGCCTGAATGAAACCAAAACAGCAATCCAGTGCACAGATTCACTCTCTGACAGCAGGTGGCGCTCGTGGGACAGCAGCGATGAAGCGTTTCCTTGGTTACCAAAGCAGTGCATTGATTAAACACTAGTTTAACATGCATTATACAAATACGAGATGAAAATCTAAACTTTTCTGAAGACAGTCAGTTCCCCTCAGAAACACATTCATAATAACCCCCAAATCAATATTTAGGATTTTCTTCCAATGTTACACTGTAGTTATAATCGGCACTAAAAATATACATATAAAAAATGTAGATTAACTAGTTGACCAAGCTAATCCACAACTAGTCATCTGTCATGACCGATAGCTTGTAAAAAGTGTGCCTGTTCAGAACACGATTATGAGAACTCAAACTTTTTACTAGCCAGAAAAAAAGTTGGCAGCCTGTTCTAGAAGTAAACTTGTTTCTGGACGTTTTGTTCTAATCCTGAGAAAGGAGGGTTGTTGTAGAATTGATCATCTATGCCAAGGAATTCTGCACCCAGATGGAAAACCATACTGCATCTGGCATTGTTATGAAATGTTGATGCGCTTTTTTTCTTTTTATGTGCTGTGTGTTATTTTATAATTTGTGGTTTGTGGTTGTTGGCTGTTGGTTTGTTTTTGGTTTAGGGTGTTTTTTTTATTCTGGATTTTTCAGTCTCCCTCTCTGAGATATTTGAGGTTTCTGGAGGGAAATCAAACCACAGTCGTTCTGGCATTGATTTGAATCGTCTGGCTGTAGAACATGCTGCATGGGTGGGCCTGAGTACTCTTAGACTTCCATGCATTCTGACGCCACGTTGATCTGTCATGCGTATTGTTAAGGCCCATAAATTGCACTGAAAGTACATTTATGACTTCTGATCAGGTGTAATTATTGGTTTGTGGTGCTCCACATCAGCGGAACTAAAGCAAGCAATTGAAAATAAGATTGCATATTGGGTTAAAGTGGCTAGAGAGCTTCTACTGAAGTTGGGGCTCCATCAGATATAATATGACATGCTCATGTTTTCAGTGGCAGAAAACATGCGTGGTTTTTCAGTTTGATCTCACTTACTCCCAGACTATGGTTGCTAAAACAAGCCAGTAAAAACACAATTTCCCAACATCCTCTTAAAAAGCGATTCCCATGTAAGGCAGTAGCCATTACAGGAGCAACTTAATTATTCAGCCTGCAGATGAAGCCGTGACAGTCTCCATTAGCAGTAGAAGATGTGATGAGTCGAGTCGAGTCTTTGGCACTACTCTGTAATTCCTCACTGGGTGACAGCAGGTTATAAGTACCAGGTTAAGGCAAATTAAGTTCTTTCAAAAAAAAAAAAAAAAAAACCTTGGTAGTATTAATGGCAAATTAATGCTTACTACTATTCCACAAAGCTTTACAGCCATATCAAAATCATGTGGTGCAACCTAGAAAGTCATATGGTGCAACCAATATAAAGAAAATAAAGGAAATGATGTAGAGAGAACCCCTAGTTTAACATTTTTATAACAAGACAAAGTTCATTCAGGTTGTGAAATGTTATGTTATGTCATGTGGTGCGACTCCTGAAAACTCAATGATATATATATATAAATTAATAATCCATGATTTTTGTAAAAACAATTTTTACCTTGAGAAATTTTTCAGAGAATAAATATTAAGATGCATACACTCACATGCATTCAAGGTGTAGGGAATATATGTTTTTACTTTTTACTTGATAGTCACACCATATGCCATACATTAATGACATTGAAACTTTTCTTAAAAACTTAAACCCATATGAAACCAAAATGAATGCAAACAAAACTTTTTTTTTTTTCTGGGACATTTTTATTCATAATTGACCCTATTGTATTTGACTTGTGTGTGGTGTGATATGACTATCTTGATGTTACAACATAATTTAAAGTGATTGTATGAAGGAAAACTAATTTTGACTGTTTAAAAGACTGATGCTTATTTGTTCAACACATTCTGTATGCAACACTAGTATAGGCAGGGAAACAGTGATGTAATATTTGAACATTAAGGAACAGGAATGGAGAGCCATAAAACAGTACAAATATAGTGCTGTTAAAACATGCTGTGTTTTTGCTTCAGATCTGATCATGTACTCTGTGCAGATGTTTAACGGTTTTAAGCCACATAACGTTGCCTAATACTTGGTGTAGCGCGTAGGTCTTTAGCTCACTTAGGGAAAAGGTGCCATTTGCTCCCGTGAAGTTTGCAGAGGAAAGATTGAGGCCAAAGTAAACCTAGCCTGGCCAACACTTTTAGTACTTGTTTTTCTCTCACCACAAATGAGGTCTTTGCACTTGGGTTGGTTTTTCTCTGAACTGTCTCTCAAGCAAACAGTCCTGCTCCTGAGGGATCTATTTGGGAAAACACCTCAGGGTTCTGCCACCTTCTCATCTGGTCATTCTCCTGTTCAGATGTTTGGATCTCATTCCACAAGGTGGACTAGGGTAATAATTCTCACAGCAGTGACTCTCATGGACCTTGGACTACAGAAGATATTGCTCAAGACAGATGGGAACATCTGGCAACTGTAGTTTCTTCTCAACTCTGGATTTTCTCCAATTCCTTTGGCCCATTTTCCCATGTTCCAAGATTTGGGGATTGGGAGCAGCTCACTCCATTAAACAGGACAGCTACACACCCTCACTAACAGATGCTGTACAGCTGATGGGCGGCATCTGAATCTGTCATCCAATGCAGCTGAAGACTCTTCTCCTCTTCCTCTACACCACCTGAATGTCATTATAATTCTGTTAACGTGCTTCTCCCAGGGCGACAAGTTAAAGGGGTGATAAACGGGATCATACCTTCATGTTACATTTAGCATGTTGACGTACAATATGATCTGGGAGGCTCTCATGCTCTCTGCGGGTTTGGGGGGTGAGACTCTTGTCATTACGTCTCAGTGCCGCTCTCTGATTTAGAAGGCGGTGTAATACCGGGAGGATCAAACGAACTGCAGTGACGTGTGGAGGTTAATGCTAATGAGTCTACATGGCCATCCGCAGAGTCCTTGTTCTTATGCACAATGTGACACAGCAAATGTCATGGTGTTGTGAGTGACTCATGGACCCAATGTAAATGTACTTAAAATGTCTTAAATTAGGGTTATTGCAAAAAGCAACATTTTACATTCATGTCGGGGTTAAGAGCATGACAAACCTGAATGCCACTTTTTTTTGTTTATTAGGTTTATTTCTATAAGTGAGCGTGCATACAAGAGTGTTTGTTTTTTTTTTTTTGTGGTTTTGTGTGTGTATAACTTTATCCCGGAGACCTTTTGACAGTCCCTTGCCACACATAGTCGATTGTTTGCTTTAGTTGCACTACTAAGGACTGAAATGCTCCAAGAAAGCTCTTTTCATGCTGAGCTGATTAAAATGCCATTGAGAAGGTTATTAGCTACACATGATTGCGTTTACAAGTCTTCATTTCAGGCTGCAAAGCAACAAAATGTGATTATTTTAAAGGGGTGATAATTTTCTATACCCACTGTATCTCTTTTTCTAAGGCAGCAATGCAGATATACCATACTTTGCAGAAAAAGCAATCCTAGATTTTTTTTGTGGCACTCTTAGTGAAAATGCTAGAGAGAGGTCAACTATTATATGTTTTATTAATAGTTTTTTTTTGTTTGTTTGTTTTTTTTTTTTTTGTGAAAATGGCAGTATTTTTATAGTATTTGTGTGTGCCATGTGGTGTTATGCTTATTAGAGCATTTAGCAAAAATGCTAACACCAAACTCTATTGCAATCAATTGTTTGTTATTTTTATTATGCATTGCCTTATGTAAGGTGCTCCAAATTAATTGTGTATGAGGTTTCAGTTAGCATGCTGCCTATGTAGACAGTAAATGACAATGCAGTTTACTAGGTTTTGGAACCAAAGTAATGAACCATTTTAGTGTCGTGGTTTCTGGTGGGACTAATTTTTAGGACTGTGTATCAACACTGTGACAGATTTCAGGAATCAATTAAAATTTTAATTCACAAGCTCTTTATTCGATTCAAGGCCGTTCTTGATTTGATTTGATGTCGATTCTTTGTCAAAACTCTAAATCTGTCCTGGAAATTCTTTTCATACTTCATACTTTTAAGCTTGCGTTCTGCAAGTGAACGGCGCCTTGTCGTGCCATCCCAAAGAGGTTTAAAATCAATCTCACGGACCTTTTCCTGGACTGCGCCCAGCTGGTGGAATGTCCTCCCAATCTCAATTCGAACAGCCGAGTCTTGACTCATTTTCAAAAAACATCTAAAGACTCATCTTTTTCGCCAGCTCTTGACCAACTAATACTAGCACTTACCTTTTCTTGTCTATCCTATTCTTGGGGAAAAAAAAAAAACATAGCTAGACAATTTGCAAACTGGCGTCTCTATGAAGTTGAGGATTTGGTCTGACAGAATAGGGGACAGTGCAAAGCCAAGCTGTAATGACCAGACACACTTGACACAAAATATGTTTTTAGACATCAGAGAATATACAGTGCTGTGCTGTCAGAATAGAGCATATATATATAAAAAAAAGTATAACTGGACATGTATTGCATACATTGTCATTTAAATATCACCTGTTTACCTCAGAAAAGCACGTTCAATAAATGAAACATCCTCTGAAATCATTTTGATTTAGTAATTTAGAGCAAATGTTGAATCAAGAATGTGAACACATGCAAAATCCTACATTTTGCTGAAGGCATTGTGCACCCGAACCAGCCAGTCTTCCCTCTCGTTGTGAAACCAAATAAATTTGTGTCTCCGAAAAAAGATCCTCTGTTCTTTCAGTTTCCCATATAAAGCGCCTCACATTTGTTGTTACAAAGTAAAGCCTGTAAATAGCGGATACATGTGGACACAGATTGATATTCAGTGATCGGTTTGCTGTGGGTCCTGAAGGCTCCAGTCATTCAGCGGATGAAAACAGCCCCTGTGTTGGCCTATTGAGTTTTGCTAACAGTCCGGGCTTTGTGAGCGGAAGCCGCTCAGGGAATGTGCTTAGCTGCGCTTGGACTCCAAAGACAGTGTAGCATTTTAGTAGATGCGCAGGTGTCTCTGTAATTCGCCACATCTGAGTGCATCCTTCATATATAAAAGATCTATAGCTGAATTGCAGCTGTGCTTGGCTGTTTCGCGCTCTTAGAGGTCACGTGACTCACAGTCAGCTTGTGTTGGTCAGTGAGAATCAAGATCATTCAAACTGAGTGGTAAGAGTGAAAACAAAGAACTGTCTGAACTGTCTGATTTTAGCTGAATAAAAGAGAGATTTATGGTGGTTAATGTCTGTTAGTTCTCTGGGAAGTCATTAGAGAAAGACAAACAATATGTAAGATAACTAAAGTGCCCTTTTGCAGCAGTCATAAAAAGGTTCTGGGGTTTTCAGTGTTGAAAACAGTCATGCTGCTTCATATTTTTGTGGAAACTGTGTTTTTGTTTTATATATATATATATATATATATATATATATATATATATATATATATATATATATATATATATATATACAGCGTTACATTTTGCAAGAAAATCAACCTTCATATTAAAATGGAAGAATATTTTTTAACATGAAAAAATTATATTAGCTTTAAAAAAATAAAATGGATTCAGGGGTGATTTCATGTTGTAAAGTGTTATGCATATTTTACACCCATCTGTATTCAGCAGTTTCCAGTGTTATCAGTGTTTGTTTTGTTAACTTGTCGCCTTTAGATCATTGTACCCTGAAGCTGAAAGATGCAGTATAAAATGTGTGGTGGGTTTGGCCACAGTGCTCTTTAATGAAGAAAACTCCAGGCCTCTCAGTCTCACCTTAGGGCTGATCTAAAAAGTCAGACGGAGAGTTCTGAGCGTATATTCACGTGATGCTTACGCACATGTGCACTCATACACATGCTTGCGTGGGGCTAAGAATAGCTTTCGGATGGATGGGTGGGAGGCTGCGCAGCTGAGCTTAAGATACCATATCACATCAGTGTCAACAAGGCACATCCCAGAGATAGGGGGCGGAGCCAATCTGTCCGATCAGATAGTGGTTAGAACGCAGGGTTAAGTGTCCTGCTCATCAGAACCGACACACATATGCAAACAAAGCTGGTTGTGTTTGACCTTGTAGTCTAGCATCCACCCAGAATACCTCAACTGACCATTAAGTTAGTGCTTCTGTGATCTTGGTCTTTGTGAACATTTTCAAGATGTAACTGAGTATTTATGTGATTTGAAGAGTGTTATAAATTATAGCAATTTTATTGACAACATTGTCACATTTAATAATGCATAATGTATGACAGATTGGTTATGTGTTGGATCAGTGCACCAACAGATGGTCTAAAGCTCTCCAGTCCCTGTAAATGAGAAATGTTCTCTCATAAACTGTGATATTATCACATCATTGGACTCATAGTATCATGGCATCATACTGCGCCCCAGAACCTTTGCTTAACAACACTGCGCCGACCTAATACTGTATCTGCAGGCAGCAATTAGACACAGCCATGTTTTTCTGAAGTCCACTTATACTGTTAGTCTGGGTTTCCTGAATCAAAAACATATAGATTTATAATAAAATGCATGTTTACGAGGCCTGATGGGTAGTGCACACACACGTCTGGAGCACTTATTTATCTGTGAGTTTGAATCTAATTTGGGTCACTTCCCAATCCCACTTCTCTCCTTCTCACTATTTCCTGTCCTTAAAAATAAGATAAAAAACTTAAAGCTCAAAAATAAATAAATAAAACAGAACAAAAACAACGAGTTACAAATGCATAAATAATGTTTTGATGTTTTAAAAACAAAACATTGAATTCTGATATTTAAAATGATTTAGAAAAAAAGGAAAATATAATTTTAAATATAAAATTAAGTCATTGAATCATTCATTCTACTCATTCGTTTAAAAGGAATGATTCATTCAGTAACAAAACACTATCTTGTGTTGCTCAGAGATGCAAAACCATTCTGCTGTGGCTTTGTTTCGAACTATTTTCACTGGCAAAATAGAACAAAAACAGGAACTTAAAATGTTTTTATTTATGTATTTATATCGTCCTTGGAAGGCATAGGACCATAAAATTTTCATCCAATCATATCCTTTGGTCCGAGGGCTACGATAGGCTGTCGTATCTGCCTATCAGTGTATATATTTGCAAACCTCCATGCACCCTGTTCGCGCAAACATATGTTATCAGTGCGTTTCATTACACTACTGCAGACCGAGCGAGAATGAAAGGCGTTATTATTGTAATATTATGCACTTTGTACTGTAATGTTTTCTCACCAGTGAATGAGACATGAGGTAATCTGACAGCGCTGCATTCATCCGTCCACCAGCGCCGTCTTTAATCGTGTCACTGGTTAGCCTCTGCTCTGCCTGTGCGCGTTCATGTGTTCTGGAGGAGTGGCGGCTTTGGAGAGTGATTTGCAGGGAGGGTGGGATCTTATGCTTTCAAAGTTAGCTTTGCTAGCCTCTCCAAATTCACCTACCCTACTTTTAATAAACTGCTTGTTTATTGAACTGTTGTATAAATTCAGTATCACTTGCAATTGTGCTGATATCTGGAAAAAACTGCACTTTTTGTGTGATATTGATTAGTTATATCAGATGATATAAACTGAAAAGACAAAGTCATACAGGGAATTTTTGCGTTCGAACCACCCCAAAAAATTGTTTTTATGAGAAGCTTTAGTTTGCTGCTAAACATTAACGTTCTCTTGCAAAATGTTTTTGTCCCTCACAAAACTATTACATTTCAATTGCAAAACATTCATGTTTTTCTGTGACAATTTGTATTCACTCTCTTGCAAAACATGTTCATTCTCTTGCAAACTATTGCGTTCCCCAGAGAAACTTTGCATTCGCTCGCAAAACTATTATGTTTGTGAGTTTGCACAAAAAGTAGTTTTTCTTCCCACCTTATTATTTCCTTCACAAGTGAACGTAAAAGTTTCTTGGAGGACCACAATACTTTTGTGAGTGAATGCAAAATCATTGAAATACATATTTTTACCGTGTCCCTTTAGGGGCTCCGTACAAGACCGTACCACGCTAATGCTTGACTTGGCTCCTAAAAAAATTTAAAACGCATTCATCATAGAAGAGGTGTATTTAAGTCATTATACATAAGAATTGCATTTTTTAAATGCATTTAAAAAACAACACAGGTAATGTCATTGACCCCGATTATTTCCTCAGCAGAAACAAAACATTTGCATGTCACAGTTGTAGGTCCGTTCCTGAACTGGTCTCAGCCAGTTGCAGTTGACCTTTACTGTTAGCTGTTTCCTCTCCATCTATTTAGCTGCAGCATTAAACTTTAAAATGATTTAAAGCTGCTCAACAGTCTGTCCCAGAAGGCCAGTGACTGCAGCAGAGATGACAGAGGTGTCTCTGTGTGTATGTAGGTCTGTGGAGTATTGATTGCTCATGACTCCATAACAATATGTCTTATTAGCATCCATACACAAGCAGAGCAGAAGCCCCCCACTGCGACCTCTGTGCCCCACTTAGGGGGTTGCGATGACAACTGACTCTTCTGTCTGTGGTCCTTTGGTTTTTAAGTGTTTGTTCATCGTGTGGGTGCATTTTGGGCTGATGGTTGAGTGGCCCCAGGGCCAGGTGTGCATTAGGGACAGGAACTCTCACGTGGCCAGAGATGGCATAAGGCTGGCAACAAGTTTTCCAGGAAACACAATTTGACACTATCTTCCAAAGCCGAAGATAAACAAATTACCAAAAAGAGGCATATCCAGATATATATGGGTGGTTGATATTACTTGTTTCTGTTTTGTTGTTGAATATGCTGTTTAGCTCAGAAACTCATCACATTGTGTTTGTAAAATGAGTTGTGAAGATGCTGACTTTGAATCCTTCCAACATAGTTTATCAGTCTGTCGTCTGTTTATAGCTACCAAGCAATAAAGCAACACACATTAGCAAAGTGTTAAATTGCCCGTCCCCTTAGTATTAGTGGCCTTGTTCGGCAAGTATTTTTTTCCATTCATTTTTCATTAAAGAGTTATAAGCCATGAGCCACAAGGTGCCAACCAGCCTCTAGGTGAATCACAACATTAAAAACTTAGATTTGACGCAAAAAAAGCATTTGAAAATAAGACAATACAATAAAATAGATAAAGATGAAAAGATAAAGATAGCTGCGTCCCAATAAGAAAAGGTGCGGAGGGGGAGGAGCTATGAATATATGACAATAAATGACAAAATAACCTTAATTTATTCACTACATGGTTGAGTACATACAATAGTGTATAGAATAAGTGCTTAGTGTATAGTGCATCACTTATATACTGTGTGTGTATGTATGATATATATATATATAATATTAGTTTGAAAGCACAATACTATGGTACTCTGATATTTACTATACTATAGAAAGATTACTATGTGACATATAGTAGATGTATGTGCAAGGCTGCATACAGAGACACACACATGCTTCATGCCTGGACTCCTCGCGGCTCTGCTTGAGTTAGCTAATGTGACAGATCTAAGTAACAGAGTGTGCTGTGTGGGAGGATGAGCGGTGGAGGGAAAACCTCAGACGTCTCAACAGGGTTTCTTCAAATATGCACCAACTCTGGTGAGCTGACTAAGAGCAATAGATTTTAGCTGGAATCTAAACTGGATTAAGAAGGCTTTCAGAAAGTGTGAGATTAGATTTGTCGTCATGTATTCATGAAATTGATGTTCATAGAGGTGTAACCTAATCACAGAGCACGCTTGCTGCAGAGAGTGATGGTGTGAAGATGTAAATTGATACAGTCTTTCTATTGTCAATCTATATTGGCTACAAAGGTCTGGGCTCAACTGCAGGTCATTGAAGTTAAAGGGGTGATAGTATAATAAGAGATGCATCCCTGTGCAGTCAGCCATATCCACTAAATAAAGCTTAAAAGCCTCTATCAAACCTGAGTGCACATCTATACACACTATAGAGGATGACTGAGGGCAGACAGTTGCTGGTGTTTGCTAAGGCAACGTTCCTGGTTCAGTGGCATGACTTATTTTTTGTCCTTGCGTTAATGTCTAAAAAAATTGGTGAAATTTGTTACAAACAACTAAATTAAGGTCTTTTTATGAATTCAAATTTGTAATATATCAATGTGACTCATTAGACTTTGATATTTATGGACTAATAATTCACTATCTGTATAATGTAAATGAAATGATAAATACAAAATATCCCAAAATGTAAACGTTTTTGTTTGTCCTTTGATATAACCAATCAGAAATAATATATCTGTTATCTAATGAATAATGTGTTTTCTTGTGTCTCTGCAGGGCGAATATCGATGAAGTTGAGACTGATGTTGTGGAAATAGAAGCCAAGTTAGATAAGGTATGAATAAACCTCTTCTTCGCCTCGTTTAATTGAGATGTAGGTTTTAAGGCCTTCGTGCTCAGCTAACTAAGTACCAGCGCATTAGCGCCTGGATAAAACAGCATAACAAATGTGCGCTGAGCTAAATCCCAGATCGTATGCCGTACAGGATTAAGGGAAATTGAGAGAGGAATCCATTTAGCACTAGAAAGCTGAACATTTGCATCAGGGAGCTGCACTCATGATACACAGAGTGTTAACAGAAGCTTCCAAATCTACACACAAGGGCAACGTCTGCTCATTATTGCAGGTTCATTGCAATAAGAAAAACCACAGACATTTAATTAGCATGAAATCAGTCTAACATGCTCAAATAGAAGCAAGGTCAAGATGCCTGTGTGCGTTCATACACCAGCGTTTTAAAGGTAGTGCAAACTGAATGCATGATCGCGCAGCCCTTTGACAGACAGATATTCAACAAATAAACCGGCTAAGTAAGCTTTCATTGGCTAAGCTAGCATATCAATATTCTTGAAATTTATTTGTCGAAGGCCTTACATTTATTACAAAATTGCAGCTTTGACAGCTAAAATAAAGATAATTTTCACATTAGGTCATTGTGTATTTTGTAATTGTCCATTTTTGTAATAAGAAAAGAAAGAATTCAGCCTAGCATTAGGATAGCATAGCATTAGCATTTAATGAGGAAGCATAGCATAACAATATAAAGGAAGTCAAAAAGCACATCAAACAAATCACACTTAGCCTTTTTGGCTTCTGTGGGCTCCATTAGACTTTGGTGATATTTTTTTAGGGCTGCACGCTAAAGGTTAAGTGGTTAATAATTATTTTGCTCAAAAAATATAATCATGGTTATTGATTATAAGTATTGTCATTTTCATAATTGTTTTAGACAAAAACTTTAACTGATTGGTTGTACTCTGGCTTCATCCCAGAACACCATCAATGAGAACAACAGCATGTCTGCAGCCAATAGAGCAGATATTTGTTATTTTTGCCCTAGTATGATGATATTATTAAAGTAGTAGTTCACTTCCTGAATAAAAATTTCCTGATGATTTACTCACCCCCATGTCATCCAAGATGTTCATGTCTTTCTGTCTTCACTCGCAAAGAAATTAAGGTTTATGAGGAAAACATTCCAGGATTTTTCTCCATATAATGGATTTAAATGGAGCCAATGGGCTGAAGGTCCAAATTGTAGTTTCAGTGCAGTCTTAAAGGCCTTGCATGATCCCAGCCAAGGAATAATGGTCTTATCTAGTGAAACGATCAGTCATTTTCTTAAAAAAATAAACATTTGTACACTTTTTAACTACAAATGCTCATCTTGAACTAGCTCCATGACGTGCGTCTGCAAATTCACGCATGACGTAATCATGTTGGAAAGGTCACACGCGGCCCGCTGTTAGTCTGTGTGCTCCGGTTCAAAAAGGTTCATCTCATTTTCTCCTCCAACTTCAAAATCATCCATCATCGTTGTTTTACCTTTATTCCACTATTTTGCAATCTTTGCAAATTCGCTTAGTAAACACTGGATCGGTACTTCCACCTGCGTCACGTGTAACCTTTCCAACGTGACTACATAATGGGTGAAGTCAAGCTTGTGCAAGACAAGCATTTGTGGTTAAAAAGTAAAAGTTTTCAAGTAAATGACCAATCATTTCACTAGATAAGACCCTTATTCCTTGGCTGGGATCATGCAGAGCCCTTTAAAGCTGCATTGAAACTTCATTTTTAACCTTCAGTCCGTTGGCTCCCATTTAAGTCCATTATATGGATAAAAATCCTGGAATGTTTTCCTCAAAATCCTTAATTTCTTTGCGACGGAAGAAAGAAGGACATGAACATCTTGGATGACATGGTGAACTACTCCTTTAAATTCATTATTTTCTTTAATTGCTCCTTAAAGTATAAATGTCTTTGTTTGATGCCTGTAAAGCAGTCCTGTTCTCTCATCAAAAGACCAATAATCACGATGCAGTCAATTTATAAACTAAAGTCCCGTCCAGCATTTGTTTGTCGTTGGATATCCTATTCCTGTATGTTCTGTTTCTGTCCATCAGTTGGTGAAGCTATGCAGCGGTATGATCGAAGCAGGTCGTGCGTACATCAGTGCCAATAAACTCTTCATCAACGGCATTCGAGACTTGTCTCACCACTGCAAAGAGGAGGAGATGATCTCAGTAAGTTTCCCAGACAAATATTTCTTTGTAAATGTCTCCAGTAATGGGCAGACCTTCATGAGCTGTGTTGATTTTTCGATTATTTGTTTCATTACAGGAATGTCTCGAAAAATGTGGCGGGAGCCTTCAGGAAATCGTCAACTATCACATGGTAAGACATGTTTTCCCCAGACTCGCTCTGCATGGCCACATATCCCATAACAAAACACACATGCACACGTTTCAGTCAGAGGTCATGATGATTCATCATGTGTTATCATAACCTGACGGGGCATGTAGTTCTCTCATGGGTGTTTTTATTGTGAAACCATATTACGTGTGCTATGGGGCGTAACTCAACCCAGAGAACATGGATCTCTTTACACGTGGTCTTTAAAATCATATGTGGTTGATTGTTTTTCCACATGCCACCCAAAAGCCATTTGCAGAATCAGAAAAGTGCACAGGCCTGTGTTGAGTTTTAACATGTTTGACCTGTCTGCCACTTTTATTGAGAAATGTTTAGGAACTAAAGATGAAATGGGAAAATGAAAATGTTGCAAGCTGGATTTGAACTTGCGTTGGTCTCATAAGCACCACAGATCAATGTAAAGTGGTTTGTACATGTGAAACCATTCATTCTAGTGGGTGACTAATCTCATATATTGGTTAATCTGAGACGGGTACGTCATCGTGCATGAGTTTTGGGGAGTTTTCCTGTTCTTGAGGACAAGTAATTGAAAACAGAGACAGAGTGGCAATCAGTGTGCAAAGCTCAACGAGTCTCCTGTTACCACAGCCACCTTCACTTTTAAAGAAAGAGGAAATACCAGGGCTGTGGAATAAAGGACTTGTGGCTTTTTAATTGTCAGCCAAAGACTGCTGATCCCTTCCTGCCTGTGGCATCAGCAGCACATGAACAGAAACAGTTTGACGGTTCCTTTAGTTTCTTTGATATTCTCGATGCTTTTATGGATAGTTAGACTCTGTTTATTCTTGTGATAAACTGTTTTTGTGTAAGACATGACTGCGGTGAACGCTGAATTCCTTTACAAATGCAAGTAAAAATGGCTCACCAGTTAGCAGTTTTTGGAATCTGAACATAATATAATATATGACTATTATTTTATTTTGTTATGTCCTAATTATTTCCCAATTTTTAACTTCTTTTTTTAATGTAAACAATTGTTTGTTTGTTTTTTAAGTGAAATAGTAAAAACAACATTTTACAATTCTGGACTTACTCCTGACATATTTTAAAATCTTTTTAAATAATAAAAATAGCTTGTACAATTGAATAAAAGTGATAAAATTATGAAAATTTCTAAAATGAATAATACAAAATACATTTTCTTTGTGGTAAGAATATTTCTGACAGGCGGTAAGTGCCATGTGAAGCTAATTTTGTTTGGCATGGTGCTTACTGCTTGACAGTTTTGTTTCAGTATTATTTATACTATTATAGTATTAATTTATATTTTGAATTAGCATTTTCAATTTTCATTTACATTTTACTTGTAGTAATTTCATGTGCTTTTGTCTTTTTTTTAGTTTTTGTTTTTCTAAATTTCTATTTAGCTTTAATTTTATTTCAACTTAAATGTATTTTATTTGTTGTTTATTTTCATTAAATTTTTCATCTAATATTTGTATTTTATTTTTATTTTATTTCAGCTTTAACAAAGTAACGAAAACTATTTGTAAAACTAACATTTTTAGCTAAAGGAATACTCTATCGCAAAATTAAAATTTTGTCATTAATCACTTACCTCCATGTCGTTCCAAACCCTTAAAAGCTTTGTTCATCTTCGGAACACAATTTAAGATATTTTGGATGAAAACCGGGAGGCTTGAGACTGTCCCATAGACTGCCAAATAAATAACAGTGTCAAGGTCCAGGAAAGTATGAAAAGCATCGTCAGAATCGTCCATCTGCCATCAGTGATTCAACCGTAACGTTATGAAGCGACGAGAATACTTTTGTACACGAAGAAAACAAAAATAACGACATTATTCAACAATTCCTCTCCTCTGTGTCTCTCCAAATCAGAGCAGTACGCAAGTGGCTTACGCTCTTCTGTATCAGTTGCACCACAAGGATACGTTTTTTACGCACATTTACGCTTTGGTTTGAAAGCAAACAGCGCATCGGCGCAGCGTGACTGACACAGAAGAG
Organism: Cyprinus carpio; assembly: GCF_018340385.1. Classification (NCBI taxonomy): domain Eukaryota; kingdom Metazoa; phylum Chordata; class Actinopteri; order Cypriniformes; family Cyprinidae; genus Cyprinus; species Cyprinus carpio. The sequence continues at coordinate 5,379,217 of NC_056582.1, read as the reverse complement.
TGTACGGCATCTGCGTACAGCTCAGATTTGCCAAAATGGCGCTACGGTGATTTGGGGAGAGACAGAGGAGAGGAATTGTTAAATAAAGTCATTATTTTTGTTTTCTTCGTGTACAAAAAGTATTCTCGTCGCTTCATAATGTTACGGTTGATCACTGATGGCAGATGGAGTATTCTGACGATGCTTTTCATACTTTTCTGGACCTTGACACTGTTATTTATTTGGCAGTCTATGGGACAGTCACAAGCCTCCCGGTTTTCATCCAAAATATCTTAAATTGTGTTCTGAAGACGAACAGAGCTTTTACTGGTTTGGAACAACATGGAGGTAAGTGATTAATGACAAAATGTTCATTTTACAGTGGAGTAACCCTTTAACAATAACAACACTGCTTCTTGATTGTTACACATTCTTACACAGGAGTGTCACCCAGAACAGTTGTCTGTCTCCGGGAGGAACGACTGATGAAGCCCGTGTGCTGAAAGAACATTACTTCAATTCACTTATCTTGTTCCTGCCCTCTCCTGTTTTACTCGGCTCAAAGCTGTTAACCTGCCACTCTATAAATCTGAAGCCTGCTTATTTTACTCTGGATCTAATCTGCCTGCCTCATAAATCCAGGACACCCATCTCTGCCAAGTCTCTGGACGGTGTGAATCAATGCATTTAGATGGTCTTGGGCAGATTTATTTATTTATTTAAATGAAGATTCATTGACACCTTTGAGTTTTTGTCTCTTATACTTAATCCAACAGTCATATGCTGCAGACCAATAATAATAGTGTGTTAATTTAGTTTTTGCCATTTTTCTACTTTTATTTTCATAGTGCCAGTGCAGAATTGAAGATTCATTTGGTGCTCTTGCAGCATGGCAACAAGGTGTAAATCTATAGTAATTACAGTAATTGAATTACAGTCTTTTGATCAGGCAGTTCATTTTTTTTTTTACAGTTTATTGAGTTGCTGGAATCCAGGCAGTCTTAACTTGAACTAACCTGTCAAAGTGACACCTCACTACCTCCCCACTGAGTGTAATTACTGATATTATCTGTTTGGCAGGGAGGAGTGTAAAAAGAGGCCATTGAAATGAGAGAATAAGTAATGAGAGAACGTTTTTCACTTGTGATTTTAAAGCTGAGAACAGGAGTGTTGTCATACCTGCAGAAGCTGTGCTGTTATATGGACTGCCTGACAACCTCTACAGCACTTTAAGATTCATTTCTTGGTTGACACTTTTTGAATATACACACATCAAACTCTGTGCCTCAAGACGCATTGCACCAAGTTTGTTTGCCAATGACATCAATGTCACTGGCTCTTGTGAGTTCTGCTCACTACAGTAGGTTCATGTACTGAAAATATAGATTTTTGTTTTCTCTGATAATTTCTCTGATATTTCAGTGTTTAGTGGAATAAGGCTCTATATGCATTCTTTCCTGTTTTTGTGCATCTGTGAAACTTCATCAGTTGCTGGCCAAGTGCTGTTCCAGTTCAAAGTTCATAAATAGCCAAGTATAGATCAGATTCCTATTTTTCTTGCTCTGTCCCTTTTGTCAAGGATGAATCGTGAGGTGACTTTGTGTGGACTTGAGCCAGCCAGGTATCCCAGAATGCATTTTGCACCAACCAGAGTTTGTTTTAAGAGTTTGCAGGCAAGAAAGCAGCTGATTAACCCTCTAATCTAAGGGTTGATTTCTAAAGAATATATGTAAGGAACATTAGTGCGGTTGAAGACTGTAGTCGACTTATGAAGTTCTAGCTTTCGTACAACTTTCACTGCAGTTCCTAGTTGCCTTTGAGCACATCGACTTTGCATTTTACATCCTGCTAGGATCTCCAGAGCTCTCTTATTGCTGCATTATGTAACATGCACATTTCCAGAAGTAAGAATCTGCTAATACTCTTTAATCGTTTCAAGATTTTCAGTTTTTGCTTTACCACAACTGAAACAGAGTTTAATTTCTTTCCACTTGAAAGCAACACAGAACCCTTTGACCGGCGTTATTGATCTTGTTCTCTTCCTGCGATGTCTCAGCATGCTTTCTGCAACACATTTTTTGAATTAAACTCATTTAAGTATACAGTTCATGAACGGCCCAGCCGTTTGGCAGCCGGGCTCTGTAAAGTGGTCTCGTATGGAAGGTTTTTTCTTTTTGTTTTGTTTTTTACACAGGAAGTCAAAAGCTGAGCAGGCAGTTCAGAGTCACATGCAGACCTTTCCAACAGCTTGCAGCCAAGTGCTGAACATGCTGTCTGCCTCCAAAGTGTGTCACTTCCATTACTGCTCCAAAGAAAAGGAGGTTACCATCTGATGTTCCTCATGACCGTTTGGAACATTTGGATGGGACTGTTTGATTTTCTCTTCAGACTTTTTGTGTTTACAGTAGGTGTTCATTCAGTGATGGAATTTTAGAAAATAGTAAAACAAAGAAGTTTTAACTAGTATATTAAATTTTACTGCTAAGTTCTAACAATGCTCAAAAGCAAACATGCATTACAAGAACATTTAGTGATGCCGTGCTCTGAACTCTTTAATTAGACATTAATCTGAAGAAAATGTGAGTGGCGCTTTCTCGTGTAGAACTCGGCAACACAATGCTACAGTGTTGCTATGTGGTTGCTAGGGTGTTTTCTGCAGTCACTAGAATGTCCACTGAATACACCAGAACGACTTCCCCTTTTGCATAGTTTGTGCTTGCATTTAATAATCATTAGAAAACTTAGCTGGCAGCTGCAGTAGTGATGAAAAGATTTATTTCAAACTCTGTCATGGAAACTAGCATTGTATAAAGCATTGCAGCGTAAAGCTTTTCCTCTAGTTTTGTTCTGCTGACATCATGTACAGTAAGATCCACAGTGACATGACACCGGCACTGACATGCCTTCATTCTTACAATCTCCCATGACCGCTCACTTGCAAGACGCCCTGAGCTGTGTTTGTCTGCCTGTCGTGACATGGATGATGCGACTGTTTCGTACACCCATCCTGTGCCATGCATCTGTGACCTATTTAACCCTTGACCTGCAGTCGCCCATTAAGACCGACCAGTTTGAGATGGGTCTGGGGCGCTGGTGCGGTGTTTTGGGTTTACAGACACAGACCTGCAACTGCTCTGTCATCTGCTGGTGGTTTGAGAGAAGTGCACCCTTAATATTCAACTAGCCTACATCCAGACTGGTCTTAATATGTTTCAAAGCCTTTGGGTGTCTAGTGCTACTAAAGTGGTACACAGAAAGTGGTCTTCCTCTAGGGGATTTTTATTATTTTCATTTTGTGTACAATTTGAAATTTTTCACATTTCAAATTTTGTGTACAATTTGAGTTAAAGCAGTGAGTCAGAATGAACGAACAGTTTGTTCACTTAAAAGTTTTGCTAACAAAGGACACCACTACATCATACCTAACAAATTAGAAAACATCTGGGACCACCGGTTTCCACTGCCCTCTGTTTTATGCAAAATACTATTCTGCCAACTCAGTGTCTTCCTGTTTGATGCTGATACATTTATTTTCCTTTTGTATCTTTTACAGATCCTGTTTGACCAGGCCCAGAGATCCGTAAAGCAACAGTTGCACAATTTTGTGAAGGAGTGAGTCCTTGTTTCTGTTTTTCCCCCCTTTCCCTGCCCTCTGTGATGTGCTCTTCTTACCCTGCAATATGTGTGTGTATGTGACAATACACAGGGATGTTCGAAAGTTTAAAGAGACGAAGAAGCAGTTCGATAAGGTGCGGGAGGATATGGAGATCGCCCAGGTGAAGAACGCACAGGCGCCTCGTAACAAACCGCATGAGGTGGAGGAGGCCACCAGCGCCCTCGTCACGACCCGGAAGTGCTTCCGACACCTCGCCCTGGACTATGTGTTGCAGGTATTTCAACAATAAAAGTGATAGTTCACCCAAAAATCATCATTTACTCACCCTTAAGCTGTTACAAACCTGTATGAGTGTCTTTCTTCTTAGGAACATAAAAGAAGATATTTTGACGAAAGTTGACCATCAACCAAATAGTTGATGGTCCCCATTGGCCTTTATACTATGGAAAAAATACCAACTGTCCTCAAAATATCTTCAAAATTTGTTCCATATATATATATATATATATATATATATATATATATATATATATATATATATATATATATATATATATATATATATATAAAACTGATGCTGTATGTATGTATGTGTATGTATATATGTATATGTATATATATATATATATATATATATATATATATATATATGTGTTTGTGTATATATATATAAATATATATATATATATATATAATTTTTTTGTGTGTGTGTTCAGCAGAAGAAAAGAAATCATGGAGGTTTGGAACAGCTGGAGGGCGAGTAAATAATGACAGAATGTTAATTTTTGGAGCCAATAAAATTACATTTAAAATAAAATTTGGAAAATCTCCAAAATGATGAAAACAAGGACATTTTAAAGGGACAGTTCACCCAAAAATGAATATTGTTATCATCTAATCACCCTTATGTCGTTCCCAGTTTTGGTGTGTTTTGGACCCCACTGACTTTAATTAGCTGCATCCCAAATGACGCACTATACACTGTGTACTTATGCACTATGTACTGTAATGTAGTGTATGAATTATATGGTTTATTTTGTCATTCTTAGGCTGCATTTACACGACAACTGTGTAGTCAAAAAAATGTTTGTTTACACATATCTGCGAAAACATCCAAAAACGCTTGTTAGTAAACAGCACCTGTAGGGAATTGACAATTATATGATGTATATGATGCGTCTCCGCTGTTGGTTGTAATATTGGTGAAGTAATCCACACTTTGCTGAAGAAGTGTTAACAAACTCTTGAGCAGCAACAACAGTACCATATTCTCCACCATTGTTGTGTATGTTTGTTCGCGCTTTCCTTTAAAATCAACACGTACTGCGCATACAGAGAAAGATTCCCCTTTTGGTTGTTTACTTGGAAACGATAACGGTGGCGTTTTCAAAAATTTGCACTTTGAAACCCATTTTCAAAAATATGCATTTTCAGTCCCCAAAACACATAAAAATTTTCCCGTTTTTGGCCCCTTAATCAGAGTCTGATAGCCCCTCCCCCTCCTCTATGTAATTAAAGCTGCGACAGTTGAATGCATGAAGTGTCCAACACTCCACACTTTGTTTTTTTCTATGTTTAAAGTGCACTTTTTCTTTTTGGAATTTTCAGTGTGAACACACTACTCGCACTATTTATTCTACAAACAATTCGTCATAGAATGGCTTTGGGGGGTGGAACATTTTTCAAAACAAGTCCAGCATCACAACTCCCAAAATGTACATTTAAACCGCAGTTCTTTCATTTTGTATTTAACATTTAGGCCACAAACATTTAATTTTCCTTCTCCATGAAAGTGATGTCAGTTTCTGGACAGTCTTGGATGCTATTTTGACTCTGAAACGGCCGCCCGGTCTCCAGGCCTCGCAGCAGCGGTCTGACGGATCGGACTCTTCCCATCTTAACACGGCCCTCATTAGCTCTCATTTCATAGCATAACGTGACCTCCTCCTTTGTGCTCTCCCGCCCTTGTGTCCTGCGAGGGCTGTGATTTTATGCTTTTTCCCCATTTTACTGACCATTCATGTTCTGTTTTTAGAGACAGAACATGAATGGTCTATTTTGGATAAGTGACCCAAGGCTGTTTTGGTAAAAACCAAGTGCAAAATTATGTGCTTTTCATTTGCTATATAGAGACGTGGTCAGTAGCCAATATATTATGTCATAAGCTTAATATCTGAGATCATTTCTGTTTTATGAAGCTGTTAAATATTTAATATGTTAATGGCTAAGGACAAAAATCGGCTGTAGTGTCCCTAATGGCCACTGTGTGGAGCAGGGTCGTGTGTGATCTTTGTTAAAAGCACCTACTAATGATTGTGCTGTTCTCTTGATATCTTTCTCAGATCAATGTTCTTCAGGCCAAAAAGAAATTTGAAATTTTGGATTCGGTGAGTGGGTCCCTATGCCATGATAAAGCAGCATTCTCCTCCTGTGTAGTTTTCTGTTTTGATCATTTCCTCTCCTCCACAGATGCTGTCGTTCATGCAGGCTCAGTACAGTCTCTTCCAGCAGGGCTTCAACATCTTAGATGAGGTCGACCCCTACATGAAGAAGCTGGCTGCTGAGGTGAGATCTCCAGGATCAGCATCTCATTAACTCCTGCTCATTAGGGCCCTCGACGCCTGCGTCTAATGCTGGACATGTGGAGACGAGCCCCAGGCTCCACATGAACACAGGCCTACTGACTGAACATGAGGGATAATGTCTAGCCTTGAGGTTGACAGGTGCATTGCATCTGTCTGAGATGGGCTTAAAGACAAACTCAAAAAAAAAAAAATCACCTTATTTATTTAATTAATAAAGTCTTGTTGTGCATGATTCATTGCTGCATGTTTTTCTAAAGAAAAAATGTTTATTTTCACTATGATTTATTAGATATGTATTTTATTAGTAACTTGCTCAGCATTTTTGCTCATGTAATCAATGCCATTATATTGTAATGTAATATAATGTAATGTAATATATAATAATGAATTAGAATTGTGCCCTACTAAATATTGTTGTGCCATGTCACATTATCAAGGCTAAATGTGTTGCTAATGAGGTTTCATGTTGTCTTTAATAGAGAAAGACCATTGACATTTGACCATTATTTTTATCTGTATTCACACTTTTTAACTTATTGGTTCTTTAATAACAGGTCAACCAATAAATGGCACAATAGTGAGTCTCTAAAGAACAGCACTTAACAAGAGTGTTTACAAAAGTAAATGATTAATGTATTTCAGATTATTATTATTATTATTATTATTAAAAATAAAATAGCAATAATGGTAAATAATAAATATAATTACAAATAAAATGTAAATTATAATAATAAATATTTATAGTCTTTTTTTAAATAATCATCTCCTTTTTTAAAAGAAGCATTTATTATGTACTGTGTCAAAAAACAATAAAATAATGAAAAATGGTGGTGTAAAAAAAATCACTCAGAAACTGGTAGTAAAACAGCAAATTACACATTGAATTAAAGCTGAAATTTTGAAATAGAAAGATTGAAATTATTATTATTATTATTATTTTATTTTTTTCAGTTTAACAATGTTCATTGTCCTTGTGTTTCAGTTGGATCAGCTGGTCATAGATTCAGCGATGGAGAAGAGAGAGATGGAGCACAAACATGCCACCATACAGCAAAGAGTGAGAACATCATCTGCTTTCTTTACTGTCTCCTTCCTCATCTTCCATCTTTTCTTTTATCTTCCCCTTTGACCTTTTATCTTTCTTGTCTACCTTTTCGCTCTCTTCTGTTGTATGACTCTTTCTCCATCTAATGGGTGATGTGAAATTAATTCCAGCCATCAAAGAACCAAAGAACAGTTTCCTCTCAAAACATGAAACCCATGTCCCTTACAATCTTCCCACCTCAGGTCCTCAATTGAATCTGGTTCCACAGATCTAGATGTGAATACTGATTTAATAACCCTAAAATAAAAAGTGAAAGGAAGTAGTTTTCTGTTGAGAGTCAGGTGACGTTATTACCTCTGAACCACTGACACGCTTCCTATCAGATTTCTATATATTGTCCTATCACTCAACCCCTTTGCTCTCATGTTCGTGACAGTTTGCATAAACCTCAGCGTGTCTGAACTTGGCTTTCTAGCTTTTCTCTTCCTTCATGTGCTTCAGCTACAGATGTTCACCTCCGTTTGTGTTATTTGTTTGTTCAAAGTGCTTCATCATCATATCAATAAAGGATGATGTCCTGTCCTGTCCAGATCTCCCCAGGAATTTGGCCCTCAACACACACACACACACACACACACACACACACACACACACACACACACACAGGCTCTCTAACATCCATCTGCTAGCACATTGCAAGCCAGCAGGGCTTCGCTGCCAACAGATCCGGGCAAGAAACAGTCTGATTTTTCCCTGTGACCCTGAATCTTTGTCTCAGCTTGTCTTTGTTCAGATTCCAGTACTGATAAGGAATTTCTGGACAAAAGCATGTTTATTTTGCCCGGCAGGTTAAAATGAATCTGATTTGGTTGAAGGCAGAAACTAATTCTAAGATCAATCTATACGCCTGATGCTCATGATACCTTTGTGGCATCGGCTAGGAATATTTGCATTGATCATAGACCATCATTGATCATCTGGACATGGCAGTTTCTCTCCATTAATGATCATAACTAATGTGCCCAATTAAGCAGGATGATGGATGTGTGTTGCAGAATTCAGGTGCAGTTGTTCACGACTGAAAAACAAGCAATTAATTTGACTTTCTCTCTCTTTTTCCTCGCTGTCTGATGTCGTTGTGCCTCTCATATCCAGACTTTGATGCAGGTGAGCCAATTTATATGTTAATTAGTTCTTGACTAAACTTAAAGGGATACTCCACCCTAAAATGAACATTTTGTCATTAATCACTTACCTCCATGTCGTTCCAAACCCGCAAAAGCTCCGTTCATCTTCAGAACACAATTTAAGATATTTTGGATGAAAACCGGGAGGCCTGTGACTGTCCCATAGACTGCCAAATAAATAACAGTGTCAAGGTCTTCTCTTCTGTGTCATCTCAGTCAGAAGTGTGAGATGTTTTCTTTGTTTTCTTTGATAAATACATGTAGAAACAGTGCATCCTTGTGGCATGGATGACACAGAAGAGCATACGCAGCATACAGTGATATGAAGAGATACAGAGGAGACTGTTGACAAAGGAATTGTTGAATAAAGTCATTATTTTTTTTTTCTTCGCTCACAAAAAGTGTTCCCGTCGCTTCATATAAGCCAGATTGCACGTCTGATGGCAGATGGAGTATTCTGACGATGACTTTCATACCTTTTAAGGACCTTGACACTGTTATTTATTTGGCAGTCTATGGGAGAGTCACAAGCCTCCCGGTTTTCATCCAAAATATCTTAAATTGTGTTCCGAAGACGAACGAAGCTTTTACAGTTTGGAACGACATGGAGGTAAGTGATTAATGACAAAATTTTCATTTTGGGGTGGAGTATGCCTTTAAATTTTGTGCATCTTTGAGTTGAAAAACCATGTTACATTTTGCATTCCTGCATTTTGTAGATGCTTTTATCCATTTTTAGATTTAGGTTAGCTTATAAGCTCCTTCTTCTTGCTAGAATCAAGCTCTACAGCTACAACAGGAACACATCATGTTTTCCTTCTCGGGTTCCAGTTGTCTGTCAACAAATGTGTTTTTAAAATGTGGTTCAGTCAGCCTTAGGGATAGATTGATTAATGATCTATTAATAATTGCTCTGTGGCAGTCACATGCCACATTTGCTGTATTCAGTGTGAGTGTGTGTAGGAGGGGGAGACGCGGACAGCACAAAATCACATGGACAGCACAGCCTTTATCACATTCATTGCTTGTAGTGACAATAAAACCAAAACGTTTCCCTGGAAAAGACATTTTTTAGAGCAGCTGGTATCTGTTTGATTCATGTTTTAGATATTTACACAGCAGTATTGTGGATTAACTTTAGTTTATGTGCAATTTGAGGAGAGCTTGTCTTGTCTAAAAAATAAATGAATAAACAAAAAGAAAAAAAGAGATTGATTTCCAGAGGTTTTGAGGCTGTCCGAACCATCCATGTCACTGGGACACTGAGGAATTTCATCTCAGCAGAGCTTTAAGAAGCTTATGCAGCTTTGATGAAAGCCAAAAAGTATTTTTCCATCATTTTCCTTTTTTGCATGTGGAACCGAAGATCTGCGTTTCAAATGAGAGTTTATACACTTAAAGTCTTAGTAAACTCATATTTCATTGTGAGTAAAAGATGATTATAATAATGAAAAAATCAAATGTGCAATAATGCATCACAAAATGCATCAGATTTTCCAGCATGTTTTGATGTCATTCTCTCTTAGACACACGTGTTCACCTCACATCTCGTGTTAATTCTCGTACAGTCTAGACTCATATCCCAAACGAATCAATGGCTAGCACATTCACTCCTCATGTGTTTGCTGTTCTCACAGGAGCTGTCATGTTGATTTCAGATGTGCGCTATTAAAGATAGAAACTTGGATAGGAGTATTTTAACTTCTTCAAAGTGGTACAACAGTCCTGATATCAAAATAGACAAAAGCTTTATTACCCTCATAATGCATTCAAAATACCTATAAATTATATATATATAACTCTAGAAAAAAAAATCTACATAATAAAAATATGATGAAAAATAATCTATATACAATGAAAAATGCTTATAAAACAGACATAACTTAATATTTTTTTAACTAAAACTATATTGTGTCTGCTTAATAACATCTTAATGAGTGAATGTGAATTTTTTTTTACAGTTTTAAATGTTACCGTTATAACCTTGTTATTAGTATATTAGCCTCTTTTTATTAAGAAATTGACTACAGAAACTACAGAAAAAAACATTGTGATGCAAGAAACATTTTTTTTCAATATTCATGAGAAATGCTATTTGAATGTATCACCATATATAATTTATGAGAGTATACTGTATCATTTTTTGTATAATTACATATTATATCATATCAGTATAATCTGTCGTCATTTCATAACAAATTTGTAAAACCTATATATTCTAAGAAAACAACATAAATATCACTCTGAAATATGGTTAAAACAATATATGTTTATTTTACTTTCATAACTTTGACTATCATGCAGCAATGGTTCATCAGTAGTTGTGCATATTCATGTTTATGGACAAAATTCAGTCCCAGAAATATGAGAAAGAGGCTAAAGATGTTATACAGATATTTTGAGACAAATCCAACTCATAGATCAAATCAAGGTTTGCATAAATATGTGTAAAGTCTCTATTGAGACCATACATGTTTTAAGTGGTTATATCTCATAAACGATTTTATTTTATGTTTTTAATCTTGTACTAAATTAATTAATTTTATTCCGGGCTCAAAATGGACCTGAATGCATTACGAGGGTTTAAAAGACTTACATTCCTGACAGGAAAAACAGGAAAAGTCTGGCATAATCCTTTATTATTATTAATGACTGTTTATAATATATTCAAAATATTTGAATCAGAGTCCTTTGGTAGAAACGAAAGGGCTCCCGGTGGGTCTGTGAAGAGACTCTAGGGTCAGCCGAGGTCTGGACGTGTGTCTCTGTGGGCACTTTGCCTGTTTCTGCTCTGGCCAGCACAGTTAAACATAGCAGATGGCAGAGACCCGGAGCTTAGGGAGGGCAAGGAAGGCGCGCCAAAAACATGGACAGATTAGTGCCACCAAATGTCCCGAACAGGAGGAGCTTGATTCAAGAGCGCTGCGCACACAAGCGCACACGTGTGAGAGCGATTGTCCGCAGGCCAAGAGTGTCATCTAGAACATGACTTGCAGATGAATCGAACCTCCTGTTTCTGTAACACCAACAGGATTTCAGAGGGCAACATGAGGTAAACATTTACATGACCAAATCTGGAACGAGCATCAGCAGAGCGGTTTAATGCGCTACACTGTTTTTGTCCACATCGCTGTCCAGAAATGAAAATTCTGTCGACTTTTACCCGTATTACGTTGCAAGCCCATATGGTTTTTTTCTCACATGCAACATAAAAGATGTTTTGAAGCTTATCCAAGATGCTTGCTAGCTGATTTATTTGGTTTTCTGAAGCCACATGATTGCTTTGTGGAGGAAAAGGCCTGAATAGATTTATATTAAGGGTATAAAAGCATACAGCTAAATCTTAATAAAATAAAAGTCATAATGGAAAACCGGCATAATAAAAGTTCTTATGCATAATAAAAGTCTTTATTTTTAGACCAAAAATGTAAAGTGTAATATAATCAAATTACAAGTACTTAATTTTTGGAATCTGATTATGTAATCCAGATTACAGTTGTATATCTATGTGTATATTACTATTACTATGTCTATGTCTTTATCTATATTACTGTCACTCGTAACACATGCATACACACTAACTCGCTCCTCTCACACTGGTCTTTTATTCTCGACGAACCCTCTTGTGGGACCCTTGGGGGTCTTTCACAGAGTTTCAGTGTGTCGCAGACTCGGCTGCACTAGGTGGCTTTATGAGCATGCAGAGCTAACGTGGAGCACGCAACTGCATGAATGAAAGACAGAATCAGATTGTTTCACGAGGTATGCAGGAATGTGAGCAATTTTGTTTTCAAAGAATTGTTACTCGCAAATGTGCAGGTCCACTTTAATGCTTTTATCTCAAACCATGTCTCACAGGATGAAAAGGAGTAATCTTAAAAATCTACTTTAAAACGTGCAAATATAAAAAATAAATAAATAAAGAAAACATTGGGGTTACTCCATTTGACATGAAAATGTTAAAATATCAAATCCTCCAACAATTTACTGACCTTGACATACAAGGTTCAAATCATCTTCTGGTTAAAGGGTTCTTGTCACGCGAAAAATAACATCTTGCATATTAGTTACACCAAACTAATTTTAATTTGGTGGAAATTTCAAAATAGTAATATAATAATAATCCCCCCCCCCCTTATTGTAGTATTATTTATTGTAAAAAAAAAAATAAAAGATTATGAAGATTTTCTTTCTTTTCAAAGAATTTCACTTTTTTTTATTATTATTCTAATTATTATTATATAAATTTTTTTTTTACAAAATTATTACATTTTACAAAATTTTATACTCCATATATATATATATTTCAATATTCTAATTATATATGTATGTGTATAAAATTTTGTAAAAAAATATTATTTCATTACACACACACATATATGTGTGTGTGTGAGAGAGAGAGATTTCCAATGTATTTTTTATTTATTTAGTATTTTAAAATATATTTTTCATATATTTTTACATTGTATTTGTAATATTTTGTATTGCGTTTCTTTAGTAATTGCGATTCATTCAGTTAGTTGAGGTGTAGTGACGTCATTATGGGATCTGAAAGGGCGTTTATATCTTAATCCGTTTAGATTATCTATAATTATTAATTATCTTAATAATGCAGGAGTGATAGACCGGCTGAAATAGTGTATAGCTCATGCTACTTGAAAGAGGCTCCCTGGAGGGGGTTTGAGGGGGCAGTAACGCTTGCTTGATTAAACAGCAATGGTCTTGCATGCTGTCAGACAGATGGACGGGGCATTTTAAAACGCCACTCTCGCGACTGGGGAGCGCGCTTGAGTTTAAAGGAGAACACCGCGCGCTCGTAAATCCGCGAATGACTCGGTGAAATAGTGTTTGCGCTCGGCTCTCTGACTGAGGTCAGGGGGTAAAGCGAGTTAATAAAAAATAATAAATTGCTAATTAATTTGAAATTTTTTTTAAATTGTATAATTGTTACCTATATGGTAAGGTATTTTATTTAAAGGGATACTCCACCCCAAAATGAAAATTTTGTCATTAATCACTTATCTCCATGTCGTTCCAAACCCGCAAAAGCTTTGTTCGTCTTTGGAACACGATTTAAGTTATTTTGGCATGTCACCGTATGCTGCGTATGCTCTTCTGTATCATCCGCGCCACAAGGATGCTCTGTTTCTACGTGTATTTAGCTTTGATTTGAAATAAAACAGCGCATCCTTGTGGCGTGGATGACACAGAAGAGCATACACAGCATACGGTGATATGGAGAGACACAGAGGAGACTGTTGACAAAGGAAGCATTGAATAAAGTCGTTATTTTCGTTTTCTTCGCTTACAAAAAGTATTCTTGTCACTTCATAACGTTACAGTTGAACAACTGATGGCAGATGGAATATTCTGATGATGTCTTTCATACTTTCCTGGACCTTGACACTGTTATTTACTTGGCATTTATTTATTTATTTATTTATGGGGGTGGAGTATCCCTTTAAAGGGATAGTTCACTTTCAGTTGCTGGTCTCCATTGACTTCCATAGTACAGTATGTATAAAAAACACACACAATGGAAGTCATTAGGGACCAGCAACTGAAGGTGAAGTATCCCTTTAAGGTTTTTATTGTAGCATTTTTTTAAACCCTTTTTTTCTGTTAGTACAATAAATACTAATATAATTTTTGTTGAGCTTGCCCAGAATTTTGGAACCGAGTGGCCTCTTTTAATATTTTTTGATGATGAATGATCTTGAAATATGATTCATTGAGTTGTTGTTTCTGTGCATGTTTGTGGCCAGAGCACAAAACTCGAAGCAGCCGTTGGAATGTCAGTGTCATCGATGTTGGAGGAGAATGATTCATTCAGCTTTTAGAAAACACATCTCAATCTCAGCACAGTTGGGATATAGATGGAGCGATACTTTCAAGAGTCTGCCGGTCGTTATTGATTGAAATGAGAGGGATTGACTGCTGTGGTCATTAGGGTTATGTTTTGACTGATAGGGATTAAGTTTTGTCTTTTGTCTGTCTCGCAGAAGACTTAACAGAACAATAAGGGTCCTCAGTACTGACTGACAAGGGCGAGAGAGAAGAATGCTGTTTTTGTGTGTGCTACTGACCTGCGTGAATTGCTTAGGGCTGCTCTGTTTCTTGCATGACAGGATTTTGCATACGATGACTCCAAAGTGGAATTCAATGTTGATGCTCCTAATGGTGTCGTGATGGAGGGATACCTGTTCAAGAGGGCGAGCAATGCTTTCAAGACATGGAACAGGTACGAACAGGCTCGACTGTCCATGTGTCTTTCCTTTTGTGGAGAAAATCTGATATCGAGTTTGTTTTCTTCTCCTACCAGGCGATGGTTTTCGATACAGAACAGTCAATTAGTCTATCAGAAGCGACTAAAAGTAGGTGGTTAAACTTTGCTGATTCAGATATTAACTTTTGTAGATTTTTTACTCCTTTTAAGACCTACACATGATTATTGTGAGCTGACGTTGTAATCTGCTGTGTGTCGTAGGATGCTTTGACTGTGGTTGTGGAGGACCTGCGGCTTTGCTCTGTGAAACCATGTGAGGACATTGAGAGAAGGTTCTGTTTTGAAGTGGTGTCACCTACAAAGTGAGTACTGTGTCGCATGTGCTGTGTATTTGTGTGGGTATGTATAGTATTTAATATCAGATCAACCCCTATCAGGAGCTGTATGCTGCAGGCTGAATCCGAGAAGCTCCGTCAAGCTTGGATTCAAGCAGTTCAGGCGAGCATCGCTTCTGCCTACAGGGAAATTTCTGACAACTATTATATTGAGGTCAGTCTAAATACTCTGTCACATTAATATATGGAATTAGACATCAATATGTAATGTGAAGTGGTGAAAAATTATTTTAATAAGACTGTCATAAATGTAGAAAAGTAAAACTATATTAAATTCATTGGAAAGGTACTGGGTTTCATTAGATTATTTTTTTTTTAAATACAGTTTTCAAGAAAGTTTAAATTTATTGGCTCTGTAAATCATGTTTTGTAACCAAGTACGGTAAAATGGTCATTAATCATTATTTTCCAAAAAGTTATAATATATAGGGTAAGGGTTTTTTTTAAATAATATTTTAAAAGAAACAATTATAGAGTTAATAATCATACATTGTTATGCAATCATACAAATATTATGTTTGAGTAGCACCACATGACATTTTACTAGCTAAACTAACATTTATTTTAAGAGGCTTATTGGCCTTGACACATTCATGAGGATCTCAGGGGGTACTTTTTATGATATTGTTTCCTGTTTTTTTTTTTTTTTTACCGTTGGTTGCACCACATGACAGGATTTTTTATTTATTTATTTATAAGCTGTGAAGCACTTCATAACCCTCTAAAATACATATCTTAATTGTTTTCCAGAAAGTTGTAAAAGTTTTTTGAAAGTTTTTTTTTTTTTTTTTTTTTTTTACATATCATAAATTAATAGTTCATAAATATCTTTACTTTTGGGGGGATTCACACCACATGACATTTTACAATCTGAACTAACCCTGCAACAATGAAAAAATATATATATATATTTTAAGAGGCTTATTGGTTTTTACACACAGTCATGATAAAATTTCCTTATTTCTGAGTTATTTTTACTGTATGTTGGTCGCACCATATGACAAGACAATGTTTATTTATTTATTTAATTTTAATACTATTAACTTTTTTGTATATAAAAATAACATATGAATAGTAATTCACACACTTAATAAATTGTCATCATAGAAGAGGTGCATTCATGCCTTTTCATGTATTAATGCCATTTTTAATGTGTTTTAAAATGAACTAATAGATTTGGGCACAAAAATGAGTGTTTTTCCATTGACCCGATTACAGAGATTGCTTTTAACACTGTTAGAATAAAGTTAAGAGCATAAACTCCTGATTCTACAGCGTTTGGACAGGACAGCATCTCCCTCCACGAGCAGTATCGACTCTGCCAGCGAGCCGCGGGAGCGTATTGTTAAAGGAGAGAGTATCCTACAGCGGGTCCAGTCTCTGCCAGGAAACGAGATCTGCTGTGACTGTGGCCAGGCCGACCCTCGCTGGGCCAGCATCAACCTCGGCATTCTGCTCTGCATCGAGTGCTCTGGCATTCACAGGTGAGTTTAGGAAAAATTCCACTCTAAAAGACTGAAACAACTCATTCAAATCATAAGGTTGCACTACAAATAATCCTGATCCATCAGTTTGACTGTAGATTTTCCTTCATGTTTTACTCTGAGATGTCAGCAAAATAACATAATGCCTGGTATTTTAAAGGGATAGTTCTTCCAAAAATGAAAATTACCCCATGATTTACTCACCCTCAAGCCATCCTAGGTGTATATGAATTTCTTCTTTCAGATAAATACAATCGGAGTTATATTAGAAAATGTAGCTTTTCCAAGCTTTATAATGGTAGTGAATGGGGGTTAAGATTTTGAAGCCCAAAAAACCTGCATCCATCCATCATAAAAAGTGCTCCACGCTGCTCCGTCATGTTAATAAAGGCCTTCTGAAGCAAAGTGATGCATTTGTGTAAGAAAAATATCCATATTTAAAACTTTATAAACTGTAATCTCTATCTTTTTGCCACTCTCTCATGAATGAAGCTAGAGATTACAGTTTATAAAGTTTTAAATATAAGTTTTAAATTGTTACTACAAAGCAGTACAAAACAAGCCATTGTTATTTGACTTGTTCACACTCCAAACATCTTACAGTCGGCTCGATATAAAGACTCTAAACATCTGAGAACCCATCTGCCTCCATACTGATTTGACTGAAGATAGACAGGCCTTAAAGCCCCCTGCGTCAGAACATTTATCCCAGCTGCATCACTCATGGCAGAATGGCTTTGCTTGAAAGCAGGCCCTCATCCATATAATGCTCATGTACACACTGCGTCACACCCTCAGGGTGAAGCACTTTTCTGCTCCATCAGTTCCTCTGCAGATTACCGGCGCCAGCCTGCTAATCAGATTAAATCGCTCCTACCCCCTCATAGATGGGCGTCCATGACTGAACGCAAGACAGAAGCCTCATAATACACAGAGGCATCAGAAGTGATGTGCTCAGACATAGCAGGGCTGCAGATGGGGATTCTGTGATTCTACAGGCCTCTAAAGGAGGCTGACCCAAATGTGTCCTGCCATTGCAAGACGAATTTTGCCTAGTATTAATGAAAAATGTATTTTTAATCTGAATATAATAGAGGTTGTTTTAAAAAGTGTGCTTAAATCAACCATGCTGAACATGCATGAAAAGTTAATTTTCCGATTCTGTCTCTGCAGGAGTTTGGGAGTCCACTGCTCTAAAGTTCGCTCTTTAACACTCGACACATGGGAGCCAGAGCTTATGAAGGTACGATCCCACTGAGAACTAACCGATCCTATTTCACCCCTAAATAAACACAAAATAAGAGAAAAGGTTAGGGGGAAATATCTAATATTTAGCTTGAAGTAAATACTGTCTGTCTCTATTTTAAGATCGTTTGCAATGTGACAGCATATTCATGAATAATATCCCCTAAATGCTCATTACCCTAATGTGAAATGTCGTTATCAGTACTATAATGCAAAAAAATTTTTTTTGCTGATTTAAATAAAAAATTTTGTATTGCAATTTTATAGATTTTTATTTTATTTTGTAATAATTGTTTTATTTTCGATACTTTAATTTTAACTGTGTAGACAGCTTGAAAAAAACATCAGGATACATGATGGTAATTTTGAGGGAATTCTATGAATGATAGAATTCTTCTTTTCCTTCATCCAAATATCATTCTATTGTATAATGATATTATTATTATTATTATTATTATTATTATATACAACAATATATTGTTATTTTGTAATTATTTCAAATAATAATTATTTATTCAGCCAAATCCCAGTACAGAATTAATTTAGTCACTGTTAAACCTTGGTTATGTTATGATATACTATTTTGACTTTTATTAATCAAATAATGCTTTATGACTGTTTTCTCTGTAGTTAATGTGTGAGCTTGGAAACACTGTAATCAACCAGATTTATGAAGGTGCGTGTGAGGAGCAGGGACTTAAGAAACCTGGTCCCAACAGCTCAAGGTCAGTGTGCACCCAGCTCTGTGCCATTGCATTATATCAGTTGCCAGAATCTGTGACTAGGATGATATTTTTTTCTTTTTGATGTCATATTTTCATATGGTGAATGTTTCATTGATAGCAGCTCTCGTTGTGCTTCTGATGTTTTATTTAGGCAGGAGAAAGAAGCGTGGATCAAAGCGAAATATGTGGAGAGGAAGTTTCTGAAGAAGATGTGTGGCTCCGAGGCCCTGGTGGAGGGGAGCAGAAAATCACATCACTGGAGAGTGAAGAAGTGCAGGAGACACAACAGCTCCATCAGAGCCCCTAAAACCCGCCGGAAATACAGACACGATGCCGGGATCATGTCGCCAGCCAACCTGTCCGCTGGTACTTGCTTGGTCATTTCTGAACATATTTCTTCTAATGTTTTCGGAGTTAGTCCTCATTCGGGTCCATTTTTACTTGTAAGAGATATATATTTAAAAAATAAAATAACCAATTTTTAGTAAGGGAACAAAACTTTCCAAATTCTTTGAGACCCTCAAAATATGCATAATTTTTTTAAAGAGATATAAGCATCATTTGGGACCAGGTATATATGGAGTACCATTAGTGTCAAAAATACTTTGTAAAATATATTTGGCTTTTCCCTATATCTCGCAAACATTTTGGACTGAATTGAAACAAACAAACAAACAAACAAACAAAAACATTTGTATGCCTATTGATGAGCCATTGCAGCATGAAGAATTTATCACTTTTGTAATCTGAAAGTTTATACAGTTTAAGTAAAATTTATTTATTTTGTTTGAAAACTTCTCAGAGTAATGTTTATGTTGTTTTGATGTTGTTTTGTTATGAATATGTAAGTTTAATACATTTTGACAGTTTTTGAGCGATCAGAAGTTGTAAATTCAAAGGAATTTAATTAAATGTCATTCATTGTAATGAGCTTAATACTCAGATTATTTGGTCTTATAAATTTTCTACAAAGATATGTTCAAAACAAAGATATAGTGCATCATAGCTTTATGAAATTTAAAAAAAAATCTACATTTTGAATAATAAAAAGTAGTAAATGCAGTAATAACATGGTAATAACATAGTAACTTAAAAAAACATGAAAAAAATTCTCACTCATTAATGATCAGATACAATATGGTTTTAGTTGAAAAACATTATGTGTTATCATTATTTTATAAAATATGGAATGCGAAAATACAGATTTTGAGTTTTAGACAAAGTGAGAAGTTGACATGGTGTTCTTCTTTACTTGTCATCCTCAGCTGCAGCAGCTGCAAAGTTTCGGAGAGAATCCTTGTTTTGTCCCGACGAGCTTGATTCGCTCTTCTCTTACTTCGACACAGGCTCAGGGCCTCGCAGTAAGTTCCTCATACTACTTGACCTTCTAAAGTCCGTCCGTCCGTCCATCCCATATATCTCCTGTTTAGTTCATAAAGACATCATTTTGAGAGTGGCTACAGGAACTTGAGTCTGCACGTTTGACTGTTGTAGACAAATTTTATAATGCATTGTGTGGGAGGTCAAGCACTGAATGTTTGAGAAGGTCATGGTGAAAGTAACGTGTCCCTCGCTTGGCACCCATTGGCCCCGCAGGTCTCAGCAGTGATAGCGGGCTTGGCGGCAGTACTGACGGCAGCACAGATATACTCGTTTTCGGCTCAGTGGTGGACAGCGTCACTGAGGAAGGTGAGAAGTCGTCCTACATTGGTATGTCTATCTGTTGTGTGTTTGTCCCCTTCTTCATCTCCCATGTTTTATTGCAGAGTGTGAGGAATCCGATGAGTCCAGTGGGGAGGTCGACATCGAGCAGGAAGCATCGGATCCGGAGGACGGACGGGAGCTTGACCCGAAGACCCTGCTTCATAAAGCGTCACGGGCCAGAAACCTACCAGTCATGGCAGAGGCACTCGCACATGGTGCAGATGTCAACTCCGTCAATGAGGAGGACCAAAGCAAGAGTCCATTAATACAAGCCGTCGCAGGGGTGACCAATTTACTTTGAAACCATTTTTACTCATACATTTTTTGCTCATATTTCAAAACATACTCTGTTTTAATTTAAAACTATGAGAAATCATTTCTAGCTGTGTATACTTCATGTACTGCTAGTAGAGTAAATGAACGGTGTTTACTTTATTCAGTGTTTATACTAATGTTTGATATCTCTCGTCTCTCTCATAGGGCTCTCTGATCGCCTGTGAGTTCCTGCTGCAGAACGGAGCAGATGTCAATCAGAGGGATGTACGAGGACGGGCACCTCTGCACCATGCCACGTGCCTGGGTCACACGGGGTAAGAAATAACTCACAGCTGTGGCGAACCTCACATAAAAGTTCTGGTCCGAAACCTAGGGATCTGCCTTAGTTCTAAAATTCATGCTCTCATTGCCAAGGCTGCTTCAAACATAGGGAGTAATTCTCTAAGGGATTGCTAGAATATTAATATGCAGCTGTTGAGGCCCCGATATACTTCAAGTTAACTCGAAAGAATGAACCGGTGTGATGTCATTTCGAACAAAATCACGCCAGACTAATTTTTGTTGGAGTTGGTTTTGGGTGTTCAAAACGGCTTTCCAAAGAGAACCTTGTGGGAAAGTTCTGGCTGGGAAACACCTTTGACTTATCTTTGCTCTGGGGCTCTGCCTTCTTTGATGTGGAATCTTCTACGGTTCATTTCTTCTGTTCAGTCCGTCGAGGTCAGATGCGAGTAAAAGCGATTTATGGTTTCATAATGTTTTTGTAGTACAAATGTTGCCGGAAATTTACACACTATTGTGAATCTTACAAAAATGATTGATAAAAACATATTTAAATGGACTATTTCACCCTAGATTTGAGTTAGGGATTGTTTGTTTACAAGAGTGCCGTGTTGTTCGCTTAGCCACATGCTTAGATCAAAATGTATTGTCAGTCTGTGAGGCAAATGTGTCCAAACCTACCTCCGAATAGCTCATCATTTAACCCTTTGTGTACTGTATGCGTGTGTCCACAGACAGGTGTGTTTGTTCCTGAAGCGAGGAGCCTCTCAGATGGAGGTCGATGAGGACGGGCAGGACCCTCTCAGTATCGCTGTTCAGGCAGCCAACGCAGACATCGTCACATTGTGAGTCAGGAACTTCACTTCCCTTTGAAGATTCTCCCCGAGCGTCACTGCACATGAAACCCAATGTCTGTGTTCTCTCTCTCGGTCAGATTGCGGTTAGCCCGGATGAATGAGGAGATGCGAGAAGCGGACGGACCCTTCGGACAACCAGGTCAATACCCCAGCAGCAGTCCCACAGAGCAGCAGTACAAAAAGTGTATTCAGGAGTTTATCTGCCTCACGATTGATGAATGCTAGGGGGCGCTGTTGAGCGCTGACAGACTGTGAGGAGAACCACCCACGTTTGTAGCCCTTAGCAGGAATAGCTTTAGCAAGGATCGAGTGCTATCTTCAGCCTCCTCCCCTCCTGACCGATTAGTTCACACGTTGTGTTCGTATGTATGTGGTTAACACAAAATATTGAAATGGAACGCTGAGCGCTGTTTTGAATTGTGTATCATTCAAAAGTGATGTCAAACTAACCGAATTAGTTTTCGAATGAATTTGAATTCATTAGCAATTCAAAACAGCATTTCACAGTGTTATTGAGTCATTATGTGCAAAATATGACTGTGCGCACTTTTCCTACCGACAGTATTTGTTTTGTTTTTATTACAACTGAATTCTTGTAAATGTTGTTTGTTGTGTTTTTAATTTATGTTCCGTCCTGAGGATTAGTGCAATGGTAACTGGAATACAGAAAAACTGTATCCATGTACATTTTCTCGTTTAGTAAAGAACAGAAGGCGTTTACGTTTGACTAAATAGACTTTTTTTTGTGTTTTACATTTCAAAAACACACCAGACTCCCCTCATATGCTAATAAAAACGGGTGTTTTGACCCCTTTAAGAGATGTCAGCTATTCAAAATTATTTATAGAACTTATAGCAACCGTCTGTTTTATATATTTGTACTTGTATTGCCAAGCTCCCAAATGACTGTCATGTGATTTTTATTTTATTTTAATTTATTTTTTTAAGTGAAATGCTTGTCTATCGCAGTCTGTCTGTAGAAGCAGTCAGCATCTGCATGCGTTTACTCGCTCGCAAACCAAGGCAAAGTGCCTGTCTGCATTAGCAAGCATGCTCCCTTATTTTAGCCACCTGATTCTGTCGTTATGTAAAAATGCATGTCCGCAGAAGACATCTGCTCCGTGTTGTCCATTTTTCGCCCACGTTTGGTTCAGATGATCCCAGTCGTCAGAATCCTGTCTCCCTTTCTAATGCCTGTAAAAAAAAAAAAAAAATGCATCCGAATATGCCTACTTCCATACTATATAGTAGGTGAAAAACAGTATGAGAGCTGAGTAGTATGTCTGAATTCATAGCATTCATAAAACAGTTGAAAAGTACTGTGATGACCTACTACTAGCAGCGAGATTCTGAAGCGTGCATCTGATGGACACTTTACTTTCCCATGAGGACAGCGAAGTGTCACAACTGAAGCTATAAGTCACATGGCAGATGTAGTACGTCCAAATGTCATTCATACTATACAGTACATACTTTTTTAACAGTTCATGACGCAAGTTGCAAACCAAATTTAGTACTACAGTGTTCGATTTTGGATACCGCACTTGTTTTAAGCAGTTAGCACTATGCTAAGTAGGCTAAGCTGTTAGCTTGCCAAGTATAGGCTAACAGATATAAAGAATATGACCATTTTTAGCTTTAGTAATGAAATATACAAATTAAATTAACATTTTAATGATTAAGACTACAAAGGATTTCTAATCGGGCAATGAATGAAGTACCCATAACAAATGTTCTCAGCTAAAGGAATAACTTTGAAGATTAAGGGGGACAGGATTCTGTGTGACACCGCCATCTGTGGGTGGATTTTTGCAAGTAAAGGTGAAATATGTAAAAATAATAATATTGGCGTTTCAAACCAAACACTCTCACAGTCTGCTATTGGTCAACAAATAAATAGCTCCACCCCCACACGTATGCTATTGGTTGAGCCCCTGTTGCTATGTCAGGCAGGTCAGATGCTTAAACAGAGCAATGTTTTGATCGATTGATAGAGTGTTTGTTTTCCAGGGGATTCAATCTACAAATGGTTTACTTAGTTTCTTCATATTAAGCTGACATGAAAAAAATATTCAAATATTAAAAACAAACCTACATACCTCACCTTTAAACAGGTAGGCTACCAAGCAAAGAACATCTTTTCAGTGCAAATTTGCATCTTAATAAAAAATTGCTTGGAGAAAGAAAAAACGTAATTGTACATGTTCAGTTGTTGTTTTACAGAAACATTCGGTGAGCTGAAATTTAGCTTTTAATGTCTGAAAATAGAGACAGTGTATAGAATAGATGCTCGCCAACGAGGGGCCAGTTCAGTCGTTGTGTCTGGATGTGTTTTTAACAAAGCTGAACTGAAAAATGCTTCTTAACTACTGTGCTGTGAATATGCTTTGACCTTTGAACTGTTCTCAACTGCTTGCTCTCTCTCTCTCTCTCTCTTCGTTGAGCTGTGGTTCTTGCGTTCAGACCTTTAACTCGTTTTCTCTTCCAACATTCAGTACAATCTGTTTTCACACTGTTAGATGACATTGTGTTTGGAGACATTCTTGTATTGTTTGTACCACAGAAATCTTCAAAAAGAAGCTTGTCTTTTGAAACACTGACAAACAATAAAACAGACAAAGTCTTGAGCTCGTATTTCTGCTCTGCTCTTTCTTTCTTGCGACACGCTCTGCATCAGTCTGAGATTCCTTACCAGCAGCTGTGTTTAAGGAATTTCGAAGGCTTTTGCAGACAGTGGGGGTGCGGGTTTTTCACCCATAATGCAGTTTTCCCATATAAGAGATGATTTCTGTGTGTCTTGTCATGTATATTGTGATGGCAACATTGTCTATTCCTCTTTTAGAACCCAGCATACCTGCGAGTCCATTGAGGGTAAAGCGCAAGAGTTCACGAGTGAGTGAAGTCACAGACTGTTTACTACTGGGTTCGGGTCTTTCACTTGTAATGGTGGTTACTCTACGGGTGTCTTACTTTAAAAGGCTACTGTGCTTATACTTGTGTGCTAATAAGTGATTGACTCGATAAATCTGGAAAATGCTGCTCATCAATAAGGCCTCAGAGGAAACCTTATTTTTTCTCACTTTTTCTCTTCACCAAATCACACTGGGTAGTTGACATTTCCTATAGTTTTACAACAATTTTAGTTTCAGATTAACACTTTATATGTGTTTATACACCGTCTATCAAACATTTGGGGTTGGTAATATTTTTAAAAACATTTTTGAAAGAAATAACTTATTTATCAGAAATACGGTAATATTTTGAAATATTAAATTTTTGTGATGTAAAGCTGATTTTTCAGCATCATTACTCCAGTCTTCAGAGTCACATGATCCTTCAGATTTGCTGCTCAAGAAACATTTATTGTTATTATAAATGTTTAAAACCTTTTTTCCAGATTCTGTGATTAACAAAGTAAAAAAAAAAAAAAAAAAAAAAAGGATTTATTTGATTTGATAGTATTAGAAAACTTTTTTTTTGGTAACAACATAAAAGTCATACTGTCAATTTTGATCAATTTAATGCATCAGGTATTATTTAATAGCAAGTATTAATTTCTTAAAAAATTTTACTCTCTAAACTTTTGCATGGTTCTGTATGTATATGTTATATTACACACATGGCACTGATGTTAATTGTTGTTACTATTATGTAAGTTAAATTGTATATTTTAAATTCTGTTACTGGTCTTTTCAAATGTTCACTATATTTAAATATGTTTTCTCAAATAGTTATGTGTGCCTTCTTACGTTAAATATTCCATATAGTCTCATAATCTAAGGACATAAAATCCATTTATAAAAATTGTAAAAACAAGTAAAACAAATAGTCAACTGCCCAATTACTGATTCATTTTTTTTATTTTATTTTTTTATTGGGAAGTTTTGCAGTATGCTGGGATATCATATGATATTGTTACAGTACATTACATTATATCTATTATGCAGGGCACTAGCAACAGAACAGGGACTTGTCTGGAGTATTCTTGAAGTCTGCTAACTGGTTTCATTTTGCAGGCGTCACCGCGTACACTGTCATCTTTCGGGAGTTTCCGCACATGGCTTTACACACCTCCAAAACACTAACCAGCTGTCCTGCTTAAACCAGACGCCCTCAGAGACTCAGCAGGACATGAATGACCGTGATGAAGATTTTACTCCTCTCAAAGAATAATATATGAAAGTATTTAAAGAAGAACTTTGGGATCGGTTTTAACAACATGGATTGATTGGTTTTTAGATTTGGTCCTTTCCTAAGCCTCTGGATGGGATTTTAAGTTTTTATAGTTCTTTTATGTTCTTTTAAAAGTTGTTATCCCTTGTGTGATTAAGCAGCTTTGCTTCCCATAATTTTAAAGAGATTTATTTAGAATTCTTGACATCTGTGAATTTTAACTATGTGAATAAAGAGTCTAATTCATATGTCACCATTCTGTAATATAACTATGAGGACAGTGACCTCTAGTGAGCTTAAGCTACACAGGAATGAATAAAATAGTTCAATAATTATGTTCCTTGTTTTTTTGAAAATGCTTGAAGGATAACTTAGATTTTGATATCAACAACTGGAGTATACACACTGGCAGTGAAATGGTTTTAGAAATAGTACTTTCTGCAATAACTTTGTACATTCAACCGTCAAAATTTGAGAAAACATACAAAAAAAAAATGTTCAAAGAAGAATTTGTAAAATTAGAATTTTTGTTTATCACACTTTTTTTTTTTTTTGTTTATTCAAAAGACCTTTCAATGGCCTCATTTTAAAGACCCCATTCAATGGCTTGACGAGCCATTTCATTTTCTTTCCCATGTTGTCATAAGTTGGGGCAGGAGATCTTGCTTGTATAGCAAATGCTGTCTTGTTTTATAATAGGTAGAGACCCCTCATTTTAATTTTTGCTTCCTAAAATGATGGTTGGTTTATCCTAAAAATAAAAAAGACCGGTTATTGTCAGAAGGGTTTTTGAAAGACTTTTGGCGTTAGCGTTTTATGAGACATAAGCATGTTTACAATAAAGTGTGCCATTAAATATGTTGTCAAAAAAATAAAAAACTTAAGACGATTAAGTAAGTGAAATTTTATGTGTAATCTAAATAACTTTTGATTTGATATCCAAATGTGTGCATATTAAAGATTTTTTTTCCTAAAATATTTTCATATGGCAAACTGTCCCTCTGATAAAAAGTAAGGAAAATGTTTGCTTACCACTCCTTATTAAATCAAAAGTGAAAGCAGACAGAAATTGTTACCTTCATTTTCCCTTTCTCTTAAGTCACTACACTAACTTGTGACTGCAGGACTTTCCAGAATTTACTAAAAAACAGTTCATACATGAACCTGAGCCATTCACAGATACTCACCTGAGACTGGACACACACCCTTCACATCTTCGTCTGTTCGGAAAACTCAAGCAGTGAGTATGGGATCCACTAGTGTGCATTTTAATACCTTACATCAAAAGTGTCTTTATTATGTGTGTATATAATATATATATATATATATATCTATATATATATATATATATATATATATATATATATATATATTATATATATATATATATATATATATATATATATACACACACAATAGTCAACATTTGAAGTGGATCAAAACCTTTCATCAAAGTTGTCCTAAAACCAAAATGTGGTCTTGTCTTGATACAACTTTGATGAACTTTTTTGATCCACTTCAAATGTTATATATATAACTAAATATTACTGTTTATTCATATGTATCATTATAACACAAATTAGAACAGCACATCCTGTAAAATTTATTATAATTATTACAACTATTGTGGTTGTTTTATTTTTCAGAAATAAGAATTAGCTTTTCTATGCGCTTGTAAAGAAAGCTGTTTCTCTTCCATGATGTTTGTCATATTTAATGAAACTTTGTTTCAGATGAGTGCGGGTGCTAATAGGAAGATGAGTACAACCGCTACACGGCGTCTGAAGCAGGATTACCTCAGGATCAGGAAAGAGCCCGTGCCTTACATCTGCGCTGAACCTCTGCCCTCCGATATACTGGAATGGTACAAATGAGTCTAACTTACACTTTGGCACTGATGCACAAATAAAACCAATTAGATATGATGAATCCATCTATTTGTTTTACTGTCTAGAGCAAACAAATAAAAAAAAATATTGTAAAATTAACCTCTGTGCAAAATGTTTACTGATGGCCTCGCTCATGATGAAATGTTCCCCAGGCATTTTATTGTTCGTGGACCTGAGAAAACCCCTTATGAGGGTAAGCGTGAATACTTTCACTTGAATAAACTATAAATTATAGGCCTATTATATAGCACTTATTACTTTTGCTGATTATGTGTAATGTTTATTTAAGGTGGTTACTATCATGGCAAATTGATATTCCCTCAAGATTTTCCTTTCAAGCCACCTAGTATTTATATGATAACCCCTAATGGGAGATTCATGTGCAACACACGGTAAGGTCAATAACAGCTTATCAACATAAACATAAACATTCCTTTCAAGTGACTGCGGCTCGTTTCAAGAATGTGCTCCTGTTTGACCCTGCAGGCTGTGTCTCTCCATTAGTGATTTCCATCCTGACACGTGGAATCCCGCTTGGTCTGTTTCTACCATACTCACCGCACTGCTGAGCTTCATGGTGGAAAACATCCCCACTCTGGGAAGCATAGAGACGTCTGACTTCACCGTATGTAGACTGAAAGCACAAACCTATTCTGCTGAATGTATAGGCTGTACATATTATGGGGCCCCTAGAGAAGAAGTGTCCCAACCTGTTCCTGGAAGGCCGTTGTCCTGCAGAATAAACACACCTGAAGCATTTCATCATTTCCAGGTCACTCGCTAGAAGTGTGTTGGAGCTAAACTGAGCAGGACTGGAAACCCCTGCTAGAGAAACATGGTGAAAACATGCTGTTCTTTCCTCAGAAATTTAGTTCTTTCCTCAGAAAATTAGCTTTCTTTAGACAAACATGCGTTTTCTAGCAAAACTATTGTTCAAACCAGGAAATTTCGGTGTTCTCTTGCAAAACTATTCCATTTTCTCATTAAAAAGAAAAGAAACCTTGTTTTCTTTAGAAAAATGTGCATTCTCTCGCAAAACTATTTCGGTCAATGGAGAAACTTTGCGTTCTCTAGCAAAACATTTACGTTCACCAAGAAATGTTGCATTCTCTCGCAAAACGTTTCCGTTCCCCTGTGAAATCTTGTTTTCTCAAAAAAAAAAAAAATAATAATGTTTCGCACCCCTCCGAGAAACTTTGATTTCATTAGAAAATAGGGATGTAACGATTAATCGCGAGCCGGTTGAAAATTGATTCAAATATGTGATGATTAAAATTGTTTGAGATGCTAAACAAATCGCGATTTAGTTAGGTGTAGGGGTTTATATGAATCCATGACTGAGTGGAACTTACTGTCTTTAGAAAAGCTTAGATGGTATTTTTTCTTTTCATCTTGCCTCTGTATAATGCATATTAAAGTTCATAAGTGCAGCGCTGCTTCGTTTACAGCAGAAACCAAGGAAAAGCTTTAAGTGCTGCCTCCTGGCAGAGAGTGAATCTGCAGCTCATTCAGCTCATCTGCTGTTCCATGCAGATATTTTTATGTATAGTTTCACAAAACTGAAGTCAAACCATTCTGTTTTTGCTTCAAAATTTCGAAAATTATACAATCTCATTTAGATTAAAAACTGCTCATGTTGCATGTATGCAGCATCTTTGTTTGTATCATGATTAAAACGCAGTGGTTGCCTCTAATTTTAAATGGAAAGAACACAGACAAAGCCTTATTTTGTATATATAAAGAGATTTATTTTATTTGTTACTTATTTGTTTGATTTGGGGCTTGTTTTAAAATTTCAATTTAGTTTACATTTACATTCTATTTAAATTTTGTCATTTAGCAGATGCTTTTATCCAAAGCGATTTACAGATGAGGACAAAAGAAGCAATCAAAACCAACAAAAGAGCAATATTATGCATGCTATATTAGTGTATTATTATAGTTATATTTCAATTTCACAAAGAAATTTACAGCATTTTGTCCGAGCAATAATGAAAGGACACATTTAATTCATAATTTGTGTTAAATATCATTTTGTTAAAAAAAAATCTTGAATCGAATTAAATCGTAAAATCAAAATCTTGAATCGAATTGAATTGTAAAATAAAAATTGTGAATTGAATCGAATCGCGAAATCAAAATCGTGAATCGAATCGTAAAACCAAAATCATGAATTGAATCGTTAGATCAAAATCATGAATCGAATCATGAGATCAAAATCGTGAATAGAATCGAATCGTAAAATCAAAATCATGAATTGAATCATGAAATCAAAACCATGAATCGAATTGTAAAATCAAAATCATGAATCGAATCGTGAAAATCAAAATCTCGAATTGAATCATAAAATCAAAATCATGAATCGAATCATGAAATCAAAACCGTGAATCGAATCGAATTGTGAAATCAAAATCGTGAATCGAATTGTAAAATGAAAATCGCGACTCGAATCATGAAATCAAAATCATGAATCGAATTGTGAAATCCAAATTGTGAATCGAATTGTAAAATCAAAATCATGAATCGAATCGTGAAAATCAAAATCGTGAATCGAATCGAATTGTAAAATCAAAATCGAGAATCGAATCATGAAATCAAAATCATGAATCCAATCGTGAAATCAAAATCGTGAGTCCAATCGTGAGTTGAGTGAATCTTTACATATCCCTATTAGAAAAACATGTGTTTCTCACACAAAAGTATTCAGTTCAACTGAAAACTTTGGTCCACATTCAAAAAATTGGTGTTCTCTCGCAAAATATTTTATCTCTTGCAAATTTTTCAGGTTCCCTGTAAAACTTTGCCTTTTCTAGTAAAATAAATAAATAAATGTTGCTTTCCCCCCTGAAAAACTGTGCTTTTAGTTTTTTTTTGAAAAACTTGCTTTCTCTCGCAAAACTGTTTAGTTCAACTGAAAAACTTTGCGTTCTCTAGCAAAACATTTTTGTTCTCTTGCAAAATATTTGCATTCTCTTGCTAAACGTTTCCGTTCCCCTGTGAAACTTTGCATCGTCTTGTAAAAAATGTTGCATTCCCCCCCGAGGAACTGTGCTTATTTAGGAAAATATGCATTCTCTTGCAAAACATTTCCGTTCCCCTTTGAAACTTTGCATTTGTCTTGTTCCCTGAGAAACTGTGCTTTCTTTAGAAAAATTCCATAGTTATTATTCATTCTTTTATTATTTTGTATGTTTATCTGTCAGAAAAGAGAGCTGTCTGCGCAGAGCTTGACCTACAACCTGAAGGACAGAGTTTTCTGTGAGCTGTTTCCTGAGGTTGTGGAGGTAAATCGGACTCTGAGAGAAGCTTTAAACAAAATGTGTGTTCATTCAGTTATACAAACTAATGTTTTTCTCCTTTACAGGAGATCAAGGTGAAGCAAAGGACTCAGAAAGACCTAAGTGTGGGAATACAGCCTTGCTGGGCTCCAGATTTGAGGCCTAGAGATGAAGACGTTGGTGTTCTTCCTCATAACGGTCATGTGGCCCGATGACCGCCAGCACGTCACCAGCCAAAGCTCGGGGGAGCACTCGCAAACATGTGTGTTATAGCTGGTTTGGTTGTCTGTGTGTACACAGTCAGGTTTGTGCTTCATCATATAGGCCAGGACTGAAAACTGACTATAGTGACGTGACCTGTAAGCTCTTTCTTAGGTGTCACTCTTTCTTTTAACCAAAGTGAACTGTTCAGAACACTAAACATGATGCAACCTTGGGGTAATGCAATGATAATCCAAGGTTTTCTGAAGTTGGCTTTGAGTGAAAGGTACTTTGAAGTGAAACGGGGCAATGTCTTGTCTTCTGTGACATGGCAGAGGAGATCTTGATTGATGGGCCAGACCAGTTCAAATGAAGAATCAACTGCCAGCAGTGTTTCTGTTTAGCCCCTCATTATCTGTGTCACAGATCGTTCGCATCCTGTTTATTTTTAATTCAGGGCTTTGCACTTTCATAACAGTCACGCCATGCCAAATTCTGCTTTCAAAATCATTTCCCAACACTTATGGCTTGCTTAACAAGAATTTTTTTTTTGTTTTGTTTTTCCTTGTAAATTCTTTGTAAAACCCTACAGTCCGACATGAATAAGTATGTGATTGCAAAATTATTTATTATTTTTCTTTACTAATTTATACTAGTCAATATATATGAGATTTTTATAATAAAATAATATTCTTTCTTTTTTTGTAAAAAAAAGTACGTTTTGGTAAGGGGTTTAACTGTATGATTACATTCATATCGGTCTTTATGTATTTATAAATACTTATTTTATATCTATTTTATAATCTCTGTTTTTTATCAGTATTTCCGTATTGAATTGGTATTGTGTAAATGAACATGTTTAAAGAACATTCAAATAAATAACTGGATTAGTGATTCATTATAAAAATGCCAAGGTTGTCTGTTATCTTCCATTACAGAGTGAAGTGAGGCCGTGTGCGTCAGTGTCCGTTTCCTATAGTAACGGGAAACGTTGAGCAGTGGCACGGTTTTTCCCGTTGATATATATGGTATTTCCCCGGTATCTGATCTCAGAGCGTGTTACAAAACGCGTAAGCGGTGTGCGCATGCGCAGTCCTGAGCCTGTGGACAGGAAGCCTGACTGAAGCAGCTGATAATCAGGCTTTGGCTGTTCCGGGGAGCACAACAGCCCCGTTTCTGCCCGGATTTTAAACAGGGCTTTTTAGTGCAAGTTCAGAAATCGACGCTTTTACGAGCAGCGCGCCCGGTCTCCCCTCACAGCGACTGATGGAGCTGTATTTTTACACCGAACGCTGTTTATTTTCGAGTTAACTGCAGGGCCGGAGCTGCTCGGTAACAATGAAGGCCTAGAATCCATATCCGAGGGATTTAAAGCTCTCCTCTGCCCCAGACACCAGGATCAACAACACGCTCAGGTATATTAATATAGCAATACGCATCCATAATATATACATCCACATAAGTGGCTTTAATTAAACTAATGTAGAAATATAATGCGTTTGAATAGATTTTTTTGTAAAGGAGGGTTGGTTTTGTTGAGCTCTGGTGATTTTTTTTTCTTTATTGATTTCTCCTTTTGTTCTTAGCTACAATGCTTTTTATTTTTAATATTAATGATGTGTTACATTGTAACACTAACTCTTGGTTGCCTAGTAGCAGACTGATGATACAATGTAGCAAACTTATGACGTCTGCGGATTCGAGGACAGCGTCGACTCTCGTTCCGTTCAGTCACTGCGATATTAATGCTCATATAGAAATCAAAAATCATCGCATTTCGCGACATTAGCGCAGTTTTCTTGAAAAGGGTGGAGTCGTTTGCTGGTTGTAAACATACAGCGGGATGGTTTCGCTTTAAAACTCCTATATTTGACACTTGACCGCCAGCAGCTGTGTAGCTCGTAGGTAATCTTTGATATTTCGCTTGTGTGTTGACGATGTTTTGTGTGTGTGTTTTAGATGCGATGTTCTGCTTGCAGTCGGTCTCTGAATGTGTTTGTGTGAATCAGGGGTTACAGACAGACCCTCAATCCAGATGATAGTATAAAAACTACCAATTTTAAAAATCGAAAATAATAATAAATGTTTTTATTTTACCTGTCTGACCTGTCGTTGAAATCCCTGGCTGTGCATCGATAATTCAGAAATGAGACGAAACGTCACAATTTTACCTGCCTTTAGCTTTTCGTCTAGCGGTATTTCCACTATAAAGTTATTAATATTATATATTGAGAGATTACAGATAATTTATAGATACTGTAGATAGCTTTATTTCCGTTATAAATTCAGATATTATCACAGATTTTTCAGTTTCATTTTATAAATTAATAAATGTATTACACCCAATATTATACTTAATTTAGCTTCAAATATACTTTAAACCAGACAAAAACAAACAAAAAAATCATCTATATCTTGAATTCTGACATAAGGATAAAAAGTGTCTGTGTTATTTCTCTACGTGGAGCTGACAGTCGTTTCAAACTCATCCTCAAGTCTCCATACATGATTCATTTAAGTGAATGCTAGATATGTCAGTATTTATAATAAATATTTGACTCATCATCTTGACTGTGTTCGTTCAATCATGTTGAGATATCAGCATTCCCGTCTTTTGTGTTCTTTCTGTATTCATCAATGGCGAACTTACTTATTCAATATATTCGCAGGCATGGCTTCACAGCTGCAGGTTTTCTCCCCTCCGTCTGTGTCTTCCAGTGCCTTCTGCAGGGTGAAAAAAATGAAAGTGGAGAGCTGTGCTTGGGATGCTTCCAATGAAGCGTACAGTTCTGTGGGCCAGTACAGCTTCAACCCCGCAGCGGGCCTCCCTTTCGGCACCTCCGGCCTGATCTTCCCCCCAGCGTCCCGGGGCCAGGTGGTGGTCCGTGCTGCAGACAGCACCGGGAGCCTCCCGCGTGGGGCCAGTCGCAGAACATCTCACAACACCCACCACACGGAGTCGCACTCCTCCCGCGGGCACAGGTATGGCGTGAAGAGGAAGAATGAGGAAGTGGAGAGCTCCGGAGGAAGCGGCAGCGGCAGCGTTCAGATTCTGGAGGAGCTCTCGGCTCCTGCTTTCTCCGCACGTACGGGAGGAGCAGGAACCACCGCCCAGTCCATCCCCAACTCGGCCCCCACCACCAAAAGCAGCAGCTCCAACGGGGAAGGGGACTACCAGCTGGTCCAGCACGAGATCCTCTGCTCCGTCTCCAACAGCTACGAGGTTCTTGAGTTTCTCGGTCGGGGCACGTTTGGGCAGGTGGCCAAGTGCTGGAAAAGAGGAACTAATGAGATTGTGGCCATCAAGATCCTGAAGAACCATCCATCATATGCACGTCAGGGACAGATCGAGGTATGTTATGGTGGTATCTATGTTTCTGGGTTTTTGTTTTCCAATCTCGGGTAATCACCTTATCAAGATTTCACGGTGTTTCATTTCTGCCTAATTTTGCTGCAGAGACTGCATCTGGCATGCCTTTTTTATTCTTCTTCTTACTCCATGATGAAACTAAATATGACTTTGCCCTCGTTTCCCCTCAAGCTGATAGGCTTAAGTAAATTACTTGATGCTCATTTTGTTCTATCTGTCGTTTAATTTATGCAGAGATATTAAAATTTTAATTACATGCTGTGACTTGAATACAGTTATTCTATAATGAGCCTGTGTGGTTTTAATTTCTGAATTAAATTCACTATGCAATTTTTTTTTTTTTTTATTTGGAAGGGGCATAAAGGAAAAAAAAGTAAAGTTTAATATCTTTTGGAAGTTTGGGGAAGAGGGTGAGTGAATGATGACAGTTTTCATTTTGGTGTGAACTACCCCTATAGTATTACTATTAAAACCTTTAACTGATATTAAACCGTTTATCGCATTTGAAAAACATTCGTCCACCAAATTAATGGTGTATTGCGTAACCAACATGCAGAAAAAAAACAAAATGGGACATATGATAGAGGGGTCCTCTGCAGACGCTTTTGACTGAAGGTGTGGTCACAAAGGGGAAATTTTGCATGCAAAAAAAGGTCAGATGTCTATTGTCAATAGTGTAGATGCATGAAACACAGCTCACTTTCAAACC
Source organism: Cyprinus carpio (assembly GCF_018340385.1). Taxonomy (NCBI): domain Eukaryota; kingdom Metazoa; phylum Chordata; class Actinopteri; order Cypriniformes; family Cyprinidae; genus Cyprinus; species Cyprinus carpio. The sequence goes on along the minus strand of NC_056582.1, from coordinate 5,343,994 downwards.
AAGCAGCTTCTGTCGGTCAGTGCAACCAATTGAAACCATTGTGAAATTTGCATGGGGAATTCTTTTGCACTCATGCAAAATTTTCTTTTAAAATGACTGTTTTCAAATGTGACCACACAATTGTCAAGAACGGATATGATATATTAGACAAAGAAAAGTTAGATGAGGTTGTAAAATGTCATGTGGTCTGCCTTAAATTTTGTACAAGATTATTCAGATTCATATGAAGCCAACATGAATACAAAGATTACTTTCTAAAAACCTGGTGCAATTAAATCAAGAGATTGTTTTCCCATTTTCTTTATTGTGGATGCTCTTATTTGTAATTGACCCATAAATTGCCCCTATTATGGGTAATGAAAGGTTCATATTTTGGTTTTGGGACTCTCAACAACAGGTTGACATGCATGCAAGGTCAAAAAACACTTTCATTGTCTTATAATATGCATTTGTTTTACCTTACTTGCTCAACGACTCCCAAACAATTCGTTTAACGATTAATTTTTCCAAACTCCTCTTTTGAGTGACGCTAATCTGCGGTGATTGGTCGGATTGGTCTCATTTTCATGTCATTATGTCTGTAATGCCTGATAAAGCAGTGTTTGTGAGCGCAGTGCTGCTTTGTTTACAGCGTTACCGGGGAAACTGCTATTTTTACACTCCAAAAGCAGCATCTAGTGGCAAAGAATGAATTTGCATTTTCATTCAGACCAATGAGAAAAGACCAACAAGTGGGCGGGCAATATGCTAATGTTTCATGGCTTGGGATTCGTTTTAAAAATGACTCGTTTAAATGATTCAGAGTCGACTCTTTCTTTTAAGAGTAAATAACTTTATACACAGTGCACTTTCAGATTTAAAACTTTGCAGGATCTTTCCATTCACTTAGAGCTGTGTTAAACACTGCATGAAAGGCCATTTTCAAAAATCCATAATATGGGCACTTTAATATCTTTCCTAGGTGAGCATATTGAACAGGCTCAGCGCAGAGAATGCAGACGAGTTCAACTTCGTCCGCTCCTACGAGTGTTTCCAGCAAAAGGGCCACACGTGCTTGGTGTTTGAAATGCTCGAGCAGAACCTTTACGACTTCCTGAAGCACAGTAAGTTCAGCCCACTGCCCCTCAGGCACATCCGCCCCATCCTGCAGCAGGTGGCCACGGCCCTAATGAAGCTGAAGAGCCTGGGTCTCATCCACGCTGATCTGAAGCCTGAGAACATCATGCTGGTGGACCCCATCCGACAGCCCTACAGGGTAAAGGTTATCGACTTTGGCTCAGCCAGTCACGTCTCCAAAGCCGTCTGCTCAACTTACCTCCAGTCTCGCTACTACAGGTGAGCGGTTATCTGTAATTGTACATGTTTATTGATCACACATCCCTCAGTTATGAGATTATGAAGTTGTAATAATCATCCGATTAACTCCTAAACACATTTATAAAAGAAAAAGGAGCCTGCGTGCATAGATTATGATTATGAAGTGATTATTTTTTTTTTCTTCTGCTTTCTATCCTCAGAGCCCCTGAGATCATCCTTGGTCTGCCGTTCTGTGAAGCCATCGACATGTGGTCACTGGGTTGTGTGATTGCAGAGCTCTTTCTGGGCTGGCCGCTATATCCAGGAGCTTCAGAATATGACCAGGTCACACATGTTATGTTCTTATTATTATCAGAAAAATATTAGCTCTCACCTCTCTCAGTTCTATCTCAATTGTCATTTAAAGGAGCTCTACAACTGTATATTTTCTGTACTTGTTGCCTTAGTTATTTGTGTCTGTGGCACTTCATACAAGCGCTGGATGTTCTGATCAAGTAATACTTTATATATAAATATCACTCCTTTCTGTGCAAGTGAGGCTCATTGTAAAATGCAGTGTGTACATGTGGTTGAGTCGCAGGAGTGTGGCAATACTGTACAGTCCCAGTCTACTGCAGATTGTGTGACATGTACATGTTTCAGTAAGAGACGGTCTTTTTGTAAGAGAAACTGTAGCCAAGACATCTAGCCATGATTCAGCATTGACAGCCGGTCGCATGTCGGACGCATCATTCTGCGCTCACGTTCTCAAGTTTAAGGCAGCAGTCCAAAACAGAGCATCTAACCATCGCCAAGACCATTAATTGGCAGTCTGTGAACAGCAGAAATCATTAATGATCCCAGAAATGTACACAAAATCCTCCTAGTCTTGGTACTAACCTTGACCTTTCCCGTTTTCCCCCTCCAGATTCGGTACATTTCTCAGACACAGGGATTGCCTCCTGAGTATCTCTTGAGTGCTGGCACAAAGACAAACCGCTTCTTCAAGAAAGGACCAGACTCCAGCTACCCACTGTGGAGGTTAAAAGTCAGTACCCATACTTTCATGTTTTTTATTTGGTTTAAAACATAAGTAACGCTGAATGACTGAATAGTTTCTTATTCAAAAAAAGGTTGGTTAATATTGAACTAGACTAAGACTTGTGTATTTTTCTAGACCCCATCCGAGCATGAGGCCGAAATGGGCATCAAGTCAAAAGAAGCGAGGAAATACATCTTCAATTGTTTAGATGACATGATGCAGGTAATTAGAAAAACATGCATAGGATGCAACGTGTCATTAGTTGAATAGATCAGTCGACCCTTTCCTGATTGCATTGATTGGTTTCCAGGTCAATCTGCCTACGCATCTAGAAGGGACGGACATGTTGGCGGAGAAGCGGACCGTCAGGAGTTGATTGACCTGCTGAAGAGGATGCTGAGATTGGACGCCGATAAAAGAATTACGCCCACAAAGACCTTGGCGCATCCGTTTGTGACCATGAGCCACCTGGTGAACTTCCCTCACAGCTCACAGTACGTCCTTTCGAAGACATGTGGACTTCTAGCGCTGGTTAATTTGAAGAAGTGTGTTTTAAATTTGTTCTCATATCATATATTTTTGTAGTGTGAAGTCGTGTTTCCAGAACATGGATATCTGCAAAAGAAGGAACGGTAGCTTTGACAGTGGGAAAGCCCTGTTTGCTGCTAACGCTGTTCCTGGAACTGCAGGAAACCTGACTGTGACCTTCAGCAGCCAGCTGAACCAGCACAGCCAGGTTAGGGGAAAACCACCTGATTAAAAATACACATGCAATAGGCTGGATTTCCACCAGTCTTTAACATTGTTGGACATTTTCTCAGGTTCCGTCTGCTGGTGGAGCTGTTCCTCTCCTTAACTACCAACCGGCACTTTACCAGCAGGCGACCATAAACATCCCAGGCCTGGCCCAACCCAGCATCCCCCTGCAGACCCGTCCCACTCAGCTGTGTGCTCAGACCGAACCTTTCCAGCAAACCCTCATCGTCTGCCCCCCCACCACTATCCAAGGTGAGCTAGAGCCGGGTGCACTGTGGGTGATTTATGTCCCTTCGATAAGCCAGACTCCATCCAGTTGTAGTTAAAACATTGGTTAACAATTTTTTTGATTGATATCCTGTTTCAGAGACGTCACATGGTGGAATTAAACTGGGATTCACGCAGTTAATTTTGGATTTATTTCGTATTTGTTTTTAATGGTCCTAAATATTAAGATGCTCAAAGTTTTTATTCAACTTTGCTTGAATTTTGATATTTGCCTTGAAAAGGCTTTATTCTTTCTTATCCAGTGTAATAAAAAAAAGACAACACATTAAAGAAAAAGAACCCTATTAAACATTGAGTCATGGCTCATTTGTGTAACATTTTGTGTAACACAAAACTCATTTTGATATTGCGCAAGCACATAGAAGTGATAATTGACACCCAAAAATTGCATTCGCACATCTTGTCTTCAACAGTCTTGAAAATACTTTATGGATTTAATTGTCACTTTATCTGCCAATGTTTTTGCTGCTGACCTTCGATAATTTAACCACAAATCACTTGAGTTAAGCATCACATCCATTTCATTTTTATGTGCTAAAATTACGAAGTTTCTTTTCCTGTGTTCTGTTCTTGCGTTCATGTTGCGCCCTCTACTGTTCGGCCTTGAATTTGTATTTCTTTTAGTTGAGTCATTCAGAATTTGTTTCATGATTGTTTTGCTATGAGTGCAAGATGTTTTACAATTGATTATTAATTTGATACAATAATGCAAGGCTTCCCCATCCTTGAAAAGCACTCTGAAAAATTTGTCTTGTGTTGTTTTTCTTGAAGGGCTTCCATCTTCAAATAAAACCTCTAGCTATCCTGTCAGGATGGAGAACGGTGTTCCTGTTGTCCAGCAGAACCAGTCCACGCAACCCCTTCAGATTCAACCCAGCATGCTGACACAGGTAAGACATACAGCACATTGTTTGTGAAACGGTGGCATAATATCTAACGCTGACGTTACATCACTGCAATCTGATGAACTGCTAATTAATCCAGTTGAGTTGGAGAGGAAACGTCAGTCCTTAAAGTCTGCATGGGCAGCTGTTCGGCTGCTGGCAAGTGCCGGTAAATGGCACGTGAGATCACAGCCTTGTACCCCAGACCTGAATCTGACCTTTTGTCTAATCTTTCCATGCCTTTTGCCCCTTTCCCTCCATGGTGCCCCTCCTCCGTAGGGCTCCTGTACGCCTCTGATGGTGGCTACGCTGCACCCCCACACAGCGGGAGTGGCGTCCCAGTATCCGCTGCCCCTGGCACTGGGCTGTGGGGCAGGAAGGCCTGCCCTGCTGGAGCAGACAGCCACAGTGCTGGTAAAGAGAGACCCACCCAGCGCTCTACCACTAACCTCATCATTTCTCCCTCTCTTGGGCTCTTTCCAAAATCTTGCTTAAATGCATCTTTCTTTCTAATCCTACACTCATTCTGGTCTCTCTATGTTATAGACCATATCTTTTATTTCTTTCGGATCACTCTTTGATCTTTTTTTAAAAAAAAATTTTATCCCTCTTTGATATTTACTTATGTCTCTTTTCTGATCTCTCTTTGATAATTCTTTATGATCCTCTATGATCTCTTTTTGATATTTTTTTCAGACTTTACAGCCTCTCTTCGATAATTCGGGATCCTCTTTAATCTCTTGGTGATCTTTTTTTTTTTTTTTGGTGACACTTTGATCTTTTGTCCAATCACCATCTTTTTTTCTGATCTCACTTTGATCATTCTGGATCCTCTTTGAGCTTTACTGACCTTTTTGGCATATTTTTTTTAATGACGTTTTTCTTTTTTTCTGATTTTTCTTTCTCTCTCTCTCTCACTCTGATTCTTTTTATGGTCTTAAATAGTTTTATCTCTATCTCTGTTTTTATTTCTGACCCCTATCATTTTTCTTTGAGCTCTTCCTTTTTTTAATAATCCCTTCTGTATTTCTGGTCTTTTCCTTTATCTCTCTCTCTAATCTTTCTTTCTGCTGGGCCTGTCATGATAACAACTTTTTGTTTTGTGATATATTGCCCCAGAAATAATTGCGATAAACAATATTATTGTCATTTTAAGACCATTTTTATGCCACTGAATATATAATAATAATATAAAAGCATAATAATGCAAGAAGGCCAACACTTTCAAATGACGACAAACTTTTAATTCTAAAGAATATTTAGATTATGGAAATTAAGCATCAAAATATTAGATACCTTAACTTGAATAAATAGTAAATAAACATTTTCTAACAAAAAGTGCAAAGTAGCAAGTTGAAAAAAGAAAAATTCACAAAGAACTTGTATGGAGATTTTTCCCAGACCTTCTTTTCTCTGTAAATTAAGGGTGCACTGTATTGCTGAAAAACACAATCCGTATTTAGCAGTCAGATGTCCGTATGCACAAAGGCACAGATCCCTAAACAAGGACATATCTGCAGATGAAACTTTCTTTTTTTTTTTTAATTGTAGAAGCATTTTTTAAATTTGAACTAGCATCAACTACACCACGTTATGTAGGAGAAGCTGCAAAAGACACAGGTGCAAGAAAACATGGTGACATTAATTTTTATGTAAATATAATGGGCAATATATTCCATCACCAAAAATTATGGAGGTCATATACATATATTGTGCAAGTCTATATATTGATTATTGCGACAGGCCGACTTTCTGCTCGTTCTCCCTTTCTTTTCCTTCTCAGTCTCTCCCTCATCATTCTTTCTCAGTGCAGGTCTGCTACAGGCATGGGAGGCATGTGCTGACTTTTCTGTGCTTTGCTTGCAGCTTCTTGTTGTGTGAAAAAAAAAAAAAAAAAAAAAAAAAAAAATTATATATATATATCCCTCCTTTGACCTCCCAGTCCCACCATCTGTTTTGCCCTTCTTCTTCTCTCAGGGGAGGACTCTGACCTTGTCTACAGCTCAAAAACACTCGCAGCCACGTTCCTCTCCCTCTCATAGCCATGTCTGTCTGCAGGTACTCCAGTGCATACTGGCATGGCAGATCTTTTGGCCAGTTTTGCTCTGTGGAAACGCTCATTGTTTTCTGACTATTTAACAGCCATGATTTTTCCCAACAGGTTGCTGGACTACTCTTTCCTGCCCCATCTTTAATTTTTAACGCTTGTGTATGATTTAAGCATGCTGTGCTTGTCTTGGCTTTTAAAATCATATGTAATGGCTGTGCTACATCTAAAGCTGCCTAATGCCCCGGGAGAGAATTGCATATTTTGTTTTGTGCGTTGATGGATTATTTAATTCATGCAGTGATGTCACATCAGCATGTTAGTTCAAGTTCTTGATCATTCTGGCATGGCATAAATGTTTAATTCAGAATTAAATGACCATATGTGACCCTGGACCACAAAACCAGTCTTAAGTCGTTGGGTTATATTTTTAGCAATAGCCAAAAATACATTGTATGAGTCAAAATTATCGATTTTACTTTTATGCCAAAAATTATTAGAATATTAAGTAAAGATCATGTTCCATGAAGATATTTTGTCAATTTCCTACTGTAAATATATGAAAACTTTTTTCATTAGTAATATGCATTGCTAAGAACTTCATTTGGACAACTTCAAAGGCAATTATCTCAATATTTAGATTTTTTTTTTTTGCACCCTCAGATTCCAGATATTCAAATAGTTGTATCTCAGCCAAATATTGTCTGATCCTAACAAACCATACATCAATGGAAAGCTTACTGAGTCAGCTGTATGATGGTGTATAAATCTCAATTTTGAGAAATTCACCCTTATGACTGGTTTTGTGGTCCAGGGTCACAGATATGCATCATTGTCACTCATTGTGTGGTGCAGGTTTGGTCATAGATGTTTTTACCTACTGCTCATTTGCCAGTGAAACTAATTTCAAATTTGACTGACAGTCAGTGGTACACTATGACTTGTTTAAGCGTTTTTCCAAGTGCTAGTGTCACTAAGGCAAATATTATGTCGTACTCCAGCAGGCCTGGCCAGCGGGAACCCAGCAGATCCTCATACCCTCTGCGTGGCAGCAGGTGCCTGGCATGACCCTCCACAACTCCAGCCACCAGCCCGTAGTGACCGAATCGCCTCCGGAGACCCTACTGTCCGACAGCTCTAAACAGCAAACTTCAAGCTGGAGGTGAATGTTTAGGAAGAATCATTATAGTTTGGTAGATGTTTGAATGTGCTCGATACTGATTGGTTGGTTTTTTCCTGCAGGGCGTCTCAGAGCGGTCAGCACAATGGCGTCGTCCAGCAGAACCCACACATCCTTGGCGGCCTCAATCTTGCTCAGTCTCTCAGTCGAGGAGCGTCCACAGTCACACGGTCTCAGAACAAGAGGAGCAGGGTCTGCGGTGACACTGGAAGCAGGTATTGGCCCATTTACTCTTGACACTCAAATATTTCAATGGTATATTTAGTTTGGTTTTATTATTCTGAACAGTTTTTTTTGCTTTGTGTGCTATTTTTAAAAAAAATCAAATAACATGATTTGATACTCTATGCGAGGATGTTCATTAGGTGTCCAGATGCTTTTTAAGGGGGAAGAATCTTTCAATTTACTGTCTGCCTGTCTATTTCTGTATTCTCAGCAGTGCTCTGGTGGGCTCTCAGTCATTCAGTGCTATTCTCACTCAGCCCATCATTATCTGCGACACCCCGAGTCCTGCTGTCAGTGTCATCACCATACACAGTGACTCTGACGATGAGGACGAGAGGAAGTTCCACCCTGCTAGGTGAGTGAGGTCACTACATATGGTTTCACATCCGCAACAAAAGGTTTGAGGTCAGTAAGATTTCCAAAAAAAAAAAATTCTGATATACTGTTTTTTTTTTGTGAGCAGAAGAGACTTCGGTAACACTTTATAATAACTGCACACTATTAATCATTAATTAAGCATTAGTAAACAGATAATTCATAATTTATAAAGCATTAATAGACATTAATAAGCAGTTTATAAATACAGATATAAATGCTTTATTCTTGATTTAAAAGCATATCTATAATGTGTTTAATAATATTATTGTCATACTTTATTCATGATCAAGTTATCATTTCTCAATGAAGTATAGCATTATTTACAAACCAGTTATTTAGGAGTTGCCAGTGATTCATAAGATCACAAGAAATTGTAAGTAAATGTAGTAAATTCAGGTAGTTATAAAGCATTTAGTAGTGGTCAGTTAACTATTTATGTGAGCTCATCTAAAGTGAGGACTAGTTATGCCTTGTAAAGCATTTATAAAGGATATTTAAAGGCTCGGTTATCTTCTAAACAGGAAAATGAAACAAACACAACACAGTGATACAGAACATAGAAATATTAACAGCCTTTAAATCTCATTTGTAAAAGCTTTACAAGGCATAACTATTCCTTACTTTAGATGAGCTCACAATAATAGTTAACTAACAACTACATATGTTTTATAACTACCTGAATTAACCCTGAATTACAGTAGAAATACATGTTAATAAACCATTTATTAACACTCTAAGTAACTATTACTATATGTCTGAATAATAAGATGAATGCACATTTAAATAGTTTATTAATCATTTACTTACAATTTCTAAGTGATCTTATGAACCACTGACAACTCCTTTATAACTGGTGTGTAAATAATGCTATACTTCATTTAGAAATGATAAATTGATTATTAATAAAGTATGAAAAAAACAATTATTAAATACATTATATATATGCTTTTAAATCAAGTATAAAGCATTTATATCTGTATTTATAAACTGCTTATTAATGTCTATTAATGCTTTATAAATGATGAATTAACTGTTTCCTAATGCATAACTAATGATTAATAGCGTGCAGTTATTATAAAGTGTTACCGAGACTTCTTTCAGAAACCTCTTATCAACCTCAGACTTTTGAATTGGAATGTATGCATTAATGCAAAACAAGTTCTAGTCTGACAAAGTGTCTTTTCACAATGTAAAGTAGCTCCATATTTGTGTAAACCACACTGAAGTCTGAACTGAATGCTGCCAGTAGGAATGTAGTGTTAATTATAAAACAAATATATAATTTTTTCTATATTTAAGTCATTTCAACCATGTGAAATTCCACAGATGTTCCCTAAAAATCCACTTTTTTTTTTCTGGCAGCTGTGGCCCCAGCCACAGGACTAATGTGATCAGCTGTCTGACCGTTCACGATTCGGACTCCTCCACCGCCAGTCCCCTGACTCCCAAACCCCAGAGCAGTCACGTCGGGGTCCAGTCCTCACGGCTGTCCAAATCCCTGGCAGTGGTGGCTCCATCTGTGAAAGCACAGCCTGTGGAAAACTCAATATCAGCCAAAATTCCCCCATCGGCTGTAGGCGAGTATTAGCTGTGGTCCTGTTTGTATTCGCTGTAGCTTCGTCAACAATTCTTTATAAAAGGAATACGTCACGTTTGTTTTAGGTCTTGCTCAGAATTACTACATGAAGCCTAAGAGAGCCGCCGCCACAAGGCAGCCGAGCAGCTCAGGAGAGAGCGTCACTGACCCCCAACAGGAGCCCAGCAGATCTCAACCACTGAACCTCAGTCAGGTGACCACTTCTGTCCATGCCCCGTGCCGCGGTGTATCGTAATGAACGTGTGGTTCAGTTTCCTGTTTTCCTTTTTCCAGACCACTGTCTCCTCGTCTCAAGAACCATCCGGTGGCTCATCATCCCTGCGCCGACAGCACACATACCCGCCGGCCTCGTCTCGTTACGGTCTCCAGGAGGCCCCGTCGTTCACCAGCGCCCCCAGCCTGTACCCCTACCCCACCCCCGCGTCCCACATGGAGCACCTGCTCGTACAAGGCTCCTCCCCCTCCATGCACGTCCCGCACTCTAGTCACTATGCAGCCAATCTTATCCCAAAGGACTCTATTGGAGGCGTGGTCCACGGACTCTCCGCCCACTACCAGCAACATTACCCCGCCCATCCTTACGTCAGCACCAGCACCACTAGAGGAGGCGGGGCTTACAACGGCTATCAGCTGAGCCCGCGGAGGGTCCCTCAGTACCCCTACATATGACACACACAGACTGATGTCACGTAGATTTTACGACCGACAGACCTGCCGTCAACTGCTGCAACTGGTTTAATCTGTCCTATTTATGTTTTAGAAATCTATCATGTCGTTTTGCATCTGTCTGCCGAGAAATCCCGTTTCCGGTTAGGTAAGTATATTTTCTTGGCCCAAGGAACGCTGACGTGTTTTTAATTCGTAAGCAATAGCGGAATAATGCTGACATAAAGGAACAGGGATCGTAACGCCGTAGATTTGTCTGTTCAACTAAAATCCTTACACTAATCCTTGACTCGTTTATATTCCATTTTGTTTTTAGATTAAATGTCGTGTTTTTGTTGTGGTAGGATCTCTTGTTTTTAAGTTATGTTTGATTGTGAAGCTGACTGGTTCTCAACCACTTTACCGGAAGGTCAAGATGTGGAAAGGAAAAAAAAGAAAATGTTATGTGCCCTGGTCGTATTGTTATTTAAGTTAGCGCTATATGTTAGTCAAATCAAAGGTAGAATCGTAGAGTGTATGTTGTGAGGAATATCAGTGGATATAAGGAGTAACTTCAACTTCTCATGTTTTTATTTTATTGTTTTTATTTTTAGCTAAAATTGTTTAATGATGTCAGTACTCTCCTTGGAGAACAGGGGGGTGAAGATATTTAACAGAAGAGCTGGGATGACAAAGCCAATGAAAATGTGATGCTACTTACAGAAACCATAATTGCACACCGATGATTGGTTTTCTGACATTAAGTGTGCTTTATTTGCAGCATTTCTGAGTAGTCTGCTTATCAAACTAGAGAACACCAAATATGTCTCTGACCCTTGACCGCCGCGTGCGGTCTCCGTGACAGACAGTTAACGTGATCTTTGAAATCGCTTAATGACACTGTGACTGACCTCTACGGTCTTGTTCTGGTCTCGATAACATGACGTGCCTTGACATTCTCTCCGACATGTTTGGCAGTGTTTTTGAGTTCAGAGAACGTTTAGCAAGTACTGTACACATTTTGTAATGTCAAGCCACAATGGAAAAAACACCTCTATTGTAATGCCATCAAATAAACAAACATCAATTCAGTTTTTGTATCTTGCTGTTTTTAGCTTTTCTTTCTTCTCTACCACACCACTGTCTTTTTGCTTGCCCATTTGCCCCATTTCCAGACAATCCAGTTGGTTTTGGATGATCCTGAATTGGAACAGCTTCAGCTTAAATGGATACTCCACCCCAAATTGAAAATGTTGTCATTAATCACTTACCTCCATGTCGTTCCAAACCCGTAAAAGCCCAGTTCGTCTTCAGAACACAATTTAAGATATTTTGGGTGAAAACCAGGAGGCCTGTGACTGTCCCATAGACTGCCAAATAAATAACAGTGTCAAGGTCCAGAAAAGGTTTGAAAGTCGTCGTCAGAATACTCCATCTGCCATCAGACGTGCAATCTGGGTTATATGAAGCAACGGGAACACTTCTTGTAAGTGAAGAAAACAAAAATAACGACTTTATTCAACAATTCCTTTGTCAACGGTCTCATTTTTGTCTCTCTGTATCATACACAACATACGGTGATGTGCAGAGACACAGAGGAGACTTGACAAAGGAATTGTTGAATAAAGTTGTTATTTGTATTTTCTTCACTTACAAAAAGTAATATCGTCACTTCATAACGTTACGGTTGAGTCACTGATGGCAGATGGAGTATTCTGACGATGTCTTTCATACTTTTATGGACCTTGACACTCTTATTTATTTAGCAGTCTACGGGACAGTCACAAGCCTCCCGGTTTTCATCCAAAATATCTTAAATTGTGTTCCGAAGACGAATGAAGCTTTCACGGGTTTGGAACGACATGGAGGTAAGTGATTAATGACAACATTTTCATTTTGGGGTGGAGTATCCCTTTAAATTCTGAGCACGGACATAATACTGAACACCAAGATGAAAACTACATTCCCTCGCGGGAGAAAATAAATCGTCTGATTGCCATCTGGTCCAGCAGCATTTCGGAGAAACTGACTGAATGAACCCTGACAGCACACATATATCACAGAGAAGTGTATTTGACATCTGCAAGATGTTTTTTTTTTTCTAGAGTGTTTGCTCATCTGCTGTAAGTCTATAGGACGTTTCCTATGAGATGTCAGAATGTGTGTAAAACTGACATCTTAAAAGACGTCTATCAGATGTTTGTACACAGCAGATGCTGTGTTTGCCTAGTGGTGTACATGCATGTTAACGTTATTAAAGAGAGAGAAATAAAGGCTTTCTTGTGCTTTGTGTAAACTAGAAAAAAAAAAAATATATATAATCATCCAGTCCGGTAGAAGGCGCAGGTCGTCGACGATGCTGTCAGAGCAGCGCGACTTCAGTGAACGGGAAGTGCGGGGTGTGTGCGTGCATTTGAGCTGGAAAAAAATAAAATAATGACGCGTTCAAAATGCTTTCTGTTTTAGTCTGACGTTTTCAGTCGTCGCGGGAGGTGTGTGTGTCTGCTGTGTGTAAATATCGTACGTTTTGTCTGGAGAGGCAGAAGACGGAGAGTTGTGGTTCAGCTGCTAACGTTACTGTAAAACATAACAGCCTCTGATATAAAGATGCACAGGATGAGCCCGACGCGCAGTAAATGATCGCCTTGCAGGGAATCCAGCAGGTAAGCATGCAGTTTTTATTGCCTTATTAGTTATTAGAAAATATTGTACAGTGACTACATTTAAAAATCACTAGTTAGTTTAAAAAAAGCCATTTAAAATCACTAGTGAATTAATCCAAAATGTGTAAAAAAAAAAAAAAAAAAAATCTTAAGATTGTGATGTTTATTGATCGGGGTGCGTTTCCCAAAAGCATCTTTAGTTAACTCTGCTGGTAAGTTTCATTGGAAACTTGCGAACATAGCTGCTTTTGGGAAACGCACCTCTGTTCTGTATCGTCTACCCTAAAGGCCTGTTCACAACAACACGAAATTTATGATTTTCGCATATGATTTATCTGTTCAGTCCAAAGGGGGGTAAATACGGCAGACAGGAGCTGCGTTCCAAACGACGCACTATACACTATGTACTTATGCACTATGTACTCAACCATGTAGTGTATGAATTGTATAAGGTCATCGGAGTCTGATAGCCCCTCCCCCTTCGTTACGTAATTAAAGCTGCGACAGTTGAGTGCATGAAGTGTCCAACAGTCCACGTTTTTTTGGTTATTTAAGTGCATCATCCGTGTATTTAAAGTGCACTTTTTCATTTTGGAATTTTCAATGCGAACGCACTACTCGCAGTATGTATACTACAAAAACGTCATAGAATAGTGCACAAGTGGGACGCACCTAGTCAGAATGAAAGTGCAGATTCATTATGTGAACAGTAGGTGGCGCTTAAAGAAGAAAAGCATAAGTACAGCAGATACCGCGGTTAAAGGGGTTGACACCAGTTACACCAGCGGTTCTCAATTCCAGTCCTCGCGCCCCCCTGCTCTTCACATTTTGTATGTTTTTCTTATCGCTTCAGACGTTTGTTCTATTTGAACGTAAGTGCCCTGCGAAGTGGACATCACAGGATATTCCACCATGATTCCAGTTCGAAGCGACTGTATATGTTCCATTCAAAGTGCATTAAAGTGTCGGAGACATGAATTTAAATGTATTTATTTACAGAGGTATATGTCACACTTGTCCGTGTGAAGACGTTGGGCATCGCAAATCCATGAATGAATGTTTCGAAGTGAAGTCAACTTAAACAGATTTTCCCTGCTCGGGGAGTAGGGAGCAATGAACACGTTGTAGGGAGCATGACATTCGGAACACAGTTCATGCACGGAGCTCACTTCTAACGAGCTGATGATCTGAATCAGGTGTGTTAACAGAGAGACATGCAAAATGTGCAGATCAGGGGGTCGCGAGGACTGGAATTGAGAACCGCTGAGTTACACAAAGCAATGCTGCTCGACTTTTGTGTCAATTAATGTGAGGTCTCAATTAACAGCGAAATCTCTTGGGCGAAATCCAGTCATTTCAATAGGAATTCATGCAGTCGGAATTAAAGCAGTGGTCAGAATTTTTTTTTACATTTAGTTGTACACATAATACATCCAAAATGTAAAAAAGTATGCTTTAAAAAGTATTATTTTTTAGGTATGCTTTCTTTTAATTCAAGGGGCCACGGCAGAGTCCTTTGAAATGCAGCGAATTATTGCAAGCGCTTGTGTTTCCTGTCTCCTGCATTCGCATGTGTATGAATGGAAGTCAGTGGAACGGAAAGTGTAGTGTGAGTTAATGCATGAGGGTGAAAAAGTTCCCAGTGCAGATTTCGTGCCTCTTCAAATTAGCTGCGCTGACCAACGGAGAGCTGCTTGAGTTGAAAGCATAGACTGTATAAAAACATGGACGTAGTGTCCGTGACGTCACCCGTAGACTCCTGAAGAGCGTTTTTGAAGCTCAAAGTGGGCGGAGTGGGCTGTCGCCATCTTGGCAACGCATCACTGCACGACTCTCCCGGATAATCAAAAATGGGCAAAAAAGGCGGGAGCTGGTTGCTGAAGCCACGCCCACCTAGCTCAACGGCATTCTCAACAGCGGCAATCCACCTGTCACTCAAGTGGCCACGCCCTTAATTATGCAGAACTTTAAGGCTTAATATAATTTAAACTGATGAGTTATAAAAAAAATCACCCCCCTCACAGTTGTCATGAAGGGCAAAATTAGCTATATACACCAAAATCATTTTTTGAACCAGGCTGTAAACATGTTTTTTTTTTTTTTCTGCTGTAAAGTTGGGCATTTTAACATGGGGAGTCTATGGGATTGACTCCCTTTTGCAGCCAGCCTCAAGCGGCCAGTCGATGAATTACAGTTTAAGTCACTTCCTTGTTGGCTTCACGAGAGAGAGCGGGAGGTTGCCGCTTGGTTGAAAGCGACTTGAAGAGTTTCATAATATTGCTACACTATTGAGAATGGACCATGTCCCTTTTTTGCCCTCAAGATTTCGCTAACGTGACCCCACCTTAACCTGCTTGTCGTGGAGAAGTATGTAAATCAAACAGCACATGACGAAAAGCATGACTCGTATTGGTTGACCTAGTTTCTTTTCAGTGCGATGGAATAGAGATCAGCACACCTAATGTTCGTTCTGGTGTGAACAGGCTGTAAGGTTGCACACATTTAGTTAAGGCTTGTGTGATTTCCTTCTGTCCTTCAGTGACATCATGAATTTGGTCCGTCTTGTGTGTCGTCACAAGACAGCCCTGGCACTCGGTGTCTTCTTCCTATTCGCCATCGTCCTTTTGTTCCTCGCCAAATGCACATCTGAGACACTGAAGCGGGGTGAGTCCCCAGGGGCGGCGCCGCGGCCCGAGTCACGACAGAAGCAGCCGGCCGGGCCTCCTCACGCTAAAGAGCTCTCTACATTTCTGGTCGTTCTCATCACCACGGGCCCGAAGTACACGGAGCGTCGCAGTATCCTCCGGAGCACCTGGCTGACCAAACACGATCCCGAAGTGCTCTACTGGTTTGTCGTCGGCACCGAGGGTTTACCCGCCGAAGACCTCCAGAACCTCGGAACCGAGCAGATCCGTCACCATGACCTCCTCTTGCTCCCTGACCTCCGGGATTCCTACGAGAACCTCACGCAGAAACTGCTTCACATGTACTCCTGGTTGGACCAAAACGTGGACTTTAAATTTGTTCTGAAGGCCGACGATGACACCTTCGCCCGCTTGGATGTCCTCAAAGAGGAGTTGAAGACTAAGGAGCCCAGCCAGCTCTACTGGGGCTTCTTCTCCGGCCGCGGGAGAGTGAAAACAGCCGGGAAATGGAAGGAAAGTGCCTGGGAACTGTGCGACTACTACTTACCTTATGCTCTGGGTGGAGGCTATGTGCTGTCCGCCGACCTCGTGCACTACGTACGTCTCAATATGGGGTTTCTGAAGACCTGGCAGAGTGAGGACGTGTCCTTGGGCGCCTGGTTGGCCCCCGTGGACGTGAAGCGGGTTCACGATCCGCGCTTCGACACGGAGTACAAGTCGCGCGGCTGCAGCAATAAGTACCTGGTCACTCACAAGCAGAGTTTAGAGGACATGTTGGAGAAGCATCAGACACTACAGCGCAGTGGGCGGCTGTGCAAAGAGGAAGTCAAACTGAGGCTGTCCTACATTTATGACTGGAGCGTCCCGCCTTCCCAGTGTTGCCAACGGAAGGACGGCATCCCCTGACATCTGTGATCTTATGCATTCTTCTGCTATTTATTAATTTATTATCAATGTTGTGTGTCGAGCCGAAACAGCATTTCTTTTTAAATTCGAAATATGGGAGATGGTGTTACTCAAAAGCTGCTCGTTTTGAGATCGAGATGTTCTTCCCTTATTAGGCTGATTCAACAGGGAGCCAGCTTGTACGGAGAGCCTGGGGGATTCTGGGTAAAGGGAACTTTGATATCAAATATTTCTGCTGTATTCTCATGTCCACCGATTCTCCATCTCATCGTGCATTTATAATCCTGAGATGTTTGGAGTGTGTCTGTTGTAATAAATCTGCATTGATAAGAAAAGGTGGGGCCAGACTAGCAGTATATTAATAAGAAAGAAACTTGAAGATAAATGTTCATATACGTGTATTTTGACAAAACTGAGGTTTTCTTTGTGAGTTTTACTCACAAATTTGCCATATAATGACAACGCTGTATTGAAGATTAGAGAACTTGGCCGCCAAGTTTGGCAGTATTTCTATTATTTTATGTGTTGTGACGGAGTTGTAAAAATGTACCTCAGATTTTATTAAACGTTGTTGTTCTGTTTTTACACCACATCAGTCCCCTTGTATGATTTTTTTTTTTTTTAAATGAATAAATGTTTTTATTAAAGCCATGTCTTAGGATGTGATCATATTTACATTTGTACAGTAAAATTCTGTGAGAAAAATGCATCCATCTCAACATCCAAATTCGCCGTGTTGAGCAATATAAAGCTACTTAGTTTGAAAGTGACTTAAGTGACTAAGTGCTGTTTCATGCATCACTACACTATTGATATATGTACAGTGGACCTTATTTGTCTGAAAATTTTCACCTAGGTTTCGCTAATGCGACCACATCTCAAAATTAAATTACTGAAAAAGTTCCACGTGAAACGGAAGTTGCAACTGACTTAATATCAAGACAATAATAGTGACTTGAGCATTGTGACTTATTTCAGAGTGAAACAGAATATTGACTTGATTTTTAGTGCATCTCTTACTCGCAGCGGCCTGACGGTTGGAGCGAGTGCTTAAAGATGTTCTCATCTAAAAGATTTTGGACCCTGGATGGTGATGTAAAAAGTCATTTGCACACTTTAAAAGGATTTCAGATTTCATATCTCACCAATTCTGTTCCAGCACCCGCTTGAGCTCCGGCTTCTCCACAGTTTCCAAGAAGTCATGTGTTTATTAAAGAAACCCATTCTTGTGATTCATGCAGTATTGTAGAAATAATTACTTGAAAAGTTTAAACATATTTATCTCTCCCTTGACTGAGTTTACACTATAATAAGGAATATAAAATATTTTATATAGGCCTAATTACAAAATATGGTAATTGTAAATAAGAAACCTTAAATGAAGCCTAATGTTGGTGTATCATAAACACCAGTCGTGTGTGATTGATTGGTTATCATGCTCAACAATACTGTAAAAAGAAGTACCGCACAACATGAGCAGATTTAAATGCCTCCATCGACACTTTATTTCACCTTCATTTTCGCTTTATTTATGACATTCGTAATAGATTTAGTTTAAATGTTTTCTAAATAGACATTTTGAAAATGTCTTTAAGATGTTTATGATTTAGAATGTATGTAAAACGGACTTCTTTGAGACGTCTATCAGATGAATTGATCTTTAACAGTTATCTTGCAAACGTACCTGTACTATCTGGGTTGTTTTTGTTCTGTAAACCTCTACGACTAAAAGACTCCAAAACAGGGTTCGATAGTTTCTTCGGACTTCAGTAGTCTGCTGAGATACAGAAGTGGCACAGCTGGAGCTTTCTGATGGACAGAGAGGACATGAAAAATGTTATCAAAGCTATGAGCTTATGAATTCATGGTTTCTTACACAAAATGTTTGTGTATATATATATATATATATATTATTAAAAATAAAAGGCTAAATAAATACTTATTTTCTGATTCTTGTGTCCCATTCTGTTAAATAACCTTATAGAGAATAAAAAAAAAACTAGATGATCCAGATGTTAACTATTTCTGTCATAATATATTTAGATATTATATATATATATATATATATATATATATATATATATATATATATATATATATATATATATATATATATATTATTACTGTACTTTATTCTACCATTCATATTTTATATATTTATATTAATTATTTTAATTAATTAATAATTACTGATTAACACAAAACAAAGTAGATTGAAAAGAAAAGAGAAAATCAGACAAAATGAAAAAAAGAGAAAAACCTTATAATCAGAAAGATGTGTCATTTGGGGGTGTTTTAGGGTATTTAGGGTTATTTATTTTAATTTATTATTAAATTATATAACAATATAATCATTTATAAATTATTTTGAAGAAATAGGCTAATTAAAACATGAACAATAACAATACTACTACTATTATTAATAATAATAATATCAATACTATTATTATAATTTTACGTTTTTTTAACTAATATTAACAAATTATATTTTTAAGGCATGAAATTCGAAAGTACATGTCAACATAAGTTATTATAACTAGTATACAAGTCACAAATTCACATTCAAAATGACTAAAAATTAATTTCTAAGAAAACATGTGCTCCCTTACATAAAGTAACGAAGTCTGTAAGCAGGTTAAATCTGACCTGTGTATTGAACCAAAGGTCCCTCAGCAGGAGGTAGACTACATGCACCACACACAGTTTTAAAAGGAAAGCCACAGCTTGATGCAACTAATGTAATACATCTGAGGAGGAACGGCGGGACTGGATGATGGATGATGCCCAACAGGTGCTGCATCAATCACATACAGGTTCAATCCCGCTTAGAAGCAACCTGCTTTGTTGCTTAGAAAAATGAAGCCACTAGACCCGGGGGGTATTCCAGAAAGCAGGTTATGTGACATACCCGGGTATGTTTAAGAGTAAGTAAGTGGATAACCTCAACTTTCGGTTCCAAAAACGGAGGTAACTTTCAGGGTATGTTAGTAGTCATAGCAACTCACTCTCTGAACTTAGCCTGCTCCGGAGCAGCTTCTGTTCCAGGGTTAGTTCACTTCAGCGAGCCTTCAGTGGCGTGACAGATAGCGCACAGCATTATATAATATTACAATATGTAATATAGCCTGTTTTATATATATATATATATATATATATATATATATATATATATATATATATATATATATATATATATATATACAGGGACGTGCACAGGAATTTTGAGGGGCAGTTGCTCTGACCTAAAAAAAGGGCACTCACCCCCCCCCCTCACGGGCTATATGAAGGACTGAGAATAACAGGGTCTTTATTAAAATATATATACACAAAGTAAAACACTGAAATACAGCACTCAATCACCTTAACTACTACTACTAATAATAACATAGAAAAACATGACTTTTTAGTGTTAGTTTTAGTCTTTTTTTGTAATTTGGGTTATTTGTCAGCGGCAAGATTCAAAAAGGTCAGAAAAAGTATTGTGTAATAATAACTCAACAAAAACATCATACAATTTTAGAAAATATTCATTCAAAAATAAAATCAGTACATACAATATGTACAAATGGGCACACATATGTAACTAGTCTCAACACTCCGCAGTAAGTGCAAAATGTGTAAGTGACGTGTGCCAGTAAAAAACCTAAAGAGCCAACAGACTAAAGAAGACATACATGAACCGCATGTGTTCAACCCATTTTTGAGCCACAACAAGACATTTCTGTCAGATTGTCAGGGAGCTTAATCTGAGAAAAGAACATGACAAATAACAAATAAAAAGAAAACTTTAAATACAGCATAATTTTTTTAGTGTGTGTGTGTGCTGTGTGTGTGTGCTGTGGGTGTGTGCATGAGTGAGTGTGCATGGGTGAGAAAGAGAGAGAGGGCTTTACTTTAGTCAAGCAATAATTTTCTATACAGAATTCACACCCTATACAAATTCCACAGCTGTATACTATACTAAATTTACCCTATACAATAGCCTACTCATCTGGAATGAAGGAGCAAACATTCAGTGTAAGAGTAAAAAAATTACATAACATTATTTAATATTTATACTACGGGGCCGTTGAATGCTTGAATCTGATTGTCTGACGAACGTTCTGAGGCGTGACATTATTTTCTGGGAAAAGCATGGCGAACGTAGTTCCAGGCAGCTCTCTTGACCGCATTACAGTTCCATATCACTTCGCATAGTAAAACTGTAATAACGTAAATTACAGGACTAACAAAAACAACAACATGACAGACGATTTTCCAAAAGTACACATGACATTTCTCACTAGCGAGGTAATAACAGCGCTGTTTAGAGACGCTGCTGCAGTCTAATTCACACAAGCTCTCTCTCTCTCTCTGAACGAGTTTTACTGCAGGTTTGAAAGAAAAACACCCATCACCTGCCCTGAACGCCTCTCCACACAACCGTTCACACCATTCACAACTCCTGCTACCCACCTTGAATGCCTCTCCAAACAACGGCCCTCACCATTCACACCTCCTGCATCCCCCCTCTCCCCCACACCTGCAATACAGATAAGCGAGGATGCGGTGCGCCAGGTCTTCCGGAAGCAGAAAAGGAAAAAAGCACCAGGCCCAGACTGTGTAACACCAGCTTGTCTGAAATCCTGTGCTGACCAGCTGGCCCCCATCTTCACACAGATCTTCAACAGATCACTGGAGCTGTGTGAAGTCCCTTCATGCTTCAAACGCTCCACCATCATCCCCATCCCAAAGAAATCCAAAATTACAGGACTAAATGACTACAGGCCTGTGGCTTTAACGTCTGTGGTCATGAAGTCATTTGAAAAACTGGTGCTGGCCCACCTGAAGGACATTACTGGACCTTTACTGGATCCTCTTCAGTTTGCCTACAGAGCAAACAGGTCTGTGGACCATGCAGTGAACATTGGACTGCATTATGTTCTGCAACACCTAGACAGACCAGGGACTTATGTGAGAATCCTGTTTGTGGACTTCAGCTCGGCCTTTAACACGATCATCCCAAACCTCCTCCTGCCCAAACTAACTCAGCTCTCTGTGCCCACCTCCGTCTGTCAGTGGATCAACAGCTTCCTGACAGACAGGCAGCAGCTAGTGAGGCTGGGAAAATACACATCCAGCACCCGTACAATCAGCACCGGAGCTCCCCAGGGCTGTGTTCTCTCCCCAATGCTCTTCTCCCTGTACACTAATGATTGCACATCTAAGGACCCCTCTGTCAAGCTCCTGAAGTTTGCAGACGACACCACACTCATCGGTCTCATTCAGGACGGTGACGAGTCTGCTTACAGACAGGAGGTTAAAGAGCTGGCTGTCTGGTGTACTCTCAACAACCTGGAGCTTAACATGCTCAAAAAACAGTGGAGATGATCATGGATTTCAGGAGAAACCCCCCCTGCTCTCCCCCCACTCACCATCATGAACAGCACTGTGACTGCAGTGGAGTCATTCAGGTTCCTGGGCACCAACCATCTCTCAGGACCTGAAGTGGGACATTCACATTGACTCCATTGTGAAAAAGGCCCAGCAGAGGTTGTACTTCCTTCGCCAGCTGAGGAAGTTTACCTGCCACAGGAGCTGCTGAAACAGTTCTACTCCGCCATCATTGAATCCATCCTCTGCACTCCAGTAACTGTCTGGTTCAGCTCAGCTTCTAAATCTGACCTCAGAAGACTACAGAGGGTAGTCCGGACTGCAGAGAAAATCATCGGTACAAACCCTCCCGTCTATTCAAGAACTGTACTTATCCAGAGTGAGCAAAAAGGCTGGCAAAATCACTCTGGACCCCTCACATCCAGCACACTTCCTCTGTTGCCATCTTGTCGACGCTACAGAGCACTGAGCACCAGAACGACCAGACACAGGAACAGTTTCTTCCCTCAGGCAATCCATCTCATGAACACTTGATAATAACTGTGGAACACATTACACTATTTATATTTACAGACACATACACTTATTATCTAACACACATACCTAGTGTACACTTAAATTATTATTTTTTTGCACATAATATACCTGTACATACATAACTGCTCGTAATATATCTGCCATACAATTGTCAATTTGTATATTGTCATTCCTTACCTACTGATTTGTATTATTTTTGTATTTTTTTTTATTTTATTGTGTGTTTTTTGTTCTGTCGCTGTCATTCTGTTGCACTGCGGAGCTTCTGTCACGAAAACAAATTCCTCGTATGTGTAAACATACCTGGCAATAAAGCTCATTCTGATTCTGATTCTGATTCTGATTCTCTCTCTCTCTGTGTGTGTGTGTGTGTGTGTGTGTCTCTGTCTCTCTCGCTCTCTTTCTAATAACTTCATTAATAACTGCATTATAATACTATCAACGGCTCAAGCCTCCATTACCAGCTTTAAAATGACATTGTGAAACCAGCAAAAGAAGCGTTGGATGAGATGCGGAAGAAATAGTCCTACCCACAATAGCGATTAAGTACAAAAAACCGAACGAATCCCTTTAAATATATGATCTGATCGATGTCTTGAGGTGTGGTAACCGTGGTATAAGCGGAATAATTGACTCCGCTTCGAGTCGTGACCGAATCACCACCTCAGGTGTGCATTATTTTTCTAATAATTCAACGGCCCGTCGTCAATTATTCCTTACTTGAATCACAGCTTAAATAGTGTTTTGACATCGACAACCCAAGTGCATTTTACCTCAAACTTGCGTCTAGTTAACTTTCTAAAGTAGCAATCGCTTCTCGGGGTCGACATTAACACACTGACAAAATTATATTCAGAATTAAAAATATTTTTATACCACTTTTTAATGTGTGATTGTGTAATGGTTTTCACGAGATACCAACCTTTCACGAACTTGCTTCCAACACTCGTTCTCATGGAGACGCGGTGTGCACGGAGGGGAGGGCTGTGCGCGCGCGAGTAACGTTATGTGAGAGAGACGCGTGAGTGAGAGACGCAGGGAAATGAAATGCAGCTGAACGTTTGCTCTATGAAAGACATTGACCAAGATGAAAAACTAAGGACATTTAATCTATAATTTTATTTTATTTTAGTTAGTTTTGCCAAACACACATTACAGTTTTGGTTAGTATATCGTTTTTTTTTTTGTAATGCCTCGTTTTTATTTTTATATCAGTTAACACAATTTTTTTTCCCAACTAGTTTTCGTTTTTTTCGTTCGTTTTCGTTAACGATTATAACCTTACTATTACTTTTCCGACAACGTTGAGTCGTCTCACCCGACAACCGCGACAATCTCCTTTTAGGGCCGCTCATGCAGGCTCAGCTCAGGTGCCGGTCGCGTGCAGCGCTGCAGCCACGTAATGAGAGTTTGCCCTTCCCCTACCGACTTTCACTTTCGGACGGGTGCCCGAATATGGAAGTGAATGAGGCTTTGCGATTTTTATTTATTTATTTATTTATTTTATCTAGGCCTACGTGAAATTCTGCATCCATTGTACGATTTTTTTTTATTTATTTTTTTTTCACCTCGGAAGGGCAACGTGAGTCGAGAAGGGCATATGGGCAGTTGCCCGGGCAACCTGAGCAACCCCCCTGTGCACGTCCCTGTATATATATATATATGATATGTTAATGAGGAAGCGCTAATATAAGTAATAAATAAGGTAATATATTGTTCTAATATGATTGTTTCTTTTATTGGCATATATAAGAGTTATCTGTATAAATTATAAAACACTATGACAAGGTAATTTTTAACATATATATTTATTTATTTTATTTATTACATGTTATATTATCTCACACATGGAGCGGTATTTTCTGTAATGTCTAAATTCTAAATCAAAATACATATCTGATATGACTTAATATATAATTAGCATAAAACAAACAATATAGTTCACATTCTCAAGGATTAAAGATTAAATGGAAAAAAAATTAAAATGATTGCACAGCCATCAGTTAGGTGGCGATATGCACTAAACATGTAAACAACTAATGAACAAAAGAAGAAGAAAGAAACAGCTTGGCGCGCTTTTTCTTAGCGTCCGTTTCCATAGTGACTCGTCGATTCGTCGCTCTGTTGAGAATGTCGAGTCTTAACCAGGAACATACTCTGAGTTGAATGAACTTACTCCCGGACGCGTTTTTGGAACCACATACCTCGAGTAAGCAAGGTTTGGGGTTAATCAACCGAGAGTTCAGGGTTTAGTTCACGGTAAGTTAACCCTGCTTTCTGGAATACACCCCCGTTCTCTCAATATCCAAGCAGAATTTTGTTTAGCATGTGGAACAAGATTTATAGACTCTTTCAAAGGTCCAAATGTTGTTTTATGATGACAGCAGAAAAATTTTACCATCAAGAAACCATGATAAAGCTGAGGGAGCCACTAATAGCTCAACAACCCGTTAACTGTGGCACTGAAATAACAGAAACATGCCAATCTCTGTCAGACGACATCTGAGCACACCTTATGCTCTCTTTCACTGAGAGACCCTTATTATTATTATTATTATTATTATTATTATTATTATTATTATTATTATTATATGTTATAAATAAATGAAGTTCCATCACATTAGCAATACAATCTATATTAATAATAATAATGGGTTTTTATACATTATATAAAATTCTATAGCATTAGAGAGAGAGATAACGTAAAATATTTTGATTTTATAATTTATTTTATTATTATCCTATTTTATCAAAATATATTTTTAATCAAAATTATTATTATGAATAATATATAATTATATATAGCTAATATATAACATCTATAAATTATATATTAAAATATAATTATTATTATTCTGTAGACCACAAATATTTAGATTTCTCTGAAACCTACCGACTCTAAAAACGAAGTATTGTCCCTCAGACAGCATTAGCTGTAATAAAGCGAAGGCTTTTAATCTGTATGCTGATTTCCCATGATTCCGTGCACCGGAAGCCTGCGGTGTCGATGCGGAACTGATGAAGAGAGTAAATAAAAAACCACTGGCGACTCGCGCTTCATCTCAACACGGGATCTGAAAGCTGAGAAAATGACGAACGGTATGTTAAACCGTAAACGATAAACGCTCGTTTAATGGGGTGAACTGTCCGTGTGTGTGTGCGTGTGTGCGTGTGTGTGTGCGTGCGTGCGTGCGTGCGTGCGTGCGTGCGTGCGTGTGTGTGTGTGTGTGTGCGCGCGTGTGCGTGTGTGTGTTTGTGAGAGTTTGTGAGTGAGTGAGTGTGTGTGTGTGTGTGTGTGTGTGAGAGAGAGAGAGAGAGAGAGAGAGAGAGTGTGTGTGTGTGTGTGTTTGTGTGAGTGTGTGTTTGTGAGTGAGTGTGTCTGTGAGAGTGAGTGTGTGTGTGTGTGTGTGTGTGTGTGTGTGGACGTGGCTCTTGATATTTCTCGACACGATCATGATATCATAATGACATCTGAATCAAAATGCTTTTATACACGTTATTCTCGTTAAGTGTAATAAATGCAGCGGAGATTGTTGTGATATCAAGTGTCATTGACAAATCATCAACTTTCTGTATTTTATTGTTTGAACTTATATGTCTGGTTGGTTTGAATTGTTTTAAATTGAACACTGAATTGTAAAATATTTAGGCATAAGTGTAAGATTTATGTATTTGAATTGCATATATAAAATTGGCATCAGTTTGGGTTTCACGGTTTTAACACAAACAAACACGTTTGTCAGTCATACATTAATGACAGGGGTAAGATTTCTGTACTAATAAACTCAACAACAACAACAAAAAAGCATTATTGTATAGTGTTACTATTTGCATCTCTTTGATTTTATTTAAATATTCATAATTTTTAAAATGCATTTATTCAGATTCTTAGAATCAGCATCACATCTTATGTTTATTAGTTAAAACTGAGTGATGGAAATTTTATATGCAATGCAAATTCTTACATTTAGGCCTAAATATTTTTCTTTGAGTATAAAAATATTTTAATCACTTTGTAAGCAATGTGTATATATTTATATTTATATATATATATATATATATATATTTTTTTATATTTATATATATATTTTTTTTAATAGCTGCTTGTAATAGAGGTTTAATGGTGTGCTCTTTATTCACAGTGTACTCTTTCGACGGTATTCTTGTATTTGGGCTTCTTTTCGTTTGCACGTGTGCGTACCTGAAGAAGGTCCCTCGTCTGAACAGCTGGCTCTTGTCTGAGAAGAAAGGTGTCTGGGGAGTCTTCTACAAAGGTAAGCCATCTGTGGGATCTGTGATGAAGATGGTGACGTTGCCGTGAGTCTTCATGCGCTGTGTGTTTTCTCTTCTCTCTGTAGCTGCAGTGATAGGCTCCCGGCTGCACATTGCTGTGGCAGCATCCTGTATGTGTATGGCTTTTTACCTGATTTTTCTCAAGTGACCGGGACGAATTGCTCTCTTTGGACACTGGACTCTGAACGCCGGTAGAAATGCAGTGCTGGCGAGTATCGCCGTCTGTTGGAGAGAGCTGACTCCATCTGCGGTTTAGCACCAATTTAAAGTGCCCCTATTATGGGTAATGAACGGTTCAACAACAGGTTGATATGCATGCAAGACCAAAAAACACTTTCATTGTCTTATAATATGCATTTATTTGTACATTACTTGCTCAACGACTCCCAAACCATTCGCTCAACGATTCATTTTCCCAAACCCCTCCTTTGTGTGACGCTAATCTGCGGTGATTGGTCGGATTGGTTTCATGTCATCATGTCTGTAATGCATGATAAAGCAGCGTTTGTGAGCGCAGTGCTGCTTTGTTTACAGCGTAACCGGGGAAAATGCTCTTTTTACACTCCAAAAGCACCACCTAGTGGCAAAGAATGAATTTGCATTTTCATTCAGACCAATGAAAAGACCATCAAGTGGGCGGGCAATATGCTAATGTTTCATTTTAAGGTCAACACACTGCATGAAAGGTAATTTTCAAAAATCCATAATAGGGGCACTTTAAGACCTGCTTTCCATTTCTGTAAATGTTTAACCTAAGATCAGATTTTGGGTGAACTCGGACTCAGATCAGGGTTAAACAGTAATATCTGCCGAAAAATGATGAACCTACCTATGGATACAAATGTCTTTTTCTTGTGTTGTGTTCTCTCAGACATGCACAATTTTTGCTTGGGCTTAGAGGGCTACAGTAAAGAAGGCAGAAACAATGATATCTTGTACAGTTATTGAATATAAGTTCATGTACCGAGAGCTGCAATATTTTAGGTGTTGGTGTCATGAATGGCTTAAGTATTCAATACCCCAGATGTTTATAATAAACATATAAGACCTATTGTTTGCAGCGTGGGACAAACTAACACAAGATTTTCCATAGACTGCGTGGAAACTTTCACATGCTATGATTTCGTTCAGTAATGCTACTAGATCAAAACAAAATTTGCACAACATTTTTATTTGATACCACATATATACTTTAATTTGATAATATTTGTAGAAGCACTCTCTTGATCAACACCAGTGTCTCGGTTTGATAAATACACAGCTAACCGGGATTCCTGCTTTCATATTGTATGTGGATGATATGTATATGACAAGAGGGTTCATTTATCTTTTTCAACTCCTAAGTCAAGAATGAAGATTTCTGTAGTACAGTCCTATGATGCTACATGTACTGTATAAACTCCCTTTTCATGTGTTGATGCACTTT
This sequence comes from Cyprinus carpio, assembly GCF_018340385.1. Lineage (NCBI taxonomy): Eukaryota > Metazoa > Chordata > Actinopteri > Cypriniformes > Cyprinidae > Cyprinus > Cyprinus carpio. The sequence continues at coordinate 5,315,813 of NC_056582.1, read as the reverse complement.
TGTCTATTACACATTACAAACATGTACATGCCAAGATGTTCTTTTGTATTTAAGCATTCAAAGCATGTCCTATCATCAACTTTTCATGTACAAAAGTCCACAATTCAACTATCCTCTTTCAGTATAACTGTTCGTTCAGCTTGTAAATGTACACAGTCAAGCTCTGTAGAAAACGATAGCTGTTCATATTTGTAAACATGTGGTACATAATAAATATTTTCTGAATAATCCTATGCAATACAACACTGAGTGAGAAGAGGTTTCTTGTGTGTGTGTGTGTGTGTGTGTGTGTGTGTGTGTGTGTGTGTGTGTGTGTGTGTGTATCTTTGACCAGCAGATGTCCTCAGCGTGCAGTGTTTCGAGCGCTTCGAAGTTTGCACATTTAAACTCTTATTTAGAGTTTAAATAAGAATTCCGTTTTAACTTTTCACTGTGCACTTTGATTTCAATGGCTGTGAAAAGTCTACCGTTAAGGTTCTGTGTATGTCGCGTCCTAACACCGCCACGTGGAATCTGTTACTTTTCTCAGCGCTTTTAAGGATGAGCCAATCACATTAGCGTATGTGATCATCGTTCGTGACGAGTACCACCTCCCTCCGATCGTTCACTAATATAAAATACTAGTAAGAGCAGTATACTAGTATGCGGTTCCGAATTCAGCATAGTACTAGTGTTCAATTATTACCAAATAAATATATTGTTTTATTGACGAAAGGATTAGATTGTATTTATGCTTGAGAAGTAAGCAATACATTTTATTTTTTATTTGTCGTTTTTAAACGGGTATCTGGCATATTTTAATGTCTGGACTGTTGCAAAAAGTCTAAAAGTAGAACGTTAGTTCAACAAACTAAAACAAAAAGGCTATAAGATTTTTATTATTTTTATTATTATTTTACTGATCACATAATTTAAACAGTTACTTTGAATACTGTGAATGATTATTTCTGTTTTTGGTGTTGCTTATATTAATGTTGATTAATCATAATAAACAAAGTTCTCGTTCTCGCGAGGCTTGGGACGAAGCACCGAGAGTTGCCCCTGTGCAGTGACGTCGAGCGTGTTCGTCAGAGGAGCACCTGTATCGGGGGGGAAAAAGAAACGAAAAAGAAATCCGCACAAGAAATCTCTCGCGTTGCCACCCCGCGACTCCCTCCGGATCAGAGCTGGAGTTTGTGCAGATCTCGTGCATTTGACTGGTGTCCTCTAATGCACGCGGAGCTCGCGCTTTTGTTTGCGTAGTTTTTGTGTTTGTTTATATCAAGCACTGAGATCGAGAGAGCAGCACAGAAGTTTCCACTCCTCCACAGGAATGTCCCAGAAGGAGAGACCGACTTTCTATCGACAGGAGCTCAATAAGACCATATGGGAGGTGCCGGAGCGCTACCAGAACTTGTCTCCCGTGGGTTCTGGAGCTTATGGATCCGTGTGGTAAATATCTATAACCTCACTGGATGTCGCGCGCAGCTCTTGCGTAACACGACCTGGCCGCTCGGGCCTCGCGCGATTGATCAGTGTGTGTTTCCAGGTCTGTTTGTTGAGAGTTATGATGCAGCAGTGCAAGTTGAGTGAGAACACGCTTTTTGCAAAAGGAAGGTCATGCACCAGCAAAGGGCACTCTTAATATCACTGCTGTGGAGGTTTGTGCTCTGCAGAAGTCACTGTTGGCTGTCAGATGGTAAATGTTCAGCGATTCGATATTGGAAATGTTGTTTGAGAATGTCCGGGGTTTAAAAGTGACAGCGCGTGCTAGATCACATTTCTGTGCTTATTACTTTGCATGAGTCACATGAGCAGGAAATGAAAATGGATTTAGGACACGGTCAGAATCGAGCGAGACGCTTGCTTAGGATGCGTTTTTATTCTTCATACGCGCGTGGAGCATTTTGGAACATTTTGTGATGCCAGATTTGCTGCGTGCTGGCCATGGGTTAATATAATAATAATAAATGCATAATGCATATTAGGGTTTTTATTGTTATTTTAACTATGGTGTAAAAAAAATAATAGGATAATAAAAGTTGTGAATATAAGCTATCACACTTCTTTTTTTTTTACATAGAAAAGTCAATAAATAAAATAAGCTGTAATAAAAAATCTTATTTTAAGTAAATAATATAAGTGAGCAATGCACACATTATAATAAAGTAATAAAATACGTTATTATTGTCTAATAAACCAATTATATATATATATATATATATATATATATATATATATATATATATATATATATATATATATATATATAAAAGTTAGTAATATATAAACAATAGTATAAAGTAATAATTTGTTGTTATTGTGTAAAAAGGCAATAAAATTAAAAACGTAATTAAAACTCATTTGTGGATATAACTTACTGAACATCTATGAAAAGAAAATCATAAAAATGCATAAAGATAATCTGTAATAAAATATAATTATTTTTAAAAAGTCATATAAATTAATAAAATACATATAAATCAGTTGAAAAAATTATATCAGCAATCTGTAAAACTACCTTATGAGAAAAACACAGGCTAAAAAGTTGATTGACCCGTTTGAGTCTGAGGACAGGTTTAGTGGATTGAAGTGAAGGACATGAGGATAGAATGATGTCACTACCTGCTCTGACTCATGATTCCAGCATTAAGTGATCTCCTCACCACTGCCCTTGGTTACTCATGCTTGTGAGGAGTCCTGCTAGAAAGAAACCTCTTCTAAATATTACATAATTTACTCGAAAGCTCTAGTGGTTTTCCTTCAAGACCTAGATCAAGTGGTGACCCAACGCCGTACCTGAGCTCTGCAGGAAATCCATGTCTGTGTGTGTTTGACTAATGCAAGGTTAAATGAGAGCAAAAAATGTTTGGCATGTGACTTGGGGCTTTCTGGAAGGAAAAGCCAGCATTTCTTTGCATGCTGTTGACATCAAGGATGAGCCACAGGCTTTGATTTGTCTGGAGGAGTGTCCGTTCCGGTCTCTTTCATTTTCTTGGACCGCCCCTAAAAATGTGGGTGGATCCTGTCCTAGCCAGAGCTATAAATAGAACTCCATTGTGTGTGTTCCCAGGACATTTCAGTCTGGTAAATCAAGCAGCTCAAGTGTGTTCACCGTCAATCATTCCTGCTCCTGCATGAAGCTGCAGCACTTTTGCCTTGTGTTTCTAGGCATACAGGAAGCACTCTGTCTGAATATAAACCCTGACGTGAGAAGTGTAGACTTGCTACAGGGCACTGCGTTATCTTCTGCCACACGTTTCAAGTGATATCTTCAGTTCAGTGAACTATACTCAGCAATTTGTGTTTCAGACAGACATTTAAACGTATATTTTTCTTTATTAAACAAGTAGTTAGCTCACCAAGCAAAACATGTAATGGAATCTGTATGTAACAGCACTCTTGCTCAAGATGTTCTGGAATCCACCCTGTTTTTGTTTTTCTTTCATTTCCCACCCGCTCCGAGTGATCCTAGAACAGGAGTAAATATAGATGCTTTCCAAAAATGAGCTTCAGTCAACTCTGCTGACACACTCTGGCCTGGACTGCTGCAAAAGACAAGTGGAATGACATAAACAGTGTTATATATTATATTTCCATTAATTTTTTCCATATCAATCACAACGTGATTACAAACTTACATTTGGAGCAAAAAGTATTTGAAAAGGGTTTAACTGAAAGAAACATTGTAATTAAATAAATCAAAACCCATAGATAAATATAAAACTATTGATTTTGATTTGAATAGAAATAACATTTTACAATTTTTATACAATATGCATATATAGACCTTATGTAGCTCCGCCCCTTTTCAGCACTGCACAGTTTTTTTCAGTTTTGCCTTCTGTTTGTATATCCACAGCATGAAAGTAGGATCATACGAATTTATTAGGGGTGCATGATAAATATCGGCCGATAATTAATGTGCATCTCGTCAGTACAGCTAGTTCTCTAATCAGCGGTAAATTCTTGATTAGAGAACCGGCTTTACTGACGTGATGCGCATTAATTATCGGATGATATTTGTTGAGCACCCCTAGAATTTATGAATGAAGCGGCGTTTTAAAATCTTCCCAGTCTGCTGACATTTGTTATGACATCGGCCTCGAACATTAGTGAAAAAGATGACTCTTGTTAACTCTACAATAACTAAGGCTACGTTTACACAACAACAATGTAGTCAAAAATGGAAATGTTTTTCCCTTGCGTTTTAAAAAAATTTCACGTATACACAACAACATTTTCAAAACAATTCATTTTTACACATATCTGCGAAAACGGCCAAAAATGCTTTATTGCATATGCCAGGCCAGTAGTTGGCGCTGTCACCTTGTTAGTAAACAGCACCTCTAGGAAGTGATGATTATATGATGTATATGATGCGTCTCTGCTGTTGGTTGTAATATTGGTGAAGTAATGCACACTTTGCTGAAGAAGTGTTAGCAAACTCTTGAGCAGCAACCACATTTCCATATACTCCACCATTGTTGTGTATGTTTGTTCGCGCTTGCCTTTAAAATCAACACGTACTGCGCATGTCTACATACCTAACACATACTACACACGCGCATGACGTCACCGTTTTCAAAGATTCCCGTTTTGGGTGTTTACACGGAAACGACAACGGTGGCGTTTTCAAAAACTTGCACTTTGAAACCCGTTTTCAGAAATGTGTTTTCAGTCCCCAAAATGCCGTTGTCTTGTAAACGAACAGGCAAAATGCATAAAAAGTTTCCCATTTTTAGCTGAAAATGTTATCGTGTAAATGGCCCCTAAATCCACTTCACCAGCTAATTACTCTTCAACAGTGACGCTATAGAGCTGCCGCAAAAACGAAAGTTCAAAGACAAAATTTGGGCGGAGCTAAAGAGTCCCGAGCACTTGGCCGCCTATTGGCAACAAAACACAGACATTTGATGGAGTTTTACTCACCACCTGCGGTTCCAACTCATGACCGGGATGTTTTATCGCTGGGACTGCTCCATCTTTCAGTATAAAACGATGTGCAAATCGCTCTTCGGGAGAAGTGCCCATACAAGGAATCTTTATGATGTCATGCTCGAAAAAACATTCCGAAACTTATTCGAACCCAGAAGGAGTGTATTTGGCACAGAAATGGTCATGTTAATTCATGAGAATTAGGGGTGGAAGATACAGCCTCAAAACTATATAATGATATTTCAAGAATATTTGCGATAATGATATATATGACGATATAGAAAAAAATATAGAACAACGTTTTATTGGTGATTGCAGCTGGCATGCAACAGCATTTATTAGTGCAAACAAAATGAAGGGCATTTTCCATCCTTTTCCAATGAACTACTGTCATCGATTATAGACTACCTAATTCGAGGTGTAAATCTATTGTCATATGGTGGCAGCAGCAGCATTATAATGCAATAGTAGTGACACAGTCACACAGCGTGAGTCAAATGTAGCCTTGGTAGTGTTTTCCCTGGAAATCTTAAAAGTATAGCATAACTCCTTAACAGTAATTAAGTAATTTAACCTTGTAACTCTTCAGGAGGCTGCACAATATTGTCACCTAATAAAATTTACCTAAAACTTTAAGTACAAATGTAAACAAGCAGCAGAAATCCAAACAAACCTGCTCTTGCTCTCAGACAGTGAATTAAGAGTGTGCTCTCATGATGCTTTGATGTCATACACCGATCAGTATTCGTAGCGCAGCTTGAACTCAGACACACCTTTTGGGTTTGTGGTGGTGGTGTTGTGCATGCTAGGGAATGTAAATGCGCCATACCAGGGCTCTAGAGTGCCACCAATCAGGTCACACATGTGACCTAATATCTCAATGGTGCCGGTGAAACCAGCCGTTCGAGGGGGAAAAAAAGTCTCCATGACTCTGAAAGTCACCCTGTGGTTCAACAACAGACACTAGAGCCCTGCATTTCAGCCCGAGCCTGACGGGCCCGACCTTTTTTTACATCCCTCATGCTGGGCTTCGGGATAATTTTCACGTCATAGTTCAGGCGCGGTCAGGGCCTCCCGCCTGTTTTAGGCGGGAGTCCTTACTTTTATAATTTAGACATCAATCTAAAATTGCCGCGCTGGTGGAAACAACGTGAGACCATGCTACCGCGACTGTCAAGAGCGGCTCGACGGTGTTTATTGTCCCGCCAGCAGCAGCGCAGATGAACAGTTCTCCGTTCAAATACACGCAATAAGCTAAAGCTTGCCGCAAAGCACCAGCAAAAGTAATTTCCATAAATAGTAAGGAGATATTTGAATTATTTACTAATAAACTAGTGTTTTCTGAATCTGTGTCGCAAGGATGAAGTTGCCGATCCTGACTCGCCATCTCCTCAGACGAGCATTAGAGAGAAGTACATCTTTATGGATTATGATTATAATGAAAGAGTTTTTGTTTTCGATTTGTTTTATTCCGTTAAGTAATCATTTAAAGCTTTCTATAGATATATTCATCATGTCTATGAGGCATGTTTCGGTTCATTTTTGTACTCCTGTTAAAGACGAGACGCAGAAAGCGCATCGTGTTTGTTTTCTTTATTTCATAAAAGCACAACGTTTTGTTGATATTGTGAGCGCACACAAATAAAAGACCCTTTGCAGTTACGAATGATGTATTACTCTTATGTTCAAAAATGACGGCGTATCTACTGAAAAAAATGCAAGTGATCACGCTGGCGTTTCCATGTCCTGAAGCGTCTCCGCATGAACTATTGGATATAGCGCACATTTATCTGGGTCTAACGTTTAAACATTGTTATATGCTTGAACTGTTTTATATCTAAAGATTTTATTTTAGGCAGGTCGTGATGATTTGAGAAGGCTAAATTGATCAAACATATGCTCACTGTCTAACGTTGGCCGCTTGGTCGTTACTTAAAAAAAAAAAATTAAAACTTATATTTAATAAACAAAAAATGCTCCAAACGTTTTTCTAAATTAACTTAATAAAAAAACGAAAAATAAAACCTTTGCTATTACATACAAAACTGAACTATTTTAATAGCTGAGACAGTAGTATAAGCTGTTTAGGGACTGTTTAGCTGTTCAAATCAGACACTAGAGCATCCCTTCATTCAGACAGTGGAAGATCTGATCAGAATCAGTGTAGAGTGGCCAAGTCTGGAAGATTTGATGCTAGAGAGAGTGTGGCCAGCTGGTTTAGCCAAGGCCAAAGATCAAGAAGGCCAAACTACAGGAGTTGGCCATCTGAGGGGCATGTGACTGCAATGGAGGATAGTCCATAAGACATTGAGCCATGAGATTTTCAGTTTGAAGCCCTTAAAACACATTTTTCTTGAGATGTTTTAAGTTTAAATTTCAGCTCAGTGAAGCACTTTAAGCACCAACACTTTTTCAGTAAGTTACCTTTCTTGTAGAATTGTGCTTCAAATAAAGAACTTAATGTTGACCAGATTGTTAGTTAATCATTTTCAAGTCAATGTTGCCTATATGGACAGCGATTTTATAAAAAAAAAAAAAAAAAAAAAAAAAAAAAAAAAAAGTTTGTGGTCGAAAATTAGGGTGCACCTAACTTTTGTGCTGGTGCACCTAAGAAAAAAAGTTAGGCGCACCAGTGCAACCAGTGCAGAAAGTTAGTCTAGAGCCCTGCTTACTTCATCGTGTCGCTATATCATTAATATCGCGGGATGACACTTTTTTTTATCATGGAAAAATGTATACTGGTGTTATCGTGGACGGTATGATATGGCACACCCCTAATGAGAATCCAACTCTTAAACATTGTTAATAACTCTGAATTTATGAAATAGCATTAGACGCCCCCTTTAAGTGTAGACACGGTGTTATGGAGAAAATGAATGGGATTTTTACTTCCAGAACAGACTGTTGCACTCTGTACTAAACATCATGTCTCCTGGCCAATCAAATTTGAGGACCATGTAGGTTACCACTATAATGCTGTTCATTTGACGTCGAAATCTGTTGAGATTGTTAGAGGTGTGTTTTGTGGGTGCAGCAGTGGGATTTCTAGTCTGTGAGATGCACAAACTTGTCATGAATTTCCAGGCTGTAAGTGTTTGCAAAAGTCCCACATTGTTCAGTTCTTGTTGTTTGACAGAATAGACGAGGAATCTGACGGAAGGCTCAGATTGCAGCGCTCTGGAAGTTTGGGGCTTTCTCTTGGAGTGGCTCGATCTAAGAGAAAATCCATCTGTAAAACACAGAGTCATTATTTGAGTGAGGTACAGAGGTGTTTGTCATCCGAGTGCATTTGTCAAGAACATGATGTACGATAGAATCAGCAGAGTGGAAGCACAGTCTGTCTGTTTCTTCTTCACTCATTTAATTAAAGCTGTTTGTGATGTATTGTGCGGGGCGGAGGGAACACAGCGACTGAGTGACTGACAAACTCATGGTGCTCTTCATTGGAAACCCCGTTGGCCTGCATCAGGCCTGTTTTGCTGGGGTTTGTTTTTCTTGCTCTGGCACAAGTTCTTCATGATCTAGGCGAGGTCGAACTGAAGGCACAACTCGTCTCCCTCGTCATTGTGTTGAAGGCACATTCCATATTCAGTGCAAAAATAGTCTCCCTCAGTTCAAGACAAAAGAAACAAAAATTGTTTACTGTAATGCACTTTGTCATGCTGCACCTCTGATGAGCTATGAATGCTCTTAGGCTGTTCATAGTTACCTTTAAGTTTGGTTAATATGGAGGAATAGCTTCTCTAAACACAATGTCCATTATGGGCTAGATCAGCGAGTCCCGGTTTGATAGAGATATGGGACTTTTCCTGTACACTGTGGTGGTTTCCCATGTTTCACAATCAGCACTGAGTCATTGGCTCAGCTCTCTGTGCTAGATCTTTCTTTTGGATTAAACCCAGCTTGCATGTGAAACACCAGTCCCGCGTGCAGCTGTCTGGTTTTTCAGCACTCTAACTGTACCTAATGTTCAGCCTGTTTATAATGATTGTTAGTAGATATCGCTCATAAACACCACACCCTTTAGCATCTGCAGTGGAGACCGTTCAACTATGCCAACTTCCCCGTCAAGCTAGTTTGAGTCACGCAGCGATTGTTATGTAAGGGAAGAGCAACATTTGCTCAAGACTGAACAGTAAAGCTGTACAGATCTTGACCTCACTTTTGGCACTGTGTGTCTTATCAATTCATTTGCATCACTAAAATTTGCATGTTTTTTTTTTTTTTTTTCAAGGGTGTGATAATACAATCAGTTCAGGCATGTGACAGTAAAAAATGAATAAATTATTTATTAATAATAATAATGATAAAAATAAATCAATCATATTAAATACATTTCATATAATACTTCAGTATTTTAAATTTTTTACTAAATATATAAATGTTTTTTAGATAGATTATATTGTTATGTTATTATCCTATATTATCGATATTCCTATATTAATCAGAATAGGGTTGTTAAAAGTACCGACTTTGGTACCATTCGGTACTGAAATTTAAGTACAGGAAATTTAATTATAGTCTCACGCTCTTCACCGAGCGCTCACATCAGAATATGATCACTTTCTGATTATATGAGCATGTTAATGGGCTGGGAGATATGGCCAAAATAATTATTGCGTTAAAATGTTGTCTAAAATGTGAAATACTACACAACTAATTCAAATATGTGGGCAAGCAGAACATCACATTTATGAATGAAAAGTGTGTGTGTGTGTGTGTGTGTGTGTGTAAGGAAATATTGTCAAAATCGTGATTCAAATCTAAATCACGATATTGATCAAAAAATTGTGATAGTATTTTTTTTTACATTTATAGCTACAAAGGGAAGTCTGTGTGATAGATACATTTTAGATACACACCACTTCTATTATGGTAATGGAGCATTTCATGCTTTTTAAACCATATAGTCCATTTCAAACGGTCTTACCATTTCAAACATAACCTTTTAGGAATGTCCTTATGTTTCCTTTAACAAAACGTTCCTACAGTACCATATTTCATAGGAATGCTTGTGAATCTTGGAGTAAACTCTCGGTTAATCTTGCAGTCTGCAACGTTGATCGAATCCATAACATGTTGTTCTTTTTTCTGCAGCTCCTCGTTAGACACTAAGACAGGCTTGAGGGTCGCAGTCAAGAAGCTGTCCCGGCCGTTCCAGTCCATCATCCACGCCAAGCGCACATACAGAGAACTGCGGCTCCTCAAACACATGAAACACGAGAATGTAAGAGATGTTTTCAGCTCTTTTTTTTCACCTACATATGCAATACAGATCCTCTTTTGACAGGCTTGCACTGTATTTCTGAAGTTCTCACAGAACCTGAACGTGTCTCTTTTCTTTTCCTCATAATCTGTGACTTCCTGTACTTCCTCTGTCATGACTATTAGAGCATCCTCACATCCTCTGCCAGCACAGATCCCAGTGGGAGATTCATCTGTGCGTTATGAAACTCTATTGATCGTTGTCTGTGAGCTAATGAGGGAAAGGGGAGAGTTTGTGCACTATTAGTGTATAATGCACTGCACTGCAGATCATAAATGCATAATGTACATGTTGTGCTTAATGTTTGGTATTTTTGTTTATTTTTTATTTTTTCATGATTATAGCCTTTTTAAATAGCTTTATGACAGATCTCTCTAATTCTGTTCAAAATGCCTCATTTTGTAAGGCCCTTTGATTTCTGCGATGCGGAAAAGCGTGCGGAATTCAGACGTTAAAATTGAATTTGCTGTATAACGTGGAAAGTCAAGGAATTTTACTAGTGTTTGTAAATATTATATGCGAAAAGACTATTTAAATATGAATCCTGCATGTTCTGCGTGTCTCCATGTGACTGAATGGCGCAGACATGTTTCGTTTGCTGCAAACAAAACATTTACCGCTTAGTTTGAGAAAAACACAAACAGAAACTAAGGTCTTCACGGAAACCTGCCAAAATAAAAGTTTAGTTTAACTTGAAAAAATTATGACAAATATATTATATATAATATAATCTCAATGATGATAATAATAATAATACAATTATTATTATTAAAACATCTTTAAGGAATAATCAGTAAACCAATACAGGGTTTTTCTTGGCTTAAAATGAGGCGGAGGTGATCATCCTGATCATGTGCACACAATGTACCCACCCTTTAACTGGCTGAAACAAACACTTTTTTACACGCAACATATTCTAGTTTAACTCAAATGAAATCATAAAATACTCATGAAGTGACTCTCAGAGCAGTTCTGGAGATGTTGTTTGTGTATTTATGACAGATGCTGAAATCACCGTGAGCGTTGCGCGCGCTTCAGTGTGTGTGCAGTAAACAGAACCACTTGTCATTCATTCATACAGAGATATGATCGCGTAATATGAGTTATGCTCATCAGATCGTGTAAATCAGTGGAAAATTTATAGAAATGATGATTGTGTGTTAAGAAATATCAAGTAAACTTGTATAAAAATATTAGTATTTTTTCTAAAGCTCTAATGTAAGCAATTCAGTAATGCTTTCATGTGACTGCCTGCCTGAGTTTTGTCGACAACCAGAGGCGGCACAAAATTTGGCGGAGGCGGCCACCTCATAATTCTCTATGCAGGAAAAACCCTGCTATAAACAGTAAACCTCTGTTGGTTAGCACTTTGTTTGCCAAAATAAATTTCATTTCAATTTAAAATGTCATTATAAATGAATGTTTTATGCCATTTTATTACCAGAAAAAAAAAATCACAGGATCCTTAATATGTATTTTTTTTTTTAAACTTTTATTAAATTGTCATTAAATTGTATAAATGTCATGATTTCAATTAACAAAAAGGAATCTGATAGGAATAAAAAGGATTTCATAAGGGCCCTATTTATGGACAAACTCGATGTGAGGTTCTGTAAGGACAGAAGTGCATTTAAGAGCTGTGTGTTGTGTTTTTCAGCAGGCATACATGTGGTATGTGCGGATGATCTTATTTGCCTGATGTTGGCAAGACACTCAACGTGCTTTTGCATAGAAAAAAACGCCTTTTTGCCTTCTGGCCAGAGTCCACGAATCTTTGCAGTGTCTGTTTGAGCGTGGGTGAAACTCTACGCTGGATCACAGCCACCTACTCGCTCTCTGTTTCTCCCTCCCTCCATTTTTCCACATGCACATGCATTCATGTTCCCTGGTGTTGTCTGTCTGTCTTACAGATGTTAATGTTTATTAGACGCCCGAATCCCTGAACAGATCGGCCCTTCAGACATCAGTCACCCTTTTTCATTTTGTGAACTGTGACAGCTGACAGGCAGCATCCATGCAGGACCGTAGTAAACACTAGCTGTACTCAGCAGTGTAATATGAGCAAAACACAGCCCTCTGATGAAATGTTGCAGCAAAGGGATGTCATAGGTATGGCTTTTGTGTGATGATGAATTTGTGACAGCATATCTAAGCTGCACATTTCTGCATAGCAGAAGAAGCTGCAAGGAGAGTTTTGGGACTTTGCCTATTTTTGCTGTGCGTGGTGTGCTGGACACATTTGAAAAAGAAATAAATTAGTGCTGTCAGCCGATTAAAAAATAAACAAATTAATTCCACATTGTTCCATAATTAATTGCGTATTTATATAATAATGTATGTTATAATTTCACATTGAATCTCCAAATCAATGTAAAAACAACATAAAATGGTATATTTCAATTATGTGTTTAATGGCATCTTTTTACTAAGTAGCCTATTATTATGAAGGCCAGTATTATTGATACCTATGCTGGCTACTGATGTTTCTATCAAATGCATTTTCCCTCAATTTTAGCCATTAATTATAGTCATTCAGTGTTACAGTATAATTTAAAGCCTTTAATTTGAACTTTTAACTTGATATTTTTTCATGTGTTGAACTGAGATAAATAAATAAATAATTGCACAGTTAATGTTAATTTTGACAGCTCTAATATGAACCTATATATCAGCACTATCTTTTGCAATATGAACTTAAATACTCAAGCAAACTACCTGCCCAGTTATTTAACAAAAGACTCTTCCACATGCAGTGACAGGCACACTAAAAACACTTTCTTAGTAAATCTGACTGAATCCTGATGATGTAAGTAGTTTATTGTGACACTGGAGATTTGGGCTCCGTTCCATGTGGATTATTATCAAAAGTCAGAAGACAGAAAGAGCTTTATTGCCAAGTATGTTTGCACACACAAGGAATTTGTTTTGGTGACAGAAGCTTCCAATACACTGAGACAACAACAGCAACAACACATAGATGATAAAAATTAAGATATGTGAATATAATAAAATACATAAAATACACATATGTATATATAAATAAACAAAAATAGACAAAATTGTATGTGCAGGTGTGCTATAGATGGAATAGAATAGAGTATGATGTAGGGATGGACTAAGGTGGTATCAAATAAATATAAGTGGTATTGCACATTTTTTTTGCACAATGGGGAGAGCATTTAACTGCTCATGAGCTAGATTGCCTGGGGAAAGAAACTTTTTTTCTTCCTGGATGTACTGGTGTTCGGTGCTCTGTAGCGCTGACCAGACGGCAAAAGTTGGAGGAGAAGATGGCTTGGATGTGAGGGATCCAGAGTGATTTTCTGAGCCCTTTTCCTCACTCTGGATATATACAGTTCTTGAAGGGTGGGCAGGGGAGGATGAGGCCGATGCCTGTAGTGTCGTCTGCAAACTTCAGGTGCTTGGCAGCGGGATCTTTAGAGGTGCACTCATTGGTGTACATGGAGAAGAGCAGCGGGGAGAGGACGCAACCCTGAGGTGCGCCAGTGCTGGTGGTGTGGCTGTTTGACATGAATTTCCCCAGTTTCACTAGCTGTTGCCTATCTGTCAGAAAGCTGATGATACATTGGCAGACAGAGCTAGGAAAAAAGAGCTGGGTTAGTTTGGTCTGGAGGAGTGTTGGGATGATGGTGTTGAAGGCCGAACTGAAATCCACAAACAGGATCCTTGCATGAGTTCCTGGTCTGTCCAGATGTTGCAGGTTGAAGTGCAGTCCGAGGTTCACCGCATCATCCATGAACCTGTTTGCTTGATGACCAAACTGCAGAGGGTCCAGCAAGGGTCCAGTGATGTCCTTCAGATAAGACAACAGCAGTCTTTCAAACGACTTCATGACCACAGATGTTAGGGCAACAGGCCTATAGTCATTAAAGGGGTCATATGACGTTGCTAAAAAGAACATTATTTTGTGTATTTGGTGTAATGCAATGTGTTTATGCAGTTTAAGGTTAAAAAAACACATTATTTTCCTATTTCTGTGTCCCGCCTTTCTTAAAACTTGTCGATTTTTACAAAGCTCATCGTTCTGAAAAGCGAGGTGTATGCTGATTGGCCAGCTATCCAGTGCATTGTGATTGGCCGAATTCCTCAAGCGAGTGATGGAAATGTTACGTCCCTTACCATACTGTGATGCTGTGTCCCACCGTGATGAGAGAAAAACCAGTAAACCCCATTATAAATGAGGCATTTGTTTCATCCAGCGGGGACATAATTACTGATTATACTGTCTTTTACACGTTGCATTGCGTATCATGCTGTGTAAACATAAAACCATGTCTACATTTGTGATCTGAGAAACAACAAGCCTACTCTACACTGCTCAAAACTCGCGTTTGAATCATCAGTGGCAGATGTGGGGGTGTGTTAGAACGAGCCGTTTTAGGGGTGTGGTTGACTCTTAAATTTTATAAAGAATATATCTTTGGATTTGAGACTTTAGTCTTTGCAACTTTACAGATCTTCTTTATGCACCAAGAGCTTGTAATACTCTAAACAGAAAGGAAAATTTGAAATTGCATCATATGACCCCTTTAAGTGCTGAGATTTTGGATTTCTTTGGGATGGGAATGATGGTGGAGCGTTTGAAGTAGGAAGGGACTTCGTACACGTCTCCAGTGATCTGTTGAAGATCTGTGAAAAGATGTGGGGTGGGCTGCTGAAGGTGTTAAGGGTTGTGTAGAGAGTTGGTCAGGGCGGGTGTGGGGTGTGAGACGGGGAGTTTCAGATCTACAGTAAAACTCATTCAGGCCTTCAGCAAGTTGTTGATTCGCCTCAGTGCTGGGGTTTCAGCGCCTTGTAGTTTGTAATGTGTTTCAGGCCTTTCACACTGAAGCAGGGTCGTTTGCTGAAAAGTGGTTTTCTAGCTTTTTAGCATATCTCCTCTCAGTCACACTGATCTCCTTATTCAGTGTGTTCCTGGCCTGATTGTGCAAGACTCTGTAACCACTCCTGTTGCCATCCTCTTTGGCCTGGCGAAGCTGTCTTTAGTGTGCTGTGAACCATGGCTTATCATTGCTGTATGTTAAATGAGTCATGGTAGGAATGCACATATCATCACAGAAACTGATACATGATGTTACATTATCTGTGAGTTCATCTAGATCAGTGGCTGCAGCTTCAAAAACACTCCAATCAGTGCAGTCGAAACAGGCTTGTAATGCCCGCTCTGTTTCATTGGTCCATGTCTTTACAGTCCTTACTACAGGCTGAGCAGATTTAAGAAGATTTGCCTGTATGTTGGAAAAAGATGAACCAGGCAGTGGTCAGAGAGTCCTAAAGCTGCTCTAGATGGAGCGATATGTATCCTTTATTGTGGTGTAACAGTGGTCCAAAATATTTTTGTAAAATATTATTTTTTATCAGATAAATGCAGCCTTGGAGAATAAAATGAGACGACTTTATAAAAAAAAGCTTACCCAAAACTTTTGCACGGAAGTGTAATCAGTAATTGCTGATCTGCCAAAACACTGTCTGTCAGCCAAGGTTAGCCAAAGTTTACAAGCATTAATGTGGGCAGAAGTGCATCAACAGTTTAACCAGTATGTAACGCGCCCACTCCTCCTCTTGCAGTGAGATAGAGATAAAGGTGATGCCCACACAAAATCTAAATGAGAGTTTCACAGAGGATGCAACACATCTCACTCTGTGCGCCGTTTCCTCTGAGAGGAACCGCAGTGGACCGCTTGCTTATCAACATCAAGAAAACAGCAGCACTCTGCAATGAGATACTTTTATAGATTTCATTAATAGTTCGGATTCGGAATGTTCCAAGCCAGTGTTAATTTTGGCAGGCATTTTTGATTAAGTGTTAGTCTTTATCTTGAGACGAAAATGCTTAATAGTCTTAGTCACATTTTAGTCATTTAGGTCTTTCATAGTTTTAGTCTAGTTTTAGTCGACGAAAAGTCATTGCATTTTTGTAAACTTTTAGTCATTACTTTTAGTCAATAGTTTTAGCCAAACTGTAGTTACCAAAATTTATTTTGGTAGCTATTTTATATGTAGTCTTTAAACTAAAATAATCATAAATTTTTCCTTTATACCAAATCAATTAAGCTTATGAGAAATTTGAATCAAGGAATGAATTTGGAAAAACTAAATTATGAGAATTTTCATTTTTGGGTGAACTGTCCCTTTAACAGTAGTGAAAAAGGAGCAACTTATAAAAATATTATTATTATATATAATTTATTTATTTTTTTTAAGAAGCACAATAAGACAAATACAATAGAGATACAAATTAAACAAATTTTTCAGATACAGTAGGTTTTACTTAACATGTATATATTTATTTAACATCTTTTGTTTGTTAACATTAATGACAGATAGGTATTTAATTTGGAATGCTGTCCTTTTAAGACTGAAGGCATGCATGAAATACTGACACACGTTCAGTTTTCACCCACCTGTTCACGTTCACTTAATCCATAACCTACTGTATTTACATGAGATACTCTACACGATAAACATTTGGACTGCTGTGTGTGTATTTGAGCGCTGAGAACTGATTGCGCGCTGTATATGAGAACTGAGGAAGTGGAGCGTGTGCGCGTGAGAGATAGTGAGAGAACACTTCTATCAGCACGATTCCACCTATCCTGCCTTCACTAACTTTCAGTTAATCGACAACGAATTGTGACTCCCGGGAAAAACGGGACGTCTGGTTACCTTATCGCTACCCCTTCGGGTGCTGAGGCCATTGTTTCAGATCGCTGGTTCGCGTTTTATTAGCCTATCCATCCATTGGGGCTGCTATACTGACTAGATATGCAAACGCCCCTTATCCGATCGCAATCCAATGACAGGGACGCACATTTTGAAGGACAAAAGCCTATAGGATGCATTTTGAATATAATGTTATTCCTCAAAATAACATTATAGTCCAGTCTCGTCTAGTTAACGAAGACGCGACATAAACTTCGTCATAATTTCGTCGTCAGATATTATTTTTAGCTCGTCAACGTCTCATCTTAGTCACAGAAAAAATTTTTGTTAACGAATATTTTTCGTCGTCGTCTTCGTTAACGAAATTAACACTGTTCCAAGCCAATCTCAGGGCCGATTAAGGGGTTTTTTTTTTTTTTTACTGATCGGTATCTAATATCCTAATCCCGCTTCTGTGTTTAACGTATGTGAGGAGGGCTTTTGTAAACATTCACTTGAAAGTGATTTATTTGCAGTTTACTCTTATCTGCCATCAGACTATCTGAGATGTCGTTGTCATAATGCATTGCTATGGGTTGTGTCTTGCTTCGAACTTGACTGGCACACTGGCTTTCTGGCATTCGCGAGCTTCATGCTTTCTAAACTTTTCTCCACTTTTATATATTTAATTACTGTAGTAATTGTTATTTTTATATTTCATGTTAAATAGATATATTTAGAGATTACAAATATATTATTTTTTACATTTGAGCCTCTGTCCCTGAGAAACTCCCTGCACATCCCTGTATAAATTGGATTGATTTTAATAACTTTTTTAGTTCATGTTTCACAATTCTTAGAAAAAGTCAGAACTGCAAGATGTAAACTTGCAATTGGTAGAAAAAAGTCAGAATTGTGAGATAAAAAGTTGCAGTTACTTTGCTTTATTTATTTTTTATTCAGTGCCGAAAATGGGCTTCCATAATTTCAAGTAACAAAAAGTAATTTTTTTTTGGTTTATTTTTTAGTGAACTAAAATAACTGTGGTGCACACTCAAGAAATTGAAAAAAAAAAAAACAGTTTAGACTTTAAATGATTTGACCTTGATATTATAATGCTGTCATGTTTCAGACTAATTTTCTTTGACTCTTGTCTTTGTTGCAGGTAATTGGTCTACTAGATGTTTTCACGCCCGCTACCTGTCTAGCAGGATTCGATGACGTGTGAGTATTTGGTTCATTTCTAGAAAGTGGTCTGACTTAAGTTCTTCCTGGGCTCTTCAGATTGTCAACTTATCTGACTTCATCCCTGCATCCAGAATGCTCTTCTAGGAAATGTTGTTCTAAAAGGTTGCATGATGTATTATGGGTTGCAGGTCTATGGTTTCTGAGCCATACTGAGAAACAGAGTAACAGCTGATATGTATTGGCACACTCCAGTAATTACTCTGGCGTAGCTGCCACACCTCAGTAACGTGCTGTAATTATTCATTGTGTAGGAGTCTCCATGGCACAACCCTGCATTACTCAATAAAATCTTAATTAGACATGTGTGCCCACTGTGTGGTGCAGGACCGGTTAAACCCAGTTACGTTCAAGTGCTTTGCATCCAGCTGTCAGTGCAATAATCGAAAAGCAGCACCTGTCAAGTTCTGCTCTGGGAGGAGTGAGGAACATCGTGGCAGCACACGTGTTGGGAATATCCGTAGTTACCATGGCAACACGGATTCATCCGCTCAACATAATTTCCTCATAGGCACATGTGCAATAACCTGCAAAATGTAATTGTCTTATAATATAACTGCCTCTTAAAACAATTAACACATACCAAAGAGAATAATAGCACATTCAGGGAGTTATAGCTAAAAATTTGTTGCCTTGGCAATTGTTTCATATGAGCTGTTGCAGTTATGAATAATAATTACAATTAACTCTTTTGTACATGTTACTTTCATTGTAAGCTTAATGCACATATATACCTCCAGAAGAAGTCTTTGCAAACCTGGGGTAGAATATATAATGATGAATTACCATTAGTAAATAATATAATGACTATAATTTTTAATACAATAATAATACAATACAATATTATTATTGTAAATATTAAAAAAAAAAAAATTCTTAACTTAAGTATAATTTTTGGAGTTCAACCTGAATTTTATATGATCATGTAGTATAACTGTTATGTGTTATTTTTGTTGTGAATGTAAGAATGTAATGTACATTTCTTAAATTCTTCAATATCACATATCATTTTATGGTGGTCTGTCTTCTAAAAAAAAAATATACCGTATTATATTATACTAAAATTTTGTGTTTGCAATGTTTTAAGCTATGTTTTTAAAGCTCTCAACAATATCTGCAGTTAAATTGAATAATTGCAATCATTGCAATTGTGCACTTGTACTGTATTGGACCATTGGTTGTTATAAACTTCATAATAAGAGGTTATAAATAGGATTCCAATCAGAAAATCAGCCAAAGAACTATCTTTTCAGAGCTGAGTTAATCATGCTCTGTGGCTGCTCAGAAATGTGTAAAGATGTATAGCAGCATTAAACTATGCCACTTGTAATTGTGCATCATTGAACAGTCTGTGTAAAGACACCTGAATGCCGCATTGTAGAGTACATTTGGCAGTGGTTTACGAATGCAAAGTGAAATTTTGAAACATGACTACCCTTGACTACTAACCACACAGTCAGGTTTGAACAGTGTGAAACATGGACGATTCTGGGTGTGACACCCGCTTTTACTCGGTGCATGTCCAATCTAAAATCTGAGTCATTGACGCAAAACTGCTTTCATACAGATCCATCGTAGCTAATAAACATAAAAGTCCCATTTTAATTTCATGGGTTCTTTAAGGACTGCTCTCATGCACTGTCCAAATGTTGAGCCCAGTCTCAGTATAGTTCATTTAATTCGGGTGAGAGCCGTTTGAGGTCACGCCTGGTGGGAGCGACGCACAGAGTTTCCCAGGAACAACAGCTCCAGTGTGAGTTGTGTTCGGCTGCAGAGAGACTGGAAACAGGAGCTGGAATTTCTACACACAAGCACTGCAGTATGCATGGAAACTTGAGCTAAGAATACTATTATACTGCTATAAATACCCCGGCCCCAAAATCTCATGGAGAATGAGTAGGGGAGCAGAGCCCGGGGCAAGAGGGAGGAGTATGTTTGGCAAGAGATATTTCTGAACTGCATGTATCCATATACTTGAGTATCTACTATGCAAACCTCTATGACGAAGTGCTCCAGGCGCATTCCACTGTTCCCATCTGTGCTCCTACAAGCTGATTGGTTGTGCTGGATGTCAATCAGGACTAGTGATCCAGTGAAATGACCAGAATTAAAAATTTAGACCAGAATTTTAAGTTTTCATTTAGCCAAAAACCAAAAAAATTAGGTTAATTATCAACTCTCTCTCTCAAAAAAAGTTGTATTTAAACATTTATATTGCACATTAAACAGTTTTTTTAGATCAGCTTTTTAATGATATAATGTACTGATGCACCAAGAATTCAGCAACCAAAAATTTTGCAGGGCTGAAATCAGAAAAATAATAACCCCCCCCCCAAAAAAAAATGACGTATCATGTCTCATGTTATTATTCAATCAGTGTTTCAACTACAGAAAGACGTAAATAAAACAGCTTGTCACATGACGTTACTTTTACCTCAGGAAAGCCATTCAGTGACTTTAAAAACAACAGTGAATTGAGACAAAAAAATCACTCTTGAGAGAAGCATTTTGTTAAATATTTGCAATATATTACATATTCGGTATATTTTTACTTAACGTGTTGTCTTCATTATAATGTATGTTTGAATAAATCTAAGTTTAATAAATAAAAGTTTTTATTACAGCAAATTTTAACAACAAATTGGAGAAGAAAATTGACATAAAACCGCCTTAAGTGCAATTTCAATGTTTGTACAACTCTGTGTTGATTATAAAGTTTGGTTTTCAGTTTTCAGTGAAGTGCATCCTGAATTTTCAGGTTTGGAGCAGAGTTTTCAATTTCGGTGCGTCACTGTTTTAATGGACATTGAATGGCTTTCCTGAGGTAAATATAATATTATGTGACACTGTTTACAAGCTGTTTTATCGTCATCTTTTCACAATTAAAAAACACTGATTGAGCAATTACATGAGACGTGATCAGAAGGTTGTACTGTATCTTTGAGTCACATACCCTCTGAAGTTCATTCATGTTTATTTAGTGCTGTAACTAGTAGTAAAAAGGAAGAGATGATCGGTTCACATGCCGCTTGAACCGAGGCAACTACACCAGTTTTTCACGCCACATTTAGTGTTTTTCTTTTACTCTTTGGGTGCTGATTTGTATTTTTAAGTTACTGCTGTACTAATTGTACACTAACCAGTTGTGTGGTTATAATTATTGCTTGAGTATAAATTCTGTTGTCCTTCAAAGCTTTAGTGTACTTCTTAAAAAGTTCATTCAGGGTAACAGTAAAGCTTCCATCTGCGAAGTTGATGTGTCATGATGACTTTGTTTAACAGGTATCTGGTGACGCACCTCATGGGAGCAGACCTCAACAATATCGTCAAGTGCCAGAAGCTGACAGATGATCACGTCCAGTTCCTCATTTATCAGATCCTACGAGGATTGAAGGTTAGGCCCCGCCCACTGTTTTCACTTTTACCTTGTTGTAATTGCTCAATGTAGTGGGAGCTTAAAGGAATATTTATACATATATACTGAAAGCGTGCATTTAGATCTGCCTCCATCCAATCAACAACCGATGGACAGTAGGGTGTGCACAAATAGTCGAATATTCGATCTGTAATTATTATTCGATAAATAAATCCGATATTTGGATTTTATGTGTTGCTTTGCTGGCGTAGCGTTGTTGTAGAACATTGTTTTGTAGAATGACTAATCGTAAGCTTGTTCAGAAATAGTGACAAAAACGTAATTGTTAAAAAAATAACGTCTTCCTCGTTAAACGTCATTTAAATAAACAAATAATCTAATATTAATTTTTAACAAGCCCAAATATTCGAATACAATATTTTTGAAAAATGCCCATCCCTAATGGACAGAACCACGTTCCTACCCTACTGTTTTTACATTTTCATTAATCTGTTTCACTCAGATGTACTGTACTTCACTAAACAGGAGAAAAGTTCTGTCGCTTCTTCCGCTGCATCGTGACTTTGTTTTTCCCTTTAACGCTGCTCTTCATCATTCACTGCACAATAGCTATAATTCACTCTCTCTGATGTTCATTTAAAAGATAATTATGTCGTGTTCATAGTACTTAGGAGAATGAACTAGAGTATGAAGGACGGTTTTGGTGTAATGTGTGCATCACTTTAGCCTGCATGTAATTGGTTCTCATTGATCTCTGTATTTGACTGAAGTGAGTTCATCTGTCTTTCTCTCTGCAGTATATTCACTCAGCAGACATCATCCACAGAGTGAGTAGACCACACTTTCTGTTCATTCCTTCATTTATTTATGAGCAATGTGAGGTTATTACATTTTAAATAGTCTCTGGTGTTGTTTTACAGTCATTCTGGAAGCTAAAACGTTTTTTATTTTATTTTCCAGGTATTTTATTAAATATTAAAGGTTATTGACATTATATAATTAATAAAATATTTGGGGAAAACTACAGACCTGCTTTATAAATTCACAAATGTACTCACCCTCAGGTCATCCAAGTTGTAGATGAGTTAGTTTCTTCATGGAAACAGATTTGGAGAAATGTAGCATTACCTCACTTGCTCAGCAATGGATGCTCTGCAGTGAATGGGTGCCGTCAGAATGAGAGTCCAAACAGCTGATAAAAACACCACAAACATCCACAAGTAATCCACACCACTCCAGTCCATCAATTAATGACTTGTGAAGCCAGGAGCTGCCAAAATACCAGTCCATAATCCATAATAATGCTTCCTCCAGTGAAAAAGTCCATCTCCTTTTGTCCTCTCACATCAAAATCCACTGACACTCTTTTGGATTGTTTTTGCATGTAAACGATGCTTGATCTGTGCAGATGTTCTCCTGATTCAGACCAGTTGAGTTTTTCACTGGAGAAAGCAATTTTATAAATAGAGGACTTGCAAACACAGATTTTCACTTCACAAGATGTTAACTGATGGACTGGAGTGGTGTGGGCTACTTGAGGATTATTGTGATGTTTTTATCAGCTGTTTGGACACCCATTCACTGCAGAGGATCCATTGGTGAACAAGTGATGTAATGCTACATTTCTCCAAATCTGATCCAATAAATAAACAAACTCGTCTACATCTTGGATGAGTAAATGTTCAGCAAATGTTCATTTATGGTGAACTGTTTCTTTAAGATCTGTAGGGATGGAAAGGCAATTGAGAATTTTAGACAGATTCGATTGAAACTTTAAAATAATTTTTTTCTCATTAGTGGCAGGTTTTGCACAGGTAGAGAGGTTTTATGGTTTCATCTGCACCACTGCTTGTGTAAACACCATTA
This sequence comes from Cyprinus carpio, assembly GCF_018340385.1. Taxonomy (NCBI): domain Eukaryota; kingdom Metazoa; phylum Chordata; class Actinopteri; order Cypriniformes; family Cyprinidae; genus Cyprinus; species Cyprinus carpio. The sequence continues at coordinate 5,292,480 of NC_056582.1, read as the reverse complement.
TGGTTTATAATTAAGGTCCTGACCTGATTTCAGCTCCCAGGATGACTTTTATTAGTGCATGAAAGCCATTTGTAGCAAAACATGGAGTGATTCTCACGTATACCTTCTTTCTGCTCATCTTTTCCTATCATACAGGACCTTAAACCCGGTAACTTGGCTGTAAATGAAGACTGTGAACTTAAGGTAAGAGCATGTTAATCTAAGCTTGCTCTGATTGCATCATAATCATCATCATCATCATCTGTTGCTTTTACTGTCACATCTGTTATTATTATGCTCTGTTGACCAACAGTAGGTTTATGATCACTGAGGCACGCAGTGTTATATGAGCTCTGATAAGTCTAGTTTATGGCTAATGCTTACTCTGCTATCTGTGCCCAGATTTTGGACTTTGGGCTGGCCCGGCTGACTGACGACGAGATGACGGGATACGTTGCCACGCGATGGTACCGTGCCCCAGAGATCATGCTGAACTGGATGCATTACAACATGACAGGTCAGGATTACCCAGAATTCTCACTTGTGTATTGATGAATAAAGACAGGATTTGTTTATATGTCATTTTTATGTTTTGTAACTGAAGGCAACATGGAATAGCATTCACAACTGAATAAATGAATAATCACCTAATGTAGGGTGGGATCTAAGATTATCTGAGAGGATATGATTGGATGTTTAAAAATAAAATGTTATTAATTGGTATTATTTTTCTCCATCTTGGTCAAATTAGCAAAAATGCTTATACTTAATATCACAATATTGTAGTTTTTATTTTACATTTCTTTTTATTAGATTAATTCTTATCGTCACATTTCTTCCTTCTGATTGGCTGACACATATTTATTAATTTCCTGCACAGCTGTGAATTTTGTTCCATGTTTGTTTATCATTATCACCTCATTAAGTTTGAGTTAATGGGTTCTGTTATGGATGAAAACTTGGATTTTATATATATATATATATATATATATATATATATATATATATATATATATATATATATATATATATATATATATATATATATATATGTGTGTGTGTGTGTATATATATATATATATATATATATATATATATATATATATATATATATATATATATGTGTGTGTGTGTGTATATATATATATATATATATATATATATATATTTGTGTTTATATTAATATGGAATATTAATATAAGTGGAATAATTATCTTGTGGTTGTTGTAAACAAACTATTAAAAACAAATTTCAGTGATTGAAATAAAGCTTCTGCATAAATTATAAGTATAAGATGCAAAACTTGTGGAAATTAGAAATTGCCTTGGAAATGTAAAAATGCAAACTAACACTGAAGTTAAAAAAATTATATATACATTTAATGAAAAGCACATGACAATTGTGATAACAATTATTGACACTTAAACTAAAGTTAAAACAAAAGCTGAAAATATAAAAATAAAAGATGATTAAAAAAATAATATTGTAATAGTCTATAAGTAATACTAAAATAATGTGCCACTGAATAATGAATGCACATTGCAGCTGATTCACCACAGATTTACAGATTTTTAAGAATTCAGTGTTCCAGTCAGTTTCCTACTTGATGAAATATAAAACAAACAGTTATTTATTTTTTTCATTAGAATAACATGCACTGATGAATTTTACACAGTAAGATTACGGACATTTGTTAAGAAAGTTTTGTCTTTAACAGAATGTATTTTGTTTGAATGAGAAGAGGGTTTTTGTTTTGTGTTGTAGTGGACATCTGGTCGGTGGGCTGCATAATGGCTGAGCTCCTCACAGGACGGACCTTGTTTCCTGGCACTGATCGTATCCTTTCCCCTTCATTCACCCCATGACCCAAATCTCTTTCTGGAAATAACCTTTAGTTGTGTGATATTTTTTGGCATGCATTGCCCAAGCCCTCCCTCCCTCCCTGCAAGTGTGAAGAAAGACACCTACATGTGTCAGCCAGATCTAATTCATAGAGAGGCAGCGATCCAGAGGGGAATGAGTCAGCTAGTGTCAGCCCGCTGCCTCCCAGTGAGTCACACTGCCTGATGGTCAGGTTGACAAAAAACATGAACTTTGCTCAGTCTTAAAGGACAAAGATTCTTTCACTCCGGGAATATTAATGCTTTGCTGATTCTGTTCTAGTGTGTAAGGTCTTCGAGTCAAACCCCCTGTGAAAAATAAAACACACTCACACATTCAGTCCACATTAAACGGGGTCCTGGCCTTTCCAGAGAGGAAATGTGATCTGCATTTCAAGGAAGTCTGCGAAAGAATAGATTAGGATAAAGTAGTTATTTGGTTGCCTAAACATGCAGACTATCTACTTTCTGTGTGCATTTGTCTTTTCGTGTGTGTATGATAATATCTGCAAATTGGGTGTCAAATTTTTGGGATTAAATGGGGTGCAGAATTGCAAGAATGAATACAATATTAGTTAAAACTCAGTTTGTGTTTAAATGATAGGTGGCACATTCACAGATGCACTGTGTGTTTCTACAACATATTTAGTTTGGCCAGAAATAAACTCTCATTCATTTACTCGCCCTCATGTAATTCCAAGCCATATCATTTTTATATGAGGTGTATTGTGTATTTATTTAAACATGATGTTTTTGACATCAAATAGTCTTGTCTCATATTCACCTTATTTTGCATCCCAGAAGTAACCTATTGTCTGTAAATGTCCAAGACTTTGCATAATAGGTAGATCACTTGAGGGACAATAAATTACAGTTAACAGTAAAACTATGGATGCTACAAACCAGTGTTTAGAATTATGACAATACAATTCAAATAATTTACATTTACATTTAGTCATTTTGCAGACGCTTTTATCCAAAGCGATTTACAATTGGGGAATACATGAAGCGATTCTTCTTAAAGAGGCAAACAGACACAAAAAAGTGCTCGTAATACCAAGTTTTAGGCATTGTTCAAATAAGTACAAGCTAGAAAGGGAAGGAATTAATAAAGAGAAAGATACATTTTTTGGGATGAAGTTAAGTAGCGTCGAAAGAGATGGGTTTTCAGTTGTCGCTTGAAAATTGTCAGGGATTCAGCACTCCGGATAGGGATGGGAAGATCATTCCACCAGCCAGGAATGGTGAACGAGAATGTTCTGGAAAGTGATTTTGAGCCTCTCTGTGAAGGTACTACGAGGCGTCGCTCACTAGCAGATCTCAGACTTCTGGAGGGGATGTAGATTCGTAGTAGTGAGTGGAAGTAGGCGGGTACTGAGCCTGTGGCTGTTCTATATGCAAGCATCAATGTCTTGAACTTGATGGGAGCCGCAAACAGTAGCCAGTGCAAGGAGATAAAGAGAGGTGTAACATGGGCTCTTTTGGGCTCACTGAAGACCAGTCGTGCCGTTGCATTCTGAATCATTTGTAGAGGTTTGATAGTGCTTGATGGAAATTCAACCAGAAGAGCACTGCAGTAGTCCAGCCTAGAAATGACAAGGGCCTGGACAAGAAGTTGTGCAGTATGCTCCGTTAGAAAGGGCTTGATCTTTCTAATGTTGTGCAATGCAAACCTGCAAGATCGAGCAGTCTTTGCAATGTGGTCTTTGAAGGTCAGCTGGTCATCAAAGATTACACCAAGATTTCTGACTGAAGTTGATGGGGAAATTGTAGAAGAACCTAGCTAGATGAAATCATGCTGTAGAGTTGGAGTGGCAGGGAAGACAAGAAGATCAGTCTTTGCCAGGTTGAGCTGTAGGTGATGTTTTTTCATCCATGCCACGATGTCCGCCAGGCAGCCTGAGATCCGTGGAGCTACTGTTGGATCATCTGGTTGAAATGAGAGAGAGAGCTGTATGTCATCAGCATAGCAATGGTAGGAGAAGCCATGTGCCTGTATGATGGGACCCTGCAATGTAGTGTATATGGAGAATAGGAGCGGTCCAAGAACTGATCCCTGAGGAACCCCAGTGACCAGTTGATGTGCTTTGGATACCTCCCCTCCCCAAGCCACCCTAAAAGACCTACCAGTGAGATAGGATTCAAACTAGCGAATGATGCCCGTGTGATGCCCAGTGATGAGAGGGCAGACAGGAGGATCTGATGATTGACAGTGTCAAAAGCAGCAGATAGATCCAGCAGAATAAGAACTGATGATTTGGAATCAGCTTTTGCAATCCGCAGGGCTTCCGTGACTGACAGTAGCCCAGTCTCAGTTAAATGGCCACTCCTAAAACCTGATTGGTTAGCGTCCAGTTTGTTGTTCCGTGAAAGAAACAATGATACCTGGTTGAAAACAACTCGTTCGAGGGTTTTCGCTATGAATGGAAGGAGAGAGACAGGTCTGTAGCTGTCTATAAGAGAAGTGTTTAATGTAGTTTTTTGAGCAGTGGGGTTACCTGAGCCTGATAAAATGCAGAGGGGAAGGTGCCTGTGTGGAGAGATGTGTTGATGATATGTGTGAGTGCTGGTAAGTGTGTAGGAGAGATAGGAGAAGGTGTGAGGGGGACTGGGTCTAGAGGGCATGTTGTAGGGTGGCTTGAGAGGAGAAGTTTTGATACTTCTGCCTCAGTGAGGCGACAGAAGGAGAAGATGGGGGTTTTAGCAGTGGGTGTGGTGTGTTTGAGGTCCTGTGTGTGTGGGGGGCTGAGAATTGACTACTGATTGTTCTATTTTTGTCTGTGAAGAATGTGGTGAAATCATCAGCTGTTATAGAAGTGGTGGGAGGTGGTGGAGTTGACTCCATTTACTTTCACTGTAAAGAAATGAGCAGCTTAGACGTCCTCAAAAATATCTCCTTTTGTGTTGCAAGAAAGTTAGTCATAAAGGTTTGGAACAGCATGAAAGTGAGTAAATGATCATTTTTGGCCACACTATGCCTTTGAAGGGTTCATGAACTGCATTTTTTATTATTTTATAACATACTCTGATGTTCACTTATAATGTTAGCGTGACTTTTTTTTTTTACATCAAAAAACATAATTTAGTAAAGTAACGGGCTATTTTCTGTCCTGTTTTTGAGCATCTCTGCAGAAGGCTCTGTTTTTATAGGCGGGGGCGCATTCAAGACTTGCAAGTAAATGCCCACTGCTGTGATTGGCTGACAGTTTCACTTATTAAAATAACAGATGGATGCTGCTCTGACGCACTCTGAAAACAACATAGGTCATTTGGGTTAAAAACGTATAAATACTCCGTTTATATTAAGATCAAGGTAAATTTGATTTCTCAGTTCATGACCCCTTTAAATACACACACACACACACACACGCACGCATGACCTGAATGTTGATTTGTTGCATTTATGCATGTTTCTAACTGCATGAATGAACTACCCCAATCTCTCATCTACTTACTTGTAAACACTTTTTAGTGTTCATGCAGTGATACCCCTTTACCTTCATCAGCTTTTCACTTACATTTTGATGAGTGTTTGCGCTTTTTGCTAACATCCACCTTTGTCAGATTTGAACATAGTGTGGCTCTGGAAGTGTAAATGCAGTAAATGCAGAGTGTAAAAAAAAAGTGTGTAGAACTAGCCCACTTTCTGTAGCTCACACCTTCCTGTCACACTCAGTTGTTAAACATATTCACAAGTTTTCACTGACTGCATTTACGTGCATAAGAATATTCCTATGTAAATCAGAATTTGGTCATATTCTGATTATGTAAGCAGCCATACTTCAATAATGTAAGCATATTCCAATTTTGCAATCTTAATGTAAACGCATTAACTATAATGAGGTTAAGCCAGTATTTTGGTTTTTAGAAATCTGCATGTATTCATCAGAATTTTGGATCATGTAAACTTTTTAATTTTTGGAATATCCTCCGTGACTGAACATTATATACTAATTTTATATGTTATATCTAAAGAAAGGTAATTTTTGGTGATATTATTGTAGGGTTCTGAAAAATTAATTGATGAAACCACTTTTAGAGATAGGAATTAACTTATTAATATATATCTATATACACTACCGTTCAAAGGTTTGTATGTAAAAAATTTTTTGTTTTTGAAATGAGTCTCTAATGCTTACCAAGGCTGCATTTATTTAATCAAAAATACAGTAAAAACAGTAATATTGTGAAATGTTATTACTATTTAAAACAATGGTTTTCTATTTTAATGTACTTTAAAATATATTTTTTCCCTGTGATGCAAAGCTGATTTTTCAGCATCATTACTCCAGTCTTCAGTGTCACATGTTCCTTCAGAAATCATTCTGATATGTTGATTTGCTGGCGATACTTTTCAAAAAGTTGAAAAGTGTTTGGAAATAGAAATCTTTTTTTTAACATTATAAATGTCTTTTATAGTTTTTTTTGTTTAATTTTTATGTGTCTTTTTTGATTTTTGATCATTTTTATTTATTTATTTATGTTTATATGTATTTTGTGATGTATTGTGAGAGTGAGTTATAGGTAGGGGACTGAGACATGTAAATGTCTTCATCAGAATAACAGCTTAACCAGAATATGAAGAATAATCTGTAAACCAGAATAATCTGTAAATGATGTGCATGTAAATGTGGTCAGTGTCATGTACAGTTGTACAGAACACATCTGCCTGACACGCTGTTGCATTCACTCAGATTTTGTCTGCTGGAAGTGTACTTCGGTCAGGTAAGTGTACTAGCTTACATCTGCTGTGCCAACTCTCTCAGTGAAACAAGAGAGGAACCTGAGAAGCGCCGTGAGCTCCATTCATTGTTATTACAGGATGCATGTTGGCTTTGAACCAATCATGACTCAGTTTTATTTCTTCATTTATCCCATTTTCCTGTGCTGTTTTTATTCTTTTGTTAAACGATTACTTTTCTTATTGTTGTTTTACTTTTTCTTTTCCCCAATCCCTGCTTTCATAGTCACCCCATTCCCTGCATTTTCCTTTATTTTGCTCTTAAAGATATTGATCAGTTGAAGCTTATCTTGATGCTCGTCGGAACCCCAGAGCCAGAGCTCTTGACGAAAATCTCTTCAGAGTCTGTGAGTTTTCTGTTCTGCTCGAGTTTGACTTCCTCTGTGTCGCAATGACGGCCTGGTGATCAGTTCTGCTTGCTTCAGTCACCTCGATGTCACATTGCTTTTTCCCCTTCCTTATTCACTAGCATGAATTACCAGTTATGCAGTCACCTTAAAATAATAAGTAGAAGTCAGATAGCTGGCAGATGATTTTGCAAAATCAGCCCATGCTTGCGAGTGTATAGCAGTGGCTTTCTCAATCCTCACTCTTCTGCATCCTGCACTTCCTGTTGCATTTCCTGTGTCTTTTTCAACACTGGATTGATTCACATGGGATGCATGGGTCTACTCTTAACATGGTGTGCATTTGTGTTGCCTCTCTTCTTCTTCCTGTCCTGTTTTTCCCATAATCTCGGCATCAAGCCGCATAGATGGTCGCATTGTTTTCCTGTTTTTCCACTCCTATTTGTGAGTGTATTTTATCGTACACCCCTTGACCTGGGTTCCCCAGATATAAACCAGCTTCAGCAGATAATGCGCCTGACGGGAACCCCGCCAGACTCTCTAATAAGCAGGATGCCGAGCCACGAGGTGAGAACGCCGGTCCACGTCTGGCTGTAGAATGTCACAGAAAATCCTCCAGATCCGGGCCGCTCTGGAACGAGGGACTACGTTTCCCCTATGTGACACTTTTCTGTTTGCTATGGGTCGTTTATGAGTTTCCAAACCTCTCCCAACATCCCTCTTTCCCAGCTACTGCCTGCTTTTCGTATGCAACACGTCTGACCTCATTTCCGCCCACTGCGGTCCTACAGTTCACTGCAAGGCTGAGTTTATAGACAAATACCGCTACTCTTATTAAACACAGGCATGCAGTGGGTTCAGACTGCTTGAGCTCTAACATAATGTTCTGTCCAGTAAACCAAAGCCACAGTGTTGGTTTAACATTGTCTGAGGTCCACTGGAAAACACTGAACTAGATCGAGATTAACATTTGAGCAAGAAATATGATGGAAGAACAGAAATTGGCCCAAAGAATATTTGCACATTTTAACCAACGTTAAAAATGTGGGAAGCTCACTGCATTAGATTTAAAATATCAATGACATTTATATATTTAAAATGTGGCTTAATTTGTGCAAAATACTTTAGGTTGAGATAATTCTTAATCTTGATGGAGTATTGCAGTGATGATGTATTTTTGTTGCCCAATCTTGAAGTTTACGTCACTCTGGTTTCCTCGACAAAAACCCACTAGGATTTTTCTGTTGGCTTTTGGATTATTGCTGAAAATAAGCTCGGGGAGCAACGAACATGTTTTGTTCATAATCTTCACAAATGAACACAACTTTTATGAATTTTGAAACCTAAATACAATTTAAATGTAGGCTATAAATGTCTACACCATGGTCGCATGACTTTAATGTCACCACTGTTAAACATCCAACAACACTTTCAGTCTTTTAAAAAAAAAAAAAAAAAGTTTGATTAGTTTGCAAGAGCGTGATTAACAAAGCAAGGCAGTGAAAGTTGACTACCTCTTTATTTCTTTTTAACCACTTGTTAGCTTACCTTAAAAAAATCTATGGGGATTATTGGTGTATTTTATGTTGAAGAATAAAATGTGAAAACATATTGAGCTTGTTTCCAAAGTTTGGCCTTCAAAATACATCATCCATACAGCACTCTATATTGTCATGCTTTTTTCTTAGCCATCTTTGTTTGCTTTACTTTGTCCCAGATTTTGTCCTTATTTTGACTCTTTAATAATTATATGTGATCCTTTAATGTGTGTGTGTGTGTGTGTGTTTCTAATCAACAGGCACAGAACTACATCAGTTCCCTTGCTTATATGCCCAAGAGGAACTTTGCAGATGTGTTTATTGGTGCAAACCCATTAGGTAACAATTCTGGCTTTTCCCATATTAGCAATGCCTGAGAAACCCCTTTTTTTCATTGAAACTCAGCCGGAGGATGCAGACCTCTTTCAAAAGCGGCCCACGCTTCTAGTAACTTAAGATCTGAGCAGCAGTAATATTATTAACTTCATCAGCTGATTTTAAATTGAGGTCCAGGGCCCCACAGGGAGCCGCATATTTTTTTCTTTCTTTACAAGGCTGTCAAAGTTAACATGTTAACTTTCGATATTAATATTTTTAATGTAATATTTTATTATTTCTAGTCAGAAATCATGATGTTAATTACAATTATATAATTTTTTTGACAGCCTTAAATTATAATTATTAGAAATAACAAGTCTGATTTCTATTTTAAAGTTTTATATTAAATATAAAAATAAAGTACACGTTTTCTTAATAATATGTATTACCATTTGGGGTCAGTAGGATTAAAAAATAATAATAATAATAATAATTTTAGTTTGAGCAGGGATGCATTAAATTGATCAAAAGTGTTTATGATGTTACTAAAGATTTCTTTTTAAAATAAGTTTTTTTTTATAATCCAGCAACATTCTATTAATCAGAGAAAAAAAAAATCATGGTTCCCATAAAAATATTAAGCAGCAAAACTGTTTTCAACATTGATTAAAATAATACTTTCTTTTAAAAAAAAAAAATTTTTTTAGAATGATTTCTGAAGGATCATGTGACACTGAAGACTGAAGTAATGATGCTGAAAATTCAGCTTTGCATCACAGAAATAAATTACAGTTTAAAATATATTGAAATAGAAATGTTATTTTTAAGTTGCAATAATATTTAAAAATATTGCTGTATTTTCGATCTAATAAATGCAGCCTTGGTGAACAGAAGAGACTTTCGGAAGCATTAATAAATAATATTGGAGTGTAGTAAAAATATTATTTTTTAATTAGTTTTGGTTTTAGTACAGTGACAGTATACAATCTTTAAAAAACAGTATAAATAGTACAATATATTTTCTCATAGTATAAATTGTTCTTTTATATTTGAACATATTTAGTTGCCTTTTACACTTTATAATTCCGAATGGTGCTTTTTGAGACTCTGTCTGGTGTTATTTGTTAGCTGTGGACCTGCTGGAGAAGATGCTGGTTCTGGACACAGATAAACGGATAACTGCGTCACAGGCTCTCGCGCACCCGTACTTCGCCCAGTACCACGACCCGGATGACGAGCCCGAGGCAGAGCCCTACGACCAGAGCTTCGAGAGTCGCGAACTGGACATCGAAGAGTGGAAACGTAAGCCTGCACCATTTAAACCTCAGAGAGATGACATTCTATTGGCCAGCATCTCCATGATGTGACAGTTGTGCTTTTAACAGTCGGCGTCTGTCCACAGAGCTCACGTATGAGGAGGTGATCAGCTTTGAGCCCCCTGTGTTCGACGGAGACGTGATGGAGTCATGAAGGCCGCTCCACCTCCAGGACCTTCATCCATGCAGGAAAATCACATTCAAGTGCCTGCCATCATCAAGTGCTGGCTTTACCCCTGTTCTGAGCCTGCTTATCCATGCCTTCATACACACACACACACACACAAAATGTGCAAACTTTCAAAAAGGACACTGAGAATGTAAGGTTTTGTGTCATGTGACCCAGTAATTTAAAGGGATAGTTCACCTAAAAATGTCGTTCCAAACCTGTGTGAGTTTCTTTCATCTGATGAACACAAAAGAATATTTGGTTGGTGACCAACATTCTTCGAAATCTTGTTCAGCGGAAAAGAAACTCATACAAGTTTGGAACAATTTGAGGGTGAGAAAAATAACAAAGTTTACTTTCTAGGCCAGAACGCTTTCTCAGTAAAAAGCAATCAGTCATTCAAAGCTCACAGTTTAATATTCTTTCTCTGGGGAAGCAAAACATTTACCTCCGAACTCCGCTTGTAGCCTATACAATACACAGAGGCCAGAAAAACTCAAGTATTGTCAGAATACTACGTTTTAGATATGTAAATAAAATGGCACTGCTGTACATAAATGATGATGATGTGCAGCTACAGTTTTATTTAGTATTTGCAGCAAAGCACGCATCACAGAATGTGATCTGCATTATAAATAGCAAATGGATGAACTAAAGCGGGAATCCGCTCCGCTCAAGAGAATGTAATTATTATTTCGTGCTCTGTGTAGACGCAGTGATCTTCTGCCATCCGCCAATAACCGATGACAAAAACAGTAATAAATGTGCAGATATTTAGAAGAGCATGTGGTGTTCAGTTCCTCACAATGTTCTTACATATAAAAATGTTACGGGCCAATCTCACAAAACCTCTCCGGAATATGTCCAGATCATAATTAACCAGGACAAAAATTCTCTTGCATAAAGAAAACAAAGCCAATAATTATATAGATTTACAACCGAAAAAAAAAATCCTGTATTACAGTAATGAGACTCGCCTTTCAAAAAACTGTTGTGAAAATCGAGGTTTCTGAAGATAGGCTTCCTTCTTCCCATCTACAGGATTATTTTCGACGTGGTGAAGTGTGATTTGGACATGTTTTTGGCTGCTTTTGTGTGGTTTCTGCCTGTGGCTGTTCCCTTCACTCCATGTTAAAGGGCAGCTGATGCTCTAGCTAGACTAGAGAGTCATTTCTCCCCTCATTAATTTATTATTTATGTAAATTGAGAGAAATGGTTTGGATCTGGGTTTAACAGGAAGTTCCTGACACCAGAAGCACTCCACGAGCGAGACACCGCTGCATTATGGTCCACTGTAAAGTGGTTCCCCTTTATTTTTGCTTGCCCTGGGAAAGACACACAGCCGGAAAGTTCATATGATGCGAAAATGAACGATCCTGAGCCACTATTCTGCTTTTCCGATCTTAATTTAACAGCCCAGACTAGAAGACTGTCTCATCAAGTGTTTTCATAAGCGGAGCCGGAATCTAACTTATTGTATCTGTGGTTTAAGATTATTTTTAAAGTGTTTTCTTTTTCACTGTATATTATCACTTAATTTTATTCAGCAATATTTTCTGTGTTGAGCATGTATTGTTATATGTGAGGGGGGTGTTTGTTTGTATGAACATTTACAGTTTTCTGACGAGTGCAAAATCACTGAAAGTGTCAATCAGCAGCGAGATCCATTACACGTGCTTTATACTTCATATTTGTTGCATGGAATCCATTGTTCATGGAAAATAGATGATTGTATCTCTCTTTTTGTGCATATAACCGGGTTTTTCTTCAGTCGCACACAAGTTATGTGGTCTGTGAACATTAACAACCACTGCTATACAGGAATAAAAGCAATTATTTTTCACAACATTCATTCTTTGGTATTTAATTTGCACAAAAATAGCGATTTTTGTACTTGTCTAATCTTGAAATACACAAGGGATTATTTAAAGTTGCATCTTGTGTAAACTATTTTTTGGGAAACACTGCCACCAAGTGGTAAACTCACTCAAAATGTATGTGAAGTAGTGTGTTACATAATAAACATGTATTGCAGATGACCACAAACCACTGCAATTCTTAATATGAGTCATCATTTATGAAATAATCACTCACTGACACATTTTCTTTTAACCTCTGGTGACGCCAAAAGCTCAGGAAACTCAAAAATGGAGTAAAATATGTCTATGATTGTGCTTAAAATCTTTGGACCAAAAATCTATTGAGCATTTTCATGCTGTTGTAGTCCAGGGAAAAACTTATAGAATTAACTGAACACATTTTGATAGTTTATGACAACATAGAGCATGCCGGTGGGGTCAGTTGTCACAATGGGAAACTATGCTTATTGACACTGATTGAGGACTGATTATTTTTTATTTCAATAAAATAAATGTACTCTGTTTTAGTTCTATAATGTTTTTCTATTTAATATTTTGTATTTTCAGGTGATCTTATGGCATTAAATTATATTTATGGAATAATTATGATCCATTTATTACCGGTTAACCACTTTTTGAGCATAGATCTGAAAATTTAATTTCTGTCAAAAATCTTGAATGCTTTGGAGCACAGACTTAAGTTTAGTCTCTTTTTAAAAAGACCATTTTTAAGTTTATTATAATTAAATGCACAAAATGTTATTTGAAATATATTTTTGAAAACATTTTACTCTAAAACTCTTAAAAATTAAATATTTTTTTCAGAACCATTTATCCTTTTTAATTCATTTCCATGATTTTTGTGTGTGTTCCTACTACATTACGGGGACTGAATGTACCCAGTCAATTTTGATTTTCTGGGGACATTTTTTTTTTAGGTTTCCATGAAGAAACTATAGCTTATAAATCATGCAGAATGAAGTTTTTTCTAAAAATGCTGAAAGGTTTGTTTGAGGGGTGGGAATAGAAAATACAGTTTTTTACAGAATAAAAACCATTACATTTAATGCATGTCCCCATGATAAAACATGGAAACCCAACATGTGTATGTGTGTGTGTGTGTGTGTGTGTGTGTGCATATGTTGTATAACATGTTGTACTGTGTATATTGTTTATTCTCATGTAAAATGGCCCTGGTTAATGCCAGGTCTGTGTCTAATAAGACTTTTATTTTGAATGACTTTTACTTGTCGCTGCTTAGACTTTTTATTTTTGGACTGGAGCTGTTGAGTCATTGATATTGATATTGTGATGTCCATTAAATAGTAGCTTTATTAGCGCTCCAAGGTGTGTTTGAAGAGGAGGTGGGGTGGCTATGGTTTTTAGGAACCAGTACAAAATACAGACAATCTTTGCTGAGAACTTTTCTACATTCGAATCACAATGTGTACTGATAAAATCTCCTACCACTCCGATGCTATGTGTCTTGGTTTACAGACCTCCAAAGCCAGATAAAGATTTTATAAAGGAGTTTTCTGATTCCAAATCTCATATTGTTATATTATATGATCATCTGTTTATTTTGGGTGATTTTAATATTCACGTCTGCTGTCCTGGAAAGCCTGTGGTCAGTGAGTTTACTCATGTTTTGGACTCTTTTGGTATTATTCAGCATGTTGATAGAGCTACGCATGCACTTGGGCATACTCTTTTTTTTAATTATTATTATTAAGGAGGAAATATATAGAGTACAGATAAGCTTAACAGAATTCAAATCAGAAGTTCCTCCTAATTTTCCTTATGCAAACAAAATCTAACCACGTTATAGTTCTTTCTGCAGTTATTAACTATATATTTATACATAACCCTGCATACACAATAAACATCACAATCCTATACATGCACATACAATCTATACACTGTACATGCAGACATATGCACATATTTTCTAACATACTATACAGAAAGTCCTAAAACAAAACAACATCCAAGTCTCCTCTGCCTTCTTCCAATAAATACCTTATAAAGGGTTCCTAAGTTTTAGAAAACTGTAGTCTCTTATTCCTTAGACAGAGCCATATATGCTCCAAATGTAGTGTATTTGTGAGTTCGTCAAGCCACAGCTGGAAAGGAGGTGGCAGTTTATTTTTCCAGATTGTTAAAATAAGCTTTTTGGTTATTAAAAGTCCATAGGAAAGAAATCGTTGTTGAGACTTGGACAGACAAAGCTCATGTCTTGAAACACTAAACATGATTAAAAACTCGTCAGGTTCAATATGTTGCCTAGTAATTGCAGAGATGACATCAAAAATCTTGCACCAAAAGCTTTGAAGACTGGGACATAATGCATAACTGTGAAGCAGGGTCACATCAGCCGTCCTGCATTTGTCACATTTTGGAGAGACACCCGGAAATATTCTAGATAGTTTTGTCTTAGAGTAGTGTAGTCTATGCAAGATTTTGAACTGGATAAGGCAGTGTCTGGAGTTTATAGAACATCTATTAATCTCTTCCAGGCTATCCGCCCATAACTCACTTGGGCATACTCTTGACTTGGTTATGTTATATAGGTTTCCCACTGTTAATGTCAATATTGAAGATGCTTCTTTCTCAGATCATAAGCCTATTGTTTTCAATGTCATATTATCAAGTTCTATACATGCTAAAAATACAGGTGTTTATTCTCGTTGTATTAATTCTCTCACTGCAAATCACTTTTCTGATATGTATGAAACAAATGATGTTTCAACTGTAATTTTAGCTGCCGCTGAGCAATCTTCAAGCCCAGAAAATGTCTTTTCTCTCTTTAACTCTTCTTGTTCAGATATTTTGGACTCTTAAATACAAATGCCCAAAATTTAAATCACAACCATGGTTAGATGATACCACCCATTCACTTAGACCCAAGACACCAAGAGCTAAATTCTTCTCTGATATTATCAGTAAATATTCTCATTCCCCTAAAATCTTGTTCAGTACTATAAATTCAATTATCAATCCCCATACTTCCAATGAAGCAGAACCATCTGCTGACATATGTGTGAGATTTTTGAGGTTTTTCATTGAAAAGATTGATAACATTCAATCCTCCCTTAATCATTATTATTCTAAAATTCTGCTTAATACAGTCAATTATAATAGCTTTCAGCCGGTGTCTTTGTTTGATCTGAGGAACTTAGTGATGAAGGGGAAATCTACAACCTCGCCACAGGATGTTGTTCCTTCTGATATCATTAAAGGTTCTTTTGATATAATTGGTCCTATAGCATCCAAACAATGATCAACTCCTGCTTAGTCTCCGGCGCTTTTTTTAAAAAGCTTTTTTATTGGATTAAGTGCTGCTTTTGACACAGTTGATCACGACATCCTTTTGTCACGCCTTGCACATTGGGTAGGTATTAAGGATACAGCATTATCGTGGTTTAAATCATATCTTAAATCCAGGACACTTTCAGTGGCTATCGACCAGTTGTCTTCTTCCTTGTGGGGTTCCTCAAGGGTCTATTCTGGGGCCATTACTTTTTTTAATCTGTACATGCTTCCACTTTGGTAATATAATTAGGAAATATAAAATCTCTTTCCATTTCTACGCGGATGATTCTCAGTTGTACGTTCTACATTAAAATCTGGTTGGTAAATCATTTCCTCCAGCTAAAAAATGAAAAACTAAGGTGATAATTTTTGGTCCCACTAAAACCAGAAACTCTATAGTTAGTAACTTATATAGTCTCACTCCACATGTTAAGTCACATGCAAAAAATGTAGGTGTTATTTTTGACTCAAATGAGCTCAGTTGTTAAAAGCTCCTATCTATTGAGAATCATTTCTAGACTTAAATCAACACTTTCCTTTCAAGACTTGGAAAACGTTATTCATGCATCTATCACATCACGATTGGACTAATGTAATTCCTTATACCTTGGTCTTCCTCAATCTTCATAGGCTTGTTTGCAAAGGGTCCAGAATGCAGCGGCCAGATTGTTAATTGGTGCAAAAAAACGTGATCATATCACTCCAATTTTAGGGTCGCTCCACTGGCTTCCGATCGCCCTTAGAATTCAATTCAAAATTTTGTTGATTGTTTTTAAAGCACTTAATGGACAAGCCCCATCATACATTTTGGATCTTATTTCATTTAATTCTGCTCCTAAGTCCCTCAGATGTGCTAATAAAGCTCTTTTATATGTCCCACGGTCACGACTTAAGTTTAAAGGTCAGAGAGCATTTGCGGTAGCTGCTCCATAGTTATGGAATCAGTTGCCACCTGACATTAAAGGGATAGTTCACCCAAAAACGAAAATTCTGTCATCATTTAACCAAACAGTTGGTGGTTCCAGTCAATGGGAACCACCAACTGTTTGATTACCAGCAAACTTCAAAATATCTTCTTTTATGTTCAACATATAAGAAAGCAACTCATACATGTCTGGAACGACATGAGGTTGAGTAAATGATGACAGAATTTTCATTTTTGGGTGAACTATCCCTTTAAGAGTGCTCTGTCTATTTCATTTTTGAAGTCTCGACTTATAAGGCATCTTTATTTTATGGCCTTTCCTGATATTTAATTTATGGATTAGTATTTTATGATGAAGATTTAAGCATTTTACTCACCCTGCGATGGAGAGAGGCCCATGGAATACATTTATGTTAAAAAAAAAACTGTTTGTATTGTACACTTGTATGTTCAAGGACTTCTTGTGTCTGAACTATTTACAGACAAATCTGAAAAATATCAGACGTGTTTGTGCTTTAGGAGGTTATAATATGAGGCTAAACTGATATCGTTGTGTTAGCTGGGGTAATTTGATAATATTATTTTATTTTTATTTTATTTTTTTGATTGCTTCCATTGTCATCATTTGTAAGTCGCTTTGGATAAAAGCGTCTGCTAAATGACTAAATGTAAATGTAATGTATGTGGCTCAACTTACCACTCACTGGGGGCAAGTTGAGCCAAGAGATCACCTTTTTTTTTTTTTTGTTTTTTTTGGAAAGCCATATTTTAGACCCAAAGTGATTATTCCCAAGGATGCACCACATCCTGAAATGTTTGTACATATTTAAGTTGGACCCACTGTCATGTGCTCGCTTTAAACACTGCGGAAATAAAAACTGTCTCCGCTCACCCTGCTCTCCCCTATATATACACAAGACTCTTGTCTGGATGGTCCCTTGTTTAGCCAACAGCTATTAAACCGACATCGACTTTTGACTGGAAACCTTGTGACAAAGACAGCTCGATGCGCGACTCGTGTAAGTACACGTGGGTGTGACACACTGTAGCTCTGTTCAGTCGAGTTGTTGTTGGGGAAGTTTCGTGCGCATGCGCAGACCGCTACATGCGAGTGAGTCTGAGCACTTAGCGAGCGGCAACCTCACACCCTCTCTCGTGAAGCCAATAAGGAAGTGACTAAAACTGTAATTCATCGACTGGCCGCTTGAGGCTGGCTGCAAAAGGGAGTCAGTCCCATAGACTCCCCATGTTAAAATGTCCAACTTTACAGCAGAAAAAAACATGTTTGCAGCCTGGTTCAAAAATGATTTTGGTCTATATTGCTAATTTTGCCCTTCATGACAACTGTGAGGGGGGTGAATTTTTTTATAACTCATCCGTTTAAATTATATTAAGCCTTAAAGTTCTGCATAATTAAGGGCGTGGCCACTTGAGTGACAGGTGGATTGCCGCTGCTGACAATGCCGTCGCGCTAGGTGGGCGTGGCTTCAGCAACCAGCTCCCGCCTTTTTGCCCATTTTCGATTATCCGGGAGAGTCGCGCGGTGACGCGCTGCCAAGATGGCAACGGCCCGCTCTGCACACTTTGAGCTTCAAAACCGCTATTGAGGAGTCTATGGGTGACGTCACGGACACTACGTCCATATTTTTTTACAGTCTATGGCACTTAGCCGCCGGTGCAGCATGGAAAGGAAAGGTGAGCATCAAAACGACCGAAGTCCTGTCCTCCTCGACGGTCTGTAGCAGCAGCGCTCGTATAGATAGAGACAAACACGGCATCTCGTGTGAATCACACCGGTGTTGTGACCGTAGGCGCGGTGAGATTCAGCAGTGTGTGCTGAAAGAAACAAAAGCGCATGTGTTTAGCTGCTGCTAATATAACAGAGCCGCTGCTTCACAGGAGCATCTGCTCACATCGCGCTGTAACCCAGAAACGCGGACAGTTGTTGCTTATTTATTCATTTTTATTGATTCTTTTCAGCGTGTTTCTGATTGTAATCGCTGTTTGTCGTAGTCATATTCGTGTGTTTTTCTGCGACTTCGTTCTGGTGAGCTTTTGCTAGCTGAACTTTCTCTTGTTTTTTTTTTTTGTTTCGACTTACGATATCACGACATGTTTCTCGTAGATGTGTTTATTTTAATAAAAGTAAATCACTGCTGGGATGTGGAAACAATTCTGCTTTCACTGTTGTTTGTGTCAACAAAATGCACAAACTGATAAAGCCGCCAAAAACTTATATAATATTAAAAAAATATATATATAATATATAAATATTATATGAATATTATATATGTAAATATAATATTATAAATATATATATATAGCTAACCATGGTTACCGCCTAAATGCCACATTACTGTCTATTGTAAAAGCAGAATCAATTATTAGGTAAAATTTGTCTATATAATGTTTTTTTTTTTTTTTTTTTTTTTTTTTTTTTAAATGAAGTGACCATTGTAGTATTTGTGGTGGTGTGGTATCTTGAAAACTATGATTACCAATTTTTGATTATGGTTTTGTGGTGACATAAAAATAATGTCCTAATACTGGTCTCTTAACATTAGAGAGAATACTTTTTAGGTGCAATATAGAAGACTAAAAGGTGTAGTTGTAGAAGTGTTTACCTTAATCCTGGGACCCAGGCATAGACTTCATTATATTTTAGTGAATTTCTGGGAGACCGTACATGCTTTAAGTCTGGATGTCCTGTACAGAGCACATTCAGGCCTTTTCAGAAATACCAAATGTTGGGCTGTTTAGCCATGACAACACTCTTTTTAAAAAAAATCTGACTAATTTTCAAATTGTGTGTCATAAATGAACATCTCAGGAACTTTAGTGGGGTTTTCGAAGCAGAATGTGACTTTCTGTTTTGTGAAATGCATCAGTTTCGTACATGCCCTCTGTGGTGGACACCAGGACATACTTCATGCTTATCGGACAATTTAGGGAGACATAATAAGTGAATAGGTAATTTTTTTTTAATCAATGTTTCTATGAATAATATGATGTTATATGACAATGTTGCTAAGTTATTACGCTCATTATTATACTTCTTTTGTCATCACATGTTGCCCAAAGAACATTAATATGCAAATTAGAGGCAATGAATAGAGACATTGATTATAATAGGAAAACCCATTTTTTGGCAATATTTACAAACCTATCGTGAAACATAAAATAGTATATCAAATCTTTCTTTAGTATCCTTCAAACCATAGTTGAGAATCTTTGTGCAAAGTTTGGTTCATGTGGAAGTTTCCAATATGACAATTTTTTAATTGTGGACGTTTAAAATGTCTCTACGATCTGCATTTGAAGAAATATCATAGTATCACGCTCCAGCGCACATTCTGTCAGCTGCAGTTCTGGTGCCTCCGTCTTAATATACTGTACAACGTGACAGTTACACTCACGGGACACTGCACTTATTCACAGTCCCAAAAGTACATTATGTGCATGTGCTTTAAAGCCTTGCCAGTTAAACATTTCATTTGCGTGCTTTTTCTTCTTCTACATTACAAAAACCTGTCAAACCGCGCCTGATTACCGGACTTAGTTATCTGATTGTGCTAATACTGTCAAAAACACACAAGGTTTACATATAAACACAGCTGGTTATGTCTAAAGTGAAAGTAAACAGAAAAACAGATGAGTGCCTGTATATTAGATACATGCTGCTGCTGTCAGTAAAGGTTCAGTTCACCCAGAAGTTTAAATTCTAATTCTAATGATAAAGAATCGTGATAAAATCGTGATTTTTTCTGAAAGTAGCGATATGATTTTTTTTGCCTTGTATAAAATTTTTGCCCTATATAAAAGGCTACAAATAACATATTTCAGCAACATTTTATGGCCGAAACTCACATTAGATCGCAATCTGAAGTTATTACAAACACTCAATAGTGGTTTAAAGTGAGTTGATTTAGGCACATCTTTGGTTATAGAGTCTTGTTTTCATTTTCCTATTCACTGAGTCCTAGTGTCTTCTACATAGGAAATGTTTCTTATGATCCAAACAATGTAATGATTTACTAAACCTTTTTCTATGGTTCTATAGTTTATGAGTGCCCAAATAAAACTCTGTTATCTGTTTTCTGACAGTACTTGCACTTCAGGCGAGGAAGAAAAGGACCAAAACCAAGAAACCTGGCAAGAAGTGAGTAGATTTGAGTGTGGATCCCAGTTATTTTGTGAAGCTGTGAAAGGAGGTTTGAAGATGATTCAGAAATATACGTGATTAGGGAGGGCTACAATGGTGGAAACGGTTATAATAGTGTGCTCTATGGAGAGATAATTGCTTATCTCCAAAAAAAAAAAAAAAAAACACTATCTTTATGGAACCTTATTAAGATATCAAATCATGCCTGGAATATCAAAAATGCTCAATTCAAAGCGCTCACTCTTTGCTCAAAAAAACAGAATGTGTAAAGATCACAACAAGGTGACGAGGCTGTTCTGTTTGAATGGCAGTCAATGGAAAAGTTGCTTCTGTATGCTGAATAAGTTGCTTTTGTGTCAAAACTGGCAGACTTCAATATCTTGAATATCTTGAATTCACGGTCTCTCCCCCAGCCTCTGAAACATCAAAAAACTAATTTTCATTTTTGGGCCAAATGTTTGGAGTGCTGTGATTACTGACTGTGACAGTGACGTTCAATGAGTCCTTCTCAGATGGCACATTTTGACAGTCATGCAAACATAAGGTGGATAAGATACAACACATGTCAGCTGTGTGGACACTGGATTGGCAGTGCTGATTGGAAATACTGATTTCTGATGAACCAATATCAATTCTGAAATCCCAACAATCAATCTTTTAGTCTTTGCTGATTCTTAATCAAACTTCATTAAACCATATTTGTAGTGCACATCCCATCCATTCATTGAAATAGGCTTTGTGTTTTGTTGCTTTTTGATATGAAACTCAGCTCAAATTCTGTCAATTTTATTCTGAAATTCTAACAATAAATGTAGTTTTGACATCCTTTAATTTGGTGTGACAGATTGATCCGAATTAAAAACTGGCTAAATAATTCTTCATTTGAGTGTTTCGTTTGTTAAAGGAATAGTTCACTCGAAAATAAAAATGTGTTGAAAATTTACTCATTCTCAGGTCATTCAAGATGTACAGTGGGGAAAATATATGTTAAAATAAACCTACCATAAAAATGACAGACCCTTCATTTTTTGTAAGTGGACAAACTTACAAAATCAGCAGGTGATCAAATAAATATTTTCTCCACTTTAGATGAGTTTTTCTTCATTGGAACAGATTTGGGGAAATTTAGCATTCCATCACTTGCTCACCAGTCTACATCTTGGATTACCTAAGGATGCATAAATTGAATAACAAAGTTTCACTTTTAAATGAACTGTTCCCTTAAATATATTTGATAAAATAAAAATAAAAATATTAGGGCTGGACCAGAATATTCGATTATTTGACTATTCGTTCGGTGGGTTGGCATACAATTTTTAATTTTGAGATTCGAATATTCTTTTTTTTTTTTTTTGAACACCTGGTATCCCCTGCGAAACGGTTATCATTCACGCTTGAATATGAATCGCCCACAAGTGAACGTTATGAACGTCATGATTCAGTTCATCTGGAAGAGAAGACAAAAATGCCGAAGACTCCAGCTGTGTGGGAGCGCTTTAAATCGAGTGAGACAAAGACAAAGGCAGTGTGCCAAAAACTGTGTGATTTGAAACTGGCCTACCACAACAGCACATCACGTTTGAAGAATTCAGGCTTATAGTATATTCTTGGTGTAAAAAAAAAACGAGCTGCTTTTATCCGCTATGTTAATCAGTCATTTTATACATGATAAAAAAGTGCGCTTAATTTGCTTGGAAAATACTTGCGAATACGGCAGTCATGAAAACGTACAGTAGCCCTGCCTAATAATAATTTGTCTATATTAAAAGTATTGCTCTTAACAGACCTGTGTGTTTTGTATCACTAGTGCAGTGTCCGATAAGCCCTACCTGCGTGAGGCGCGTCGCTTCCAGCTCGCACTGTTCTGTTTATGAAAAGTTTATTGATTTTGAACGTGTTGCGTGTCCATATTGCACCAAAATGCGACAGTGCACTCCCTTGGGTCCGCAGCAACACACCCGCCACGCGTGAAGTCGATTGGATGAACGGTTCTTAACATAATAAAAATGCAAACAGACAGACGCACAGATATTCCTGCCTTTATTAGAGAAGAATATGTTCAGCCCCCTCCCTCCGGAGCTTCCAATATTCGGTGTTGATGAATATGCTCAAAAAATGGTATTTGGACCAGTCCTAAAAAATATTATGTGTATGTTTTTGTCGAACGGTGTGGATTTTGTTATAGCTCGCACGCTGATCATGCTTAAATATATAGACTATAAAGTCACCTCCAGTATTGATTGTTTTTAGTTTAAAATTAAATCATCTTAGTTTGTGTAGATGGAGAAGGATGTGAGAGTGTATTAGACAAAAAGAGTTGGGAAACATGATAATATATTATTTAGAGTGTTCTTTTGTATGCAGCTTCACCGTGGATTCAAAGCTAATTTGTCTATCAGTGCTAGATGGATTCAGTGTAAGCAGTATATGTTTGGATCAGAATGTGATAATGCATATCAGAATTTGACTGTTTAGTGTTTTATTTTGATTAGTTAGGTTAGTTCACCCAAAAAATAGAAAATTGTTGTCATGATTTACTCGCCCTCACATTATTCCAAACTTGTATGACTGTTGTTCTTCTGAAAAACTTAAATGAAGATTTGCATTTTTTGTTGTTGTTGTTGTCTTTACATTGAAGGTCAGTGGGAATTAGTGATGTCCGGTGGGTTGTGCAGGTTTGAGTCTGGCCTGCCAAATATGTTAATCTCATTCTCCCCACCTTTGATTTATTTTATTTTTTATTTATTATCTTCAATATGTCTGTCTCTTAAAGGGATCCTATCACTCTCTTTTACAAGGCCTTGGTTTTGTCTTGAGGGGGGACTAGAACAGGCTCTCATACTGGTTGTTCAAAAAACATATATTTTTCACGTTATGAAATAACGTTGTTCGAAAAACATATATTTTACATTATTACAACACCTCTCTCTCCAGTCTGGCATGAACCGCTGGAATAGTTCTTGCATCAAATGAAGGCCCGCCTTCTGAAATACGAAATGCGCTGTGATTGGTTAGCTGTGCCAGTCTGTGTTGTGATTGACAGCACTCGGTGCCTGGTCGGGAAATGTCATGCTCCTTATCAAAGCCAACGTTTACAATGTAAAACTAAGAGAGATATACAGAGCAGGGGGGCGCGAGGACTGGGATTGGGAACCGCTGTGGTAAGGGGCATAACATTTCCGTCACACACTTGAGGTATTCGGCCAATCGCAACGCACTGGATAGCTGGCCAATCAGGGTACACCTCGCTTTTCAGACCGATGAGCTTTGTAAAAATCGACGTGTTTCAGAAAGGCGAGGCATAGAGGAGAAACAATGATGTACGTTGTGGAAAATAATGTGTTTTTTGAACCTTAAACCGCATAAACACATTGCATTACACCAAATACACAAAATAATGTTCTTTTCAGAAACGTCATATGACCCCTTTAAGAATCAGAGAACCAAATGTAATGTAGATCATCAACATCCTAAAATTCACCCAAAAATTCTGGGACTAGCCTAAATGATGGATCTTGTCAATTATGAAGACCTTCACAGTGTATTTGTGTGTGTGTGTTTCTGTTTGTGTGTGTGTGTGTGTGTCTGTTCCCCTCTTAAATACTGGATGGCCACACGTCTGCCCTGAAGAGAGCGGTTACATAACAGTGCTTTGTGACAGCCATCAAGCCAGATGCGTTTTATTCTCTCTTTCCCTCACACACACACACACACTTTCGTCTACTGAATGCTCAGGTGAAGCACAAACAGAAGGGAACATGGCCTCTGGGGTCTGCTTATGTCCTTGAAATAATGTCAGACCGACAGAACCTTGAGCCCAGCCCTTCTGCAGAAGAGAGGTGGGGTATATGACTATTCAAAGGCTGTCATCGTGCCCTCTCCTCCTGCTGTGCGTTTGCGCCACACCGTGTTAGTTTTCACTCACTTATCACCCTCCTCCTTTGCTCTTCTTTCTCTTGCCCTTCCCCTCCCTCCTGCGCTGCCTTGTTTTCCAGCTTAGTAGTGTCGGATCAGTAGTGTTGAGGCGAGCAGAGAGCAAGCAGGCACACTTTGGGAGATAGAAAGAAAATCTCATCTGCGGTTCAACTGTGGCTCGCACCATACCATCCTGCCCTGCGCTGTCCTCCTCTGCCATGTGGCTCCTGGACTGGATCGTTTCACTCAACACTGCCGTGGTGAAACTTGCCAGCGGTCTGAGGTGCAAGTGAGTGTGTGTGAGAGGAAAGAGCGGAGGCTGAGGTGGCACTGCTGACTTATTGATGCTGGATTCAATTTTAATCAGACAGCTGATGCGATCGTGCAAGGTTCGGGTTAGATCAGTCTTTTGGGACTCTTTGGGGAGTGTCAGGCCATTGTGGGATGCATGTTTGCACAGAGTAATTGGGATGGGTTTGCAGGATCCTTTGTTAGATCCTTGTAGACCTCTCCTTGCCGGTGTGACTGATGCATGCATGCATGAAACTTGCTGACCAACCGGTTCTATAAAGCATCCTGCAAAAGTGGGATTGGACTCTTGTATCTGCACTCTGTGTGTTGAGAAATTGTCTCCCCAGGTGTATACACCCTATCTGTCACTGTGGACAAGTTGTGGTGCAGTGCCGGAAAACTTAATGGGCTGGTATCGCAGTTCTGGCTGCAGTCAACTGTGCTGGGATTTGATGCTCATTATGTAAGCTGTATCATCCACAACTGCAGCACAGGGGGTCTGGAGGACTGCAGATGGCAGAGTATGTGGCTCTCTCAGCACGGACTGCATGAAACCAAATCAGGTCACAGTTTTGGGAAGCTGAGCGCCATGTGGATGCTGCACTGGCCTGTTTAGCGTTACTTGACCGATCAACTCTTGATATTGGCAAATCTGTATTCAAAGATGCCAGGGTACTTCCAAATCATCAGTGGCTTTATTGCTCAGGGTCATGGATTTGAAGGAACCACTAACCTTAAGTATTAAACTTGGGTATGTCACACATTTGTGCACCAGACATGAATCATACCTTAAATCATGCGGCTTGTTGAGCAGAGGTGTGCTAGTAGTTTTCTATGCAATCAGACTTACATTTTTGTCCAGGAGATAAGAAAACAGGAAGGGAAATATTGGAGGAATGAGTGGAGCGCCTTTGGAAAGGGCTGTACTGCTTTTGGAGGGCCACCTTCCTGCAGAGTTTTGCTTTAAATGACACCAACACACCTACCTGGAACTTTCGAGTGATCCTGAAGACCTCGATTAACTGATGCAAGTGTGTTTAAATCGGTTTGGAGCTAAACTCTACAGGATGGTGACCCTCCGGGAGCAGCATTGGACCCTGTCATAGTTCACTCAAAAACAAAAATTTATTCAACAACCTCCTACTACACCTGTGCATTGTAGCAGGGACTTTTGCACAGGCAATATGCATGAGGAGCAAATGTTTTCCATTTGGGTGGGGCTACCTAGTGCAACGCTGCTACGTGTAGTGTCGCTGCTGCAGCTGGTTAGGACACGGTGATAGAGTTCTGAAATGCATGTGCTACTGTAAAACATGCACACTGACTGAATCAGACTGATGTGCTGTCATCATGCCCCATGATAAACTTCCTTTCTCTGTGGTTGGCACAGATTGCATAACACAGCAAGTTTAATCTAGCATGCCCAATGATGCTCAGTTAACTGCAGCTCTTAGACCGCAAGCTAATTCCATCAGTTCTAGTATGACACCCTCTCATTGTCCAATGAAGCTTGAGTGGAAAAAAAAAAACAGCTTGGTTACTAGTTCAGCCCACTACAGAGTGGCATAGATGGGGTACAGACAGTATGATTTTGTGGAACATGTGGTTGGGCGTTGTAATAGCAGTTAATGAATATCATATGGAAAGCTGCAACTACATGTTTAAAATTGTTTGTTAGCCTTAAGTGCTGCATACATGTCTCTGACTGCTGTGCTGTGGAACAAAAATGGAAGATTAATTTCAAATCCACGTGTTTGGTTTTTGCACCAATAAATATCCCTGAAACAGAAGAATAATTGAATTCTGCTGTTATGAAGGCCAGCATGCTGTCTGCTAAACATTGACATGAAGTGGTTATATGTTGACTGGAGATGCAAATGCAAAAACGTTGGCATGGAAGGTTCAGAAATAGAAAACTGCCACAATAAAATTAAGAACTGATATATCTGCTACTATCTAAATGCTAAGATCATCAGAAGATATCCAGTTAATTAAATAGATCATGCAATCAGGAGTTTGGTCAAGCAAATCCATGAAGACGAGGGAACATGAAGGGAACACGATCTTCATCTTTTCAGAGCATTCCAATACGTAAATATTTCCATATGACATGACCGTATGTAACCTAATTAATTGAAGTGAAGGCTAACTGATCCTCGTGGTTCATATTCAGAATGGTGAGCAAGCTCTGCTTTGTCTACAGTTTGTATATTCGCATTCCTACTTCATATTCTCTTTTTTCAATGACAAATGAAGACTACTGTCTTCTGCTGTTGTAGAGAGTGTCATGCAGGTGCAGAAAAAATACGCTAGTTGGCTTTCATTGCTGCTAGTTCTTTGATATCGGTTTGGTGTGTACCTTCCAATCTAAAGCCAGGCTTTGAAATGGGACGTATTTCATGTTTAAGAGGTTAAGGTTAACAGTTAATTGATTGTTCATTTAAAAGATGATCAATTCTGGGAATTTGTGTGAATAACACCTCAGGTATTATTATTAAAAATCAGGTCCTTGCTAGAAATCGGGCTTCCATTAAGACCCCATCCCTTTTGCTCAAATTACTTTTAATAGGCACTCTCTTTAGGACCTGATTACAATTCCTACAAAATCATGTTGATAAATGTTATCATGATCATTAATGTTAGTTTTAGTTGACTTATGTAGCATGGCATAGCATACAGATACCCGATTATCCTTGAAGTTTATACATTACGCATTTGCATTTACTCTACTTGTGTTCACAATAAGCTTTAAAGGGATGATTCACCTAAAAATGAAAATTAAATCATAATTTACTCACCCTTGTGTTGTTCTCATGCCGTATACCCTGCTTTCTTTTTCAGAGATTAAAAAATGCAACATGAGAAAATGCCTAGAAATCCCCAGAAAAGTATCAGTGTACTTCCTTTACTGAGTTGAATATCTCGAGTCCAGACTGGAACTCAAGTTGTCATGACAGTCCGAATGACAGATGAATGCGTTAACCTTATTGTGACGAGCTAGGGCTGAGTGCTATGGAGAAATAAAATAATAAAAATCTGAAATTTTTTTTCAGAACGTATGACCGATTCATGATTTCTAACTAGTCAACTTGAAAATGTTACTACAACATGATTCAAGTAACTTCTTACTTTATTAACCCTCTAGTTAAATTTCTATTTCAAGTGCACCACACATGAAGTTGTCAGATATTTTTGGGGAAAATATCTAATTGCGATTTGAATTTTTTTTTTTTTTTTTTTTTTTTTTTGACAGATATTACGATTTGATTTGATTTTGCAATAAGTCAAGCTTCAGCTTAATATTGTCAATAGTGTGCAGCACAGTATGGGTATCGTTATCGTGCTGAAATAAAAAACAATAGAAACCATCACAGAAATTCTTATGGTTTCCATTTAAACAATTACAAAATTATTTTTTGTAGTGTGTTTTGGGCATTATTCCAATTATGCAATTCTGACTTTATAACTCGCAGCTGTAAGTTTATATCACGCTGTTCTGACTTTATAACTTGGAACTGTAAGTTTATATCACGCAATTCTGACTTTATAATTAAAACTGTAAGTTTATATCACGCAATTCTGACTTTATAACTTAAAACTGTAAGTTTATATCACGCAATTCTGACTTTATAACTCGCAACTGTAAGTTTATATCACGCAATTCTGACTTTATAATTAAAACTGTAAGTTTATATCACGCAATTCTGACTTTATAACTCGCAACTGTAAGTTTATATCACGCAATTCTGACTTTATAATTAAAACTGTAAGTTTATATCACGCAATTCTGACTTTATAACTCGCTACTGTAAGTTTATATCACGCAATTCTGACTTTATAACTTAAAACTGTAAGTTTATATCACGCAATTCTGACTTTATAACTCGCAACTGTAAGTTTATATCACGCAATTCTGACTTTATAATTAAAACTGTAAGTTTATATCACGCAATTCTGACTTTATAACTCGCTACTGTAAGTTTATATCACGCAATTCTGACATTATAACTTAAAACTGTAAGTTTATATCACGCTATTCTGACTTTATAACTCGCAACTGTAAGTTTATATCACGCAATTCTGACTTTATAATTAAAACTGTAAGTTAATATCACACAATTCTGACTTTATAACTCGCAACTGTAAGTTTATATCACGCAATTCTGACTTTATAACTCGCAACTATAAGTTTATATCACGCAATTCTGACTTTATAACTTAAAACTGTAAGTTTATATCACGCAATTCTGACTTTATAACTCGCAACTGTAAGTTTATATCACGCTATTCTGACTTTATAACTTAAAACTGTAAGTTTATATCACGCTATTCTGACTTTATAACTTAAAACTGTAAGTTTATATCACGCTATTCTGACTTTATAACTCGCAACTGTAAGTTTATATCACGCAATTCTGACTTTATAACTTAAAACTGTAAGTTTATATCACGCTATTCTGACTTTATAACTTAAAACTGTAAGTTTATATCACGCAATTCTGACTTTATAACTCGCAACTGTAAGTTTATATCACGCAATTCTGACTTTATAACTTAAAACTGTAAGTTTATATCATGCAATTCTGACTTTATAACTCGCTACTGTAAGTTTATATCACGCAATTCTGACTTTATAACTTAAAACTGTAAGTTTATATCACGCTACTGACTTTATAACTCGCAACTGTAAGTTTATATCACGCAATTCTGACTTTATAACTTAAAACTGTAAGTTTATATCACGCAATTCTGACTTTATAACTCGCAACTGTAAGTTTATATCACGCAATTCTGACTTTATAATTAAAACTGTAAGTTTATATCACGCAATTCTGACTTTATAACTCGCAACTGTAAGTTTATATCACGCAATTCTGACTTTATAACTCGCAACTATAAGTTTATATCACGCAATTCTGACTTTATAACTTAAAACTGTAAGTTTATATCACGCAATTCTGACTTTATAACTCGCAACTGTAAATTTATATCACGCTATTCTGACTTTATAACTCACAACTGTAAGTTTATATCACGCAATTCTGACTTTATAACTTAAAACTGTAAGTTTATATCACGCAATTCTGACTTTATAACTCGCAACTGTAAGTTTATATCACGCAATTCTGACTTTATAACTTAAAACTGTAAGTTTATATCACCAAATTCTGACTTTATAACTTAAAACTGTAAGTTTATATCACGCAATTCTGACTTTATAACTCGCAACTGTGAGATTATATCATGCAATTCTGACTTTATAACTTGCAACTGCGAGAATATATCACGCAATTCTGACTTTATAACTCAAAATTGCGAGTTTATATCACGCTATTCTGACTTTATAACTTAAAACTGTAAGTTTATATCACGCTATTCTGACTTTATAACTTAAAACTGTAAGTTTATATCACGCTATTCTGACTTTATAACTCGCAACTGTAAGTTTATATCACGCAATTCTGACTTTATAACTTAAAACTGTAAGTTTATATCACGCAATTCTGACTTTATAACTCGCAACTGTAAGTTAATATCACACAATTCTGACTTTATAACTTAAAACTGTAAGTTTATATCACGCAATTCTGACTTTATAACTCGCAACTGTAAGTTAATATCACCCAATTCTGACTTTATAACTTGCAACTGTAAGTTTATATCACGCTATTCTGACTTTATAACTCGCAACTGTAAGTTTATATCACGCAATTCTGACTTTATAATTAAAACTGTAAGTTTATATCACGCAATTCTGACTTTATAACTCGCAACTGTAAGTTTATATCACGCAATTCTGACTTTATAACTCGCAACTATAAGTTTATATCACGCAATTCTGACTTTATAACTTAAAACTGTAAGTTTATATCACGCAATTCTGACTTTATAACTCGCAACTGTAAGTTTATATCACGCTATTCTGACTTTATAACTTAAAACTGTAAGTTTATATCACGCTATTCTGACTTTATAACTTAAAACTGTAAGTTTATATCACGCTATTCTGACTTTATAACTCGCAACTGTAAGTTTATATCACGCCAATTCTGACTTTATAACTTAAAACTGTAAGTTTATATCACGCTATTCTGACTTTATAACTTAAAACTGTAAGTTTATATCACGCAATTCTGACTTTATAACCTCGCAACTGTAAGTTTATATCACGCAATTCTGACTTTATAACTTAAAACTGTAAGTTTATGTCATGCAATTCTGACTTTATAACTCGCTACTGTAAGTTTATATCACGCAATTCTGACTTTATAACTTAAAACTGTAAGTTTATATCACGCTACTGACTTTATAACTCGCAACTGTAAGTTTATATCACGCAATTCTGACTTTATAACTTAAAACTGTAAGTTTATATCACGCTATTCTGACTTTATAACTCGCAACTGTAAGTTTATATCACGCAATTCTGACTTTATAATTAAAACTGTAAGTTTATATCACGCAATTCTGACTTTATAACTCGCAACTGTAAGTTTATATCACGCAATTCTGACTTTATAACTCGCAACTATAAGTTTATATCACGCAATTCTGACTTTATAACTTAAAACTGTAAGTTTATATCACGCAATTCTGACTTTATAACTCGCAACTGTAAATTTATATCACGCTATTCTGACTTTATAACTCACAACTGTAAGTTTATATCACGCAATTCTGACTTTATAACTTAAAACTGTAAGTTTATATCACGCTATTCTGACTTTATAACTTAAAACTGTAAGTTTATATCACGCAATTCTGACTTTATAACTCGCAACTGTAAGTTTATATCACGCAATTCTGACTTTATAACTTAAAACTGTAAGTTTATATCACCAAATTCTGACTTTATAACTTAAAACTGTAAGTTTATATCACGCAATTCTGACTTTATAACTTGCAACTGTAAGTTTATATCACGCAATTCTGACTTTATAACTTGCAACTGTAAGTTTATATCACGCAATTCTGACTTTATAACTTAAAACTGTAAGTTTATATCACGCTATTCTGACTTTAT
This sequence comes from Cyprinus carpio, assembly GCF_018340385.1. Lineage (NCBI taxonomy): Eukaryota > Metazoa > Chordata > Actinopteri > Cypriniformes > Cyprinidae > Cyprinus > Cyprinus carpio. The sequence goes on along the minus strand of NC_056582.1, from coordinate 5,260,704 downwards.
AACTTAAAACTGTAAGTTTATATCACGCTATTCTGACTTTATAACTTAAAACTGTAAGTTTATATCACGCTATTCTGACTTTATAACTCGCAACTGTAAGTTTATATCACGCAATTCTGACTTTATAACTTAAAACTGTAAGTTTATATCACCGCAATTCTGACTTTATAACTCGCAACTGTAAGTTAATATCACCCAATTCTGACTTTATAACTTGCAACTGTAAGTTTATATCACACAATTCTGACTTTTTAACTTAAAACTGTAAGTTTATATCACGCAGTTCTGACTTTGTAACTCGCAACTAAGTTTATATCACGCAATTCTGACTTTATAACTCACAACTGTAAGTTTATATCACGCAGTTCTGACTTTGTAACTCGCAACTAAGTTTATATCACGCAATTCTGACCTTCTTACTGACAATTCTGACCTGATGTCAAAAACTGAGAGACTTCCCCCAGGCCATCAGGCTCCTAAATTCAAAATCAGCCTCTTAACATCTTCATGTCTCCACTTAATATTCACTTTATCAGTAAGATATTCATCATTCTCTACCTCACATTGACATACTGAAAGTGTCAACCTGTTTGCACATTTGCCTCTTGTACATTCCTGTGTATCTTAATATTTAAGACTACAGTTTACTTTCATGCACATTATTTTCCACTATATATTTAATTCTACAGTATACATCTCTTTATATATTTTATTCTTAGATTTTTATTGTTTACTTTTATTTCATTCTTTCATAGCTATATTTATGTATATTTTCATCTGTGTTGTATTCTTTAATAATTGCACTGTCCATGGAGCGGACCTGACTCACATTTCACTGCTGGTTATATACGCTCTATATAATTGTGTATGTGACAAATAAAAATCTTGAATCTAACTCGCAACTGTAAGTTTATATCACGCAATTCTGACTTTATTACTCGCAATTAAGTTTATATCACGCAGTTCTGACTTTATAACTTTCATTTGCAAATTTCTCTCTTTAACTTCTCAACTTTTTCCAGGGTGATGGTTATTTCATATTAGGTTGCTAAATATTCAGTTGCATTTACATGCATTACTGTTATGTTTGTTTAATTTCCTACCGTCATGCATGTGAAACAGATTCATCCTCTGGGGTTGCATTTTAGAGGGAGAAACTGAAAACTTGTTGCTTTCAAGAGCCAAATGGATGAAGCCCAAATACAGGCAAATCCTTATGGAGAGCCTCTAACCAAAGCTAACCAAAGATCTGCATTTAGGGACAAGATTTGACCCAAGACACTTGACAGAAAGCTACAAAGAACTATACCCACTATGAAGAAAAATAAATGTTTTCCAGTATTTGGTCTATTGCTGTAGGTAAGAAATGAATATTGATGGGAAATGATAGGGGAATGGGTTCGAAAAAGTGTCACACTTGTGTCGCCCACCATGACTCAGTGTGTCAGTACATGCTGCTAGCCCAGCATGCAAATAATTTTTTGATGCGTAAATATGTTGATGTGCAATTGAGAGAGGAAATGATTGCTTTCTCAAATTGTGTAATTTATTCAGGGCTGTAACAGGAACAAAATGTCAAGAATTCAAAGCAGTGAAGTGCATACTTCCTGAAGTACCGACACACGTAAATGCTTATATAAATGTATTAACACTATGAAAGGCTTGTTAATTGCATAATGGTAAATTATGCAATACACGTGGCAAAGCGTTTTATATCCCTGTCAGTCAGAGAGACCTTACCTTTCTTCTATTGCCAAAGGTTTTGTGGTTGCTAAGAAACTAGTAGACCATTAAATGCATTTTATCTAATGACGTGTCCTACTGTAGGACCAGGGGCAGCTTTTAAGAGTCCTGCATGCTGCACATTTTTCAGCTTTTTAAGCCTGGAACCATCAACGCCGTCTATGAGTTTTTAGGTTGATGATGCCTCTTTACACACTCGGTGGAGTTTTCTAAGGCTTGTGTTCATTTTGTAATCACAGAGAAAAGACTCCCAAAAGCATTTCAAGCCTTAGGTTTATTGTGGAAACCCCTGTATTGCAGCACACAGCATCACACAAGGATATAAAGTTAAGGAAACTAAGCAACCGAGAGCATTATTTCTTTTCCTCAGATGTTTGATCTGTACATCAGCATCGGAGAGAATAACATTTATAATCTCCTTTGCAGTAGAGAAAGCCGCGACATGTAAACTACACGGAGAAAAGAGTAACCGTGAAGGAGTTGAACACAGCTTTAGTGTCTTAATCAGCTGCATATATTCTGACCCCGATAATCATAACTTGTACATACCACTGACTCCATTTCAGCAAATCAGATTTTGTGAATGAATGTTACTTCCATATCAAACCATTGAAATGATAGATTGGGGTCTTTCATTTGAGATTTTCTCAGTCAAGTAGCTCTCATGTAGTTGTGTACGTCTCAGAGGGGTGAGAGACAAGAGTAATTGATTGAGTTGAGTGCCCTCTTACATAGACTCTCTCACTGCCATGACTCACTGCTGCTTACCTGCCATCACTAATAAGGTTATAAAGAGGCTTGTTTAGACTGAGACACAGATCTTATGAGCAAGAGCGTGTCTTATTCAATTCAATTCAATTCAAGTTTATTTGTATAGCGCTTTTTACGATACAAATCATTGCAAAGCAACTTTACAGAAAATTAAGTTTGTACAATATTTAGTAGTAGCTTATCAGTGGTGACTGTCAGTTTATGTGCATACGGCAGAAATGTTCAGAAAAATCAATAAAAGACGTAAACAAACAGACGATTAACACTATTAACAGCAATTATGCAATCAAACTTATAGCAAAGTGTGGTAATAATGCGCATTTGATCAGATATAACTGCAGTCCAATATTATGAGATGCATTATTTGAATGCTTGGCCAAAGAGGTGTGTTTTTAATCTAGATTTAAACAGAGGAAGTGTGTCTGAACCCCGAACATTATCAGGAAGGCTATTCCAGAGTTTGGGAGCCAAATGCGAAAAAGCTCTACCTCCTTTAGTGGACTTTGCTATCCTAGGAACTATCAAAAGTCCAGCGTTTTGTGACCTTAGGGAGCGTGATGGGTTGTAGCGTGGTAGAAGACTAGTTAGGTACGCAGGAGCTAAACCATTAAGGGCCTTATAAGTAAGTAATAATATTTTGTAACTGATACGGAACTTAATAGGTAGCCAGTGCAAAGACTGTAGAATTGGGGTAATATGATCATATTTTCGTAGCCGCTGCATTTTGGACTACCTGTAGCTTGTTTATTGAGGATGCAGGACAACCACCTAGCAGTGCATTACAATAATCCAGTCTAGAGGTCATGAACGCATGAACTAGCTTTTCTGCATCAGAAACAGGTAACATGTTTCGTAGCTTGGCGATGTTTCTAAGATGGAAGAATGCTGTTTTTGTAACATGGGAAATATGATTTTCAAAAGACAAGTCACTGTCTAATATAATACCCAGATTTTTGACTGTAGAGGAAGTAACAGTACATCCGTCTAATTGCAAATTGTAATCTACGAGATTCTGTGTAATGTTTTCTGGTCCAATAAGTAATATCTCTGTCTTATCTGAATTTAATAGGAGAAAATTATTGGTCATCCAATCTTTTACATTTTTAACACACTCTGTTAGCTTAGATAATTTTAAAGTTTCACCTGGTCTTGTTGAGATATATAGTTGAGTATCATCAGCATAACAGTGGAAACTAATCCCGTATTTTCTAATGATATTACCAAGGGGCAACATGTATATTGAAAATAGCAGAGGACCTAGGACAGATCCTTGTGGCACTCCATATTTTACTGGTGATAAATGAGATGACTCCTCATTTAAATAAACAAAGTGGTAGCGATCGGACAGGTAGGATCTAAACCATCTTAAAGCCTGCCCTTGGATACCTGTATAGTTTTGTAATCTATCTATGAGTATGTCGTGATCTATGGTGTCAAACGCAGCACTAAGATCAAGTAAAACTAGCAATGAGATGCAGCCTTGATCTGAAGCAAGAAGCAAGTCATTTGTAATTTGAACAAGTGCAGTTTCTGTGCTATGATGGGGCCTGAAACCCGACTGAAATTCTTCATAGAGATCATTTTTTTTGCTGGTATGAGCACAATTGAGCAGACACAACTTTTTCTAAAATTTTAGACATAAATGGAAGATTTGAAATGGGTCTGTAATTTGCCAGTTCACTAGGATCTAGTTGTGGTTTCTTAATAAACAGCTTGTTAAACTCCAGATTGAATGGTTTTGTTGTGTTTGCTTAATATGATGACGAGTTAATAATATTGAGAAGCGTTTTTTCTGCTACAGGTAACAACTCTTTCAGTAATTTAGTGGGTACAGGATCTAATAAACAACATGTTGTTGGTTTAGATGCAGTGATACGTTTATTTAGCTCTTCTTGTCCTATAGTTGTTAAGCACTGCAGTTTATCTTTGGGTGCGATAGATAAAACTAAAGTATTAGACGCTGTAGAATCTACATTTGTTATTGTATTTCTGATGTTATCTATTTTATCAGTGAAGAAATTCATAAAGTCATTACTATTTAACTGTGAGGGAATATTTAGATCGGGTGGCGTCTGGTTATTTGTTAATCTAGCCACTGTGCTAAATAAGAGCCTTGGATTGTTTTGGTTATTTTCTATGAGTTTGTGGATATGCTCGGCCCTGGCAGTTTTTAGAGCCTGTCTATAGCTGGACATACTGTTTTTCTAAAAACTTCTAAGTTAGTTTTTCTCCATTTGCACACAAGACTACGAGTTTCTTTCTTGAGAGAGTGGGTATTACTGTTGTACCATGGCACAGTACGTTTTTCTCTAACCTTTTTCAATTTGATGGGGGCAACAGCTTCTAATGTATTAGAGAAGATAGTGCCCATGTTGCCAGTCATTTTGTCTAGTTCATGTGTATTTATGGGTACACAGAGCAGTTGAGATAAATCAGGCAGTTTATTTGTGAATCTGTCTTTGGTGGCTGGAACAATAGTTCTGCCCGGACGATAACGCGAAGCTATATAGTTATTATCATCAATACGCAAAATGCACGATACAAAGAAATGGTCAGTAACATCATCACTTTGAGGTACGATATCTATGTCGGTAAGATCAATTCCATGCGATGTTATTAAATCTAGCCTGTCTAACCTGTCTTCTTGAGAGCTGGCTGCCTTTGCTGCTGTATTAAGAGAAAGAGCAGATGGGATGAGTGACGGCAGAATGCCACAAGTTATGAAGGAGAAATGAGCAGGCGGCAGTGCTTTTTACCTGCAATGCAGTGCTAGCTTTCCCCTGCCAATCAGAGCGCATGGCACAGAAGGAAGGGCGGGATCTTGTTGCTGACGGAGGCAGAGAGAGCGGGAGAGGGAGGGATCGAGCGAGTGAGCAGACGGCTCCAGCTCCTCAGCATTCAGCCTCACTGTGCATCTGTGTGCACTGGCCCTCCTCTGCCTCTGGTACATGGCTCTGTCTCTGGCCTGCCAGCCCCTGTTGCCTTCATTAGCACTGTCTCTCATGGGCATCCGCGCATCTTGTAGGTAAGAAGCAAAGTTGCACCTCTGTTTGCATCTGCGGTGGCTCTTAAGCGCGTGTCTGGTCCGCCATGTGTTTGAGAGCTTTGATTTAATTTGTGATTTGACAGATTGGTGAATGTAGTTTAAGATAGTTGCTTGTGTCGAGCTTTCTTCCTTCATGCTCTGAGCTTCAGCAGAAAATAATGGAAGGACTCTGGAAACTGGAAACTGTTTATATAACTGAAATGAACTAATAAGGGTTATTACAAATTAGCAAATATTCGGAACTTACAATTTCTGCACATTTTAAAAATGAGGGCTGAATGAGAACAGTAGTTCTGTTGAAGTATTTGGATAATGAAAACATATAGTCATATGTTATTTGTATGACTAAAAGACAGAAATGTATTGTGTAATATTATAGTATCATAATGTTTAATAATAGATATTTAGCAGCAAAACTGCAATTCAAAAATATATTCATGCAATGTTTTATTGATATAATGAAAAGAAAAAGAATATGTATAAAGGCAGTTTCATTATGCATATATTTAGCAGAAAAACTATTAAAAATATATTCATATAATGTATGTAAATATATTTCTGTGTGTTTAATTAAACAATTATTTGCTGCCAAAACTACTGTTGTAACTCTGATTTTCTTTGTACATATAGTATAATACTGGATAATACCAATACTGATATAAATTATAAGTGTGTACTAATAACAAGTATTAACCAAACTGAATAGAAACAGTTTCCCAAAATGTGAGAAATTTGCATAGTACACCCCTAGTGCAGTGATTCATCATCAAAATTCTGCTGTTGTGGCTCTACATGCATCTTTCTGAGTCGATCAGACTCCTCTCAAAAGACATGCACGTGTGTCCTTGAAAGTGCTCCTTAGAAACACACTCTGTGTGAAGTTTTTAGATTAAATCCAGCGTTCCTAAAGAGTCTGACTGAGATGAATCGTGGCAGAGGGGAGATAAAAGCGAGTGAGACATGTTGAATGCATGCTGTGCTGCAGCCGTGCGATAAACAGCATCAACGGCCCCTCGCTGTTTTGCGCACCTTCACCTTTGTGGAGATTTGTATACAGTCAAGCTGGACCCCAAAGTGCATGTTAATGAAAAAGCCACTGCAATGGTGGGTGAAGTCGCCAAGTTCCTCAACTGACGGCAACATCAGTGCAATCAGGAGATTGTTACCCGAGCAAAACCACAGGTGGGAAAGGCCAAACGAGACAGATTTTGCACTAAATGAAATCGATTTAAAAATCTTCCTTTGCTTTGGGCTCTGATGCTGCAATGCAGCTCGCACGTGAGTGAAAACAATGGAAGCACGGTTTTCAGAGCCGGGCGTTTGTGTTACTGGAAGAGCAGATTGTTTTGATGCATGCATGAGCACTCTGACACAAGACCAGAGAATGCCAGACGTGTTGTGCTTTGTTGTGTGGGCTGGAGAAGTTCTGAAGGCTGAGCTCTGTATTAAGAGTGAATTTAACTCTCTGTGCGCCAAACGTTTCTCCCTCCCACTCATGCACAGACACACACAGCCCCCTTGTTTTTCTCTCGCTGAATGTGTTATGAAGGATGCCATGTATCAAGAGGCTTGGGAGGTGAAGTTTTGGTTCAGATGAATAGTCCAGGCTGGTTGCTATGGCTTGAGGCTTTTAATAGAAGCCTCCTTCGCTGAAAAACAACTTAAAGTAATGGAGGGAATTATGGAAATGTGATTCATAGACGGGATCCGGATGAGGCGAGAAGAATATAGACACTTAGATGCAACCTCTCTGACCTTCCATTACCTGTGATGTAGTCACAATTGAGATTGAAGCCTGGTTTTATAGTAAAGCCAATTTCAAAGCCTCACAAACTTACTCTACACAAGCGACTGGCTCTTCTTCTGAAGTACTCCGTGTACTGAGCTGATACTTAGTAAACATCACTTTGTTTCCAGGTGGTCTGGTAAAAACCTGTGCATCCTAATAGCATAAATGGCAGAATGAACTGTTAAAGAAAAAGAGGGTATATATACCCTATATAAACAAAATCATTGTTCAGTGTTCAGTTGAACACAATTGCATACAGACAGACCCTTTAAACTCTTAACACATTTTTGACTGCAGTGGAAATATCAATTTTACAGAAATATATACTTAATAAATACATGTAATTGTAGTTTCCTCCATTTATAAACGGAAATTCAAGAGCATTTTATTAGATTAGATGTTTGGTATTATAAATGTTATAGGGTATATGGAAAATACAAATGGCACTCTTTTTTCTGCTGTGATTTATTTTATGAATTGAACAACTTTTCTGACTTTAAATTTTAAATTATAACATTTTTACTGTGCATTAACTTTATTTACGTTTAATTTAAAGTTAACATTAATGATTGCATGCAACATTTATTGCTGAATTCTAACAAAATATGTGTTTAAGGCATAGAGAGGGGGTTTATCAAGGGTTTTTCAACAGAGTAACATGCTCCGGGGTCGGTCTTGTATGCTGTCTGTTGAATGTTACACGATAAGGTAAATAGATTAAATTATTAACCATAATTAATCGATGAAAAGTGGAAAATGTCATAAAAATGTCAACCAAATGATGTCATATTAAAAAAAATGATGCTTCGTTTTGCTTTAAGCAAAATCTTATATATTTTTTTCTATTATTTTGGGGTGAAATATGACCGAGGCAGATCTTGACAGTTTGCATTGGATTCATTCTTATGATTTTGAAAGCTCTTGTCATTTTTGTGTGCAGCATGTATCAGACGGTCCGTAGGCGTGCCGTCTGAGGCTAAAAACAATACGCTGTAGACTTGAGATTAAGCAGAATTTAAATGGCGTGTTTAACAGTAGATTACATCCCTCTCTATTGCTTCCTGCCAGCTTAAACAACCAGATGAATGCTTCCTCATCTTAATTTTTATCAATGTTCTTGAAAGGATTAATGGGATTAAGTAAAACAGTGGTTTTGGAATCTAAAACGAGCAGTCTAGGTTACTCCAGGACAACGATTCAGAGCTGAATTAGAGGATTCATTGAACAATCGATGTGTCACACATGCAGGTCCTTTCTGTTCCAGACTTTCTGTATACCATCCAAAAAAGGTTTGTCCTGTCCTCTTAGATATCCATGAATCTGTCTTTTGCATTCCAAGTAGGAGCTGCCACAGACCGAACAAACCTCAGTTGACTTTGACGTCAACCTCAGTGATCATCCCTCATTCAGAGCAACTGAGAATTTTAATCGTCATTTAGAGTTTTCAGTGAAGATAGACTTAAAGTCTTTACAATGTACAGTCCTTCAAAACTGCTTTGTAGAGTTTTTGTCCATTGTTTTGTGTTTTGTTTTTTTCAGCAAGACATTTTATCGACTGAATAATCAGCATGTTTTTAAAGAACAATGCAATCCATTGAACACGCTAAACTTTTATCCCTCAGAGCCTCATTTTCATTCCTTTCAAACATTAAATATGGCGCTACCCTGACTAAGGTCTATCATATGAGAACTTGTTCTGGATTGTTGCAAAGATTGTGCTTTATCACTGTGGGAAGGCACTTAACTCCTCATTGCTCCAGGACGAACTCTTGCTCTTATCCACTCTTTTCCTGAAATGTTCATTGTAGGAGCCACTTATCATTTTCTGGTCAGATTATTTTTATATCTGCTTTACATTCCATTAGCTGATAGCAGTGTAATTGAGTTGCTTTTATAGAAATTTGCATAAGACTCTATATGGCATGTGTTTAAATTTGGCATAAGATGGAAATTCATCCTTTTCAGTTTTCTAAATATATGTTATTGATCTTGTTGTGAAGGATTTATCCATGCATGTTTCTTTTGACCTCATAATTTGTAATTAAAATGATATAACTTGATCTTTCGACAGACTTGTGAAATGTGCAGGACAGGACTTCTCTATTCATTTGGGCCGCATAAATTCTGGCAATGGTGTGAGTTGGGGGCGGGACTATCTGTATGTGCCACCAATGGGAGCGTGTTTGAAAAAACAGTCTTCACACTAATGGCACCTTTGAAGTGGCTCAACATACTCTCCCAAATTAAAACAAACCTGGAAACAAAAATGAAATCAAGCAGCATTGTTTCTCAATAATTCTCAGTCTTGGTTGTGGTGTATATGTATTCTTTGAACGAATAGGCCTTAGGTCATCAATAGACAAAAATAACATAATGACCAATCTCCTATCCACACATTGCTCAAAGAGCAAGCAAATACTTAGTCTGACACTAAAGAAATGCAAGGCATTCTGTTATGTCGCCTGCTTTGTGCTGACAACAGTACAAAACAGGACCGCCCACAATCTTTCCAGACGTCTGGGTTTTACATCTTAGTAGGCAGAGTTTTGTCTTTTTCCCCATCCTTCCCACTACAGAACAATTGGTATCTGAAGACAGTTTCCACAAACAAAACATCATTACAGTAGTTATAAAATATGTATATATATCATTATTAGTATTAACCAAGCGTTTATTTTATTTGTTATTTTTATAGAACTTGGCTGCTCTGCACAAAGCCCAGATGCTCTTGTGTCTGAATGGGAGCAAATCCGTGTTGGAACGTCTAGTGGAAAGCTTTTCCAGAGTAGTGGAAGCTTTTAAGGAGGAAATACTCCCTATTAATGCCCATGAGTTTGAACGCTAAACCCAAATGTGCTTCAACAAGCACACATGGGTGTGGTGTCAATGTATCCCACATACTTTTGGGCATAAAGTGCACCTTCACCCATGACTGCACGTCTCTTGAATTCTATATTACTGCAGTAAGTTGCGACATTGCTTGGCAACTCCAGATAACTAAACCCTGTGTCACGTTATTCCTGAAAACTACTTAAGCTCTTCCCTTTTGACTTGTTGGAGACATGTTCTGCTCTGTTTTTGCATCACTCTCACAAGTACATTTTGTAAAGTCATGCCCACTGATTGCCACTTGAATATATCTAGCATGGTATGAACGATACCATTTAAAAACAAAAGCATAATGATGTGAAGTCTTTAATTTGTGCTTTAATTCAGTGCCTTGTCTCATTACCTGCTGTGCAGAGATGTTATGTCTGCAGTGATCTCTCAGCATTCATTGGCGTCGACTCTCAGATTGCTGCTCTTGTCATTATCTTTTAATGAATGTATTTGTCTTTGAATTGTTTGAACAGTCATGCAGTAGAGCTACTGTAGCTCAATCTGCTGAAGAACTTAATGCTGGCCATGATAGATAACACGCAGTGCATCACAGTTTGTTGAGTATGGGGCTGCATACCAGTCAGAGAGCCCATGATGACCCCTGTCAACCACCAAAAGTGCCAACAATGGGCGTGCGAGTCAGAAATGGACAAAGGAGCAATAAAGAATCATATTTTCTTTTAGATCAGGTGGATGGTCGGCTCATGTGCAACATTTACCTGGGGAAGAGATGGTGGCAGGATGCATTGGGAAACCTTGGGTCCTGGCATTCATGTGGATGTTACTTTGACACATACCACCTATCTAAAGATTGTTGTCAAGGTACCAAAATTTCAGTATTCGGTACCAATACCAATGAAAATCCACGGTTCTTGGTTTTCAAACTGCTTTTCTGACTATGACGACACAAACAATGTTAAACATTTGTACGTTCTCTAACACATATTTTGGATTCACAATTCAGTTAAGAGCCTCTGGTGTGTAAAAAAAGTAAATATCATCATGTCCTCCTGTTTTTTTAACCTAATAAAAGTTATAGGACCATTAAATAGTTAATTAAGAAACTTCATTATAATGGTCATTATATTAGCGTTAGCCGCACTTATGTTAACGATTAACTACTCTAATGACAGCGTTCATTTCAATCCGACATTCAAATTAAAATATTGAATAATATTCATAACAGAAGCGGTGTTTCCCATAGACTTCCACTCTGTTTGTGGTGGCATATGTAGCAAATTCATTCTCTGCCAGCAGGAGGCGCTTGTAGAGCAGGAGAGATAGAGGTTTCTCTGGTAACGGCTGTAATTAAATAAGCGCTCCGCTCACAAACACTGCTTTATTGAGTCATTACAGGCAAGATGAAATGAAAATGACATCCATAATTTTCTGAAGACAGTCGGTTTCCTTCAGAAATAAAGTGATATAAAAACACCCACACCGGGTTTCAACTTTATTAACACGTGCAGTGCTCATGTTTATTCAAAGAAGTCAAAGCCTTTTGGAAAAACTATTTGTGGCACTCAGTTTTTGATATTGTGCCGGGCCGCCACAAATAAATAAATGTATGGGAAACACTAAATTAAAATGACACTTACCTGCTTGAACTCTTTCATTTGATCTGGGTGTCTGTCTTTAGTTTGGTGTGTTTCCTCCTTTTGATGTCACCACGTCTCTGTGCTTTTATAAAGAGAGGGCATCTGCACATTATTTGATCAATTATCATTACACCCCTTGGATTCTTTTATGCACTCTTAAATTTTCACCTTGTGATTGTAGGGGAAAAAGTACGTGCCTGACCAAGATATACAGTGAGATATCACTGCAACCCTGATGTAAAGAGCGCGGCGCATCCATGCATTCCACTCAAATCAACGTCCTCAATGTGTTTCAGCCCTAGATGTGTGCACCAGCACGAGGACTGACGCACACATGAGATCCCAGCTATTAGTAAACGACAACAATCCAATCAATCTGCACGGACAAAGTCAAGTTCCTCCCTCATTCGAGAAGCCTTAGACTTGCTTATACTGTATGTCACAATAGGAGGAAAATACTTAAGTTTCATGCCGACTTTAATGGCCAAATTAAAAGTAAAGTAAAATCACACTTGCTCAATTTGATATTTCCACCAAAAATAATATATAGTGAATAACTGAATATTCGCTATATCGCTTTTCCCCTCACATGAGAGCTCACTGTAAGAGTTAAGATTAGAGCAGTAGTGGATGGCAGGGCTGCTGTGTGTCAACATCTGCTCTACTCTGAGCCATGGGCACATGTGTGTGCGTGTGTGTGTATACATACAGCTTTCCCCCCAGACCAGTGTCACATTCACACACACTTCCACTGATTAACTCCCACTAGCACAGCCTGGGATCTGGCTAAATTAATTATTTTCTGGTATAACACCCACCATAGCACACAATAGTTTCCAATAATAGCTTGTTCATTAGAATATGTGTAGTGTCTGTGCAAACTGCACAGTTTGCTTGTTTCAAGCAAAAGCTAATCAAGTCAAAAGAGCAGAATTAGTAAATCCCCGGGATCTGAAGTAGACGTCTGCAGTCTGTTTGTCGCTGGTGTCGCCTTCATTATTGAAACACTCACTGACGCACGAAGCGCAAAATTGATCCGGTTGGTAAGCAGACAGAGATAACAGCTTCTCAATTAAACTGTTTCATGTTTATAGGAACAATCTGTGAAATGTGATGTTGCCTGGGATTTGTGGGGAAAAGGCTTTTCTCTGCTCCAGTGTCAGGCTGTTCTGTTTAACTGCATTTATTATTCAAAATTCTTGCAGATGCGCATTTTTCATTTCCCTCTTAGTCTGTTTAGTTTGGCCAGATTTTGATGTACAGGTCCTTCTCAAAAAATGAGCATATTGTGAAAATGTTCATTATTTTCCATAATGTAATGATAAAAATTAAACTTTCATATATTTTAGATTCATTGCACACCAACTGAAAATATTTCAGGTATTTTATTGTTTTAATACTGATGATTTTTGGCATACAGCTCATGAAAACCCAAAATTCCTATCTCAAAAAATTAGCATATTTCATCCGACCAATAAAAAGAAAAGTGTTTTTAATACAAAAAAAGTCAACCTTCAAATAATTATGTTCAGTTATGCACTCAATACTTGGTCGGGAATCCTTTTGCAGAAATGACTGCTTCAATGCGGCGTGGCATGGAGGCAATCAGCCTGTGGCACTGCTGAGGTGTTATGGAGGCCCAGGATGCTTCGATAGCGGCCTTAAGCTCATCCAGAGTGTTGGGTCTTGCGTCTCTCAACTTTCTTTTCACAATATCCCACAGATCCTCTATGGGGTTCAGGTCAGGAGAGTTGGCAGGCCAATTGTGCACAGTAATACCATGGTCAGTAAACCATTTACCAGTGGTTTTGGCACTGTGAGCAGGTGCCAGGTCGTGCTGAAAAACGTAATCTTCATCTCCATAAAGCTTTTCAGCAGATGGAAGCATGAAGTGCTCCAAAATCTCCTGATAGCTAGCTGCATTGACCCTGCCCTTGATAAAAAACACAGTGGACCAACACCAGCAGCTGACATGGCACCCCAGACCATCACTGACTGTGGGTACTTGACACTGGACTTCAGGCATTTTGGCATTTCCTTCTCCCCAGTCTTCCTCCAGACTCTGGCACCTTGATTTCCGAATGACATGCAAAATTTGCTTTCATCCGAAAAAAGTACTTTGGACCACTGAGCAACATTCCAGTGCTGCTTCTCTGTAGCCCAGGTCAGGCGCTTCTGCCACTGTTTCTGGTTCAAAAGCACACGCCTGTGCACGGTGGCTCTGGATGTTTCTACTCCAGACTCAGTCCACTGCTTCCGCAGGTCCCCCAAGGTCTGGAATCGGTCCTTCTCCACAATCTTCCTCAGGGTCCGGTCACCTCTTCTCGTTGTGCAGCGTTTTTTGCCACACTTTTTCCTTCCCACAGACTTCCCACTGAGGTGCCTTGATACAGCACTCGGGGAACAGCCTATTCGTTCAGAAATTTCTTTCTGTGTCTTACCCTCTCGCTTGAGGGTGTCAATGATGGCCTTCTGGACAGCAGTCAGGTCGGCAGTCTTACCCATGATTGCGGTTTTTGAGTAATGAACCAGGCTGGGAGTTTTTTAAAAGCCTCAGGAATCTTTTGCAGGTGTTTAGAGTTAACTAGTTGATTCAGATGATTAGGTTAATAGCTCGTTTAGAGAACCTTTTCATGATATGCTAATTTTTTGAGATAGGAATTTTGGGTTTTCATGAGTTGTATGCCAAAATCATCAGTATTAAAACAATAAAAGATCTGAAATATTTCAGTTGGTGTGCAATGAATCTAAAATATATGAAAGTTTAATTTTTATCATTACGTTATGGAAAATAATGAACTTTTTCACAATATGCTAATTTTTTGAGAAGGACCTGTATAGCTTGAAAATGTTAAAATTACACTAAACCAGCAGAAAGAAATACATGTTTAATAACTCACTGCATTTCATCCACTGCTTCAGACATTCGTTGCCTATTGTTCAGAAGCTGTATCTGAGAACGACTAATTCAGAGAGTGTCCTTGTAGAGGCTTATGCTATATTGGACTTGTTTCGAACTTCCAAGCCGCAGTTCAGAGCCCGTTTTAGGATGCAGAAAATTGCCAGTTGCTTCAGAGAGATTACGCTACGCAGCGAGGCAAACTCATCAGCGGGAACGGCACAAAGCTGCATATCTAATCGTATTAATGCCCACTGCTGGTGCAGCCAACCAATAGAAATAACACGGCGAGTAGCATGATATTGAAAAGGTCAAAGAGATATTTAGACATGATGCAGGTAGAATTAATGCGTCACCCATCTATAATTAAAACAGTCAGATTTGTACAGCATGCATCTGGTCTTATTTGAATCACATTCCCCGTTTTATTTTGGCTGAAATCCCTAATTGAACAACATAACATGACTTGTAACAGGATATATAGGACTAAAACGCAGAATGCATTTAATCACATATTCAGATGTATACTTTGTTTTTTTTTATTGCAATTGCAAAATAGCATTATAGTGATTAGGAATTGATGTAGTGTTTTAAAATCATTTTTTTATGTATATAAAATGTTAACCATAAATGTTCTTGCCTGTTAAAGGATAGTTCACTTGATAATTAATCAATGGGGTCCAATGTATGGACAGACTGTTTGTTTGTTTTTGTTTTTTCTTCAAAATATTCTTTTGTGTTTCATATAAGTCATACATTGTTGTTTGGAACAACATGGTGATTAAATAATGGCTGAATTTTCATCTCCTTGTGTGAACTATCGCTTTAAGTATGCTGCAGCGACTTGACTCAAAAAGAGCGAATGTTTTATGATTTCTCTCAGCTTGATGCCACTTAAGATTTCCTTCACGGCTCCTGCTGAGCTACAGTGAACCAGCGAAGACCGTCTCTCTAACTCTGCAATATAGCTGCACTTCCTTCAGTTTAACATTGCACCTGCACTGATTGATAGGTTTCATCAATGTCCGACCCTCACAGTAGAGAAGCCCAGTGGACATTCATAGATTATATGGTTCAATATAATGGTGGTATTAAATTGTAAACGCAGCTAACCCCACAAAGGATTTCCAATAGTTGCAAATAACAGCATTTGATTCTGTTCCTGTAACTATCAGCACATCTAGAATGAGATGTTTGAAGACATTTGGCCAGGGGTTGTGGTTGCTACACGGCTGTTGTTGCATCTGTTTTCTAAAGATAAGCTGTCTTTCTCCAGGCCTGATCCCCACCCGAGGGGAGCCGCACAGCAGCCTGACTCACTGCAGGAGCAAGATGAGGAGATCTTGGGTTCAGATGATGAGGAACAAGAGGATCCTAATGACTACTGCAAGGGTAGGAGTCCCGTGATCCCAGTACGGGGACAGATTCATGTGTACATGCATTGTTAACAGGATCCAGCATTATTTTTTGCCATACTTGGCCATCTGGGCTGAGCAATTATTCAAAATATAATCGAAATCACAATACATGGTATTGTTAAATTACAAAGGCTGTGATTTAATTTAATATATGCACTACACATTTCGGAGTGAAGCGCAGCACTTATCTTTTTGCATGCAAGCAGCTCATGTTTCAGTGTTTTCAGCAGCTCTGTTCGTAGTAAATGTGCTGTGTGCTGCTCCGTGTGAACTCCATCTCTGCATCTGCTGAGTTTGAGTCACATATAACATGCATTTGAGAACATAATGTGAGCCAACGCATTTTAAAAGATTTGTAATGAGAAGCATTAATAAACCTGATGCCAACAAATGAGAAATATGATCCATGAGTTTTTCTGCCAAAAATAAAAGCTTGTTTTGGAAGATATTAAGACATAATATTAGTAATATTTAAAAATCTAGATTGTATTATTTTACAGTGAAATACTTCTGTAATTACAATTTTATTTAATATTTTAATTTAATAATAATCATTGTCATAAGAGTATTACCTTTATTTTATAGTCATGCTGATATATAATCACAATATCATTTCTATTGCCAAGACACACCCATTAAATCACAGCTGCAATTTTTTTCCGCAATTTTTTTTTTTCAATTCAAAAAAGAAATAAGTTAAACTGCAATATACATTTGATACAATCCCAAGTTTAGTTATAATAGATGGTGTGTTTGTTTCGATATACAATGAGTAAGTATAATTAAATTTTTGGGGAGTTCGACCGCATTCCATTTTACGACATGAATATCCAGAGGTGCGCATGAGTTTTCAGTCTGGTTCTCGTGAGAGCGCCTGGAGATTTGGTTTGGTGCTCACACTGTGACCTATTATATATAACTATTAAAAATTAATTAGTAGTAGAAATAGTAATATTATTGCACTTTATTAAAAAAATGATAAAAGTGTGAAAATACTAATATATTTTAAACTAAAATATGAATATTGAATAACAATACAATAATTTTATAGTAAACTTAAAAATACAATGCTGATATTTACAATTTCATTGTTTTCTTTTATACTTTTTCATTTTCTATATGAATTTTCATCATTTTGAAACCTTAAACCGGCAAGCTTTTATTTTGATGGGTTGTCGGCAAGTAAGTTTAGCGTTTCCGTGAAGCACGTCTGTGACTGAAAAGTCACAGTTTTGCGTTTTGCTCTGAAACCGGCAGCACATAGCCTAGATTTATGCTCTCAGTTCAGATGGAAACCTTATACACTATTACAGTTAGTCGATCTAAAACTGTGGTTATGCATTAATAGCTGTCAAGCAGGTTGGTATGCAAATGAGTGGTCTGAATGTATTTACCCAACACATTTGTTTTATTTTGGTTGCACACATGCACCTTATTGTCATTTCATTATTTTTTTTTAGTAATAGTGGTCCTCTTTTCCATGTTTTACTTTTCCCCCCTACGTGTTTCTGCTTGTTGGTTGCACCACATGACTTGGTGGATAAAAAGAATTTTTTTTTTTCAAACATTAAGCACTTTTTTTTTTTGTTTTTAAGAAATAGTAGTTACAGATTATGCCAAACTATTCAATACGGTTTTCTTTTTGAGAATCATTTGACGAGGTGTATTTAAGTCATTATATGTATAAATTTTGTTTTTAATAAATTTTATTTTAGAATAAATTAATACATCTGGACAGTGTTCATTTTGGACCCTGATTTTAAAATAATTCCAGATGTTTTGTTGCTGACAGTGTTTTCTAACAGCCAAAAACTCTTCTTCTAGGTGGTTATCACCATGTGAAAATAGGCGACCTGTTCAACGGAAGGTACCACGTAATACGTAAGCTGGGATGGGGTCATTTCTCCACTGTTTGGCTTGCTTGGGACATACAGTACGTTCCCTTACCTGTCTATTTTTTTCTTCTTCCTGCAATACTGTTTATAAATCAAGCACATGTACTGAGAGGTAATTTATTGTTCTGGTTGCAGAGGGAAGTGTTTTGTGGCCATGAAAGTGGTTAAGAGCGCCGAGCACTACACTGAAACAGCACTCGATGAGATCAAGCTCCTGAGAGCGGTGAGTTACCCCGACACCCGCGCTGCCTTAGAAACCATTACCATGAATTACTCCCGAGATCATTTAGTGTCAGATGAATTTGACAGCATGCCACAATGTGGTGGAAAATTAATGAAAGCCAGGTGTATCCACATGCCCCGAGGGAAAGTAGTTTC
The DNA here is from genome assembly GCF_018340385.1 of Cyprinus carpio. Classification (NCBI taxonomy): domain Eukaryota; kingdom Metazoa; phylum Chordata; class Actinopteri; order Cypriniformes; family Cyprinidae; genus Cyprinus; species Cyprinus carpio. The sequence goes on along the minus strand of NC_056582.1, from coordinate 5,242,287 downwards.
ATCAAATGAAAACACGGTTTATTTTGTAATAAACCAAAGAAAATGGTGTGTCTCGTCTGTAAAACTGTATGAGGCCTGAGTTATTTTTTCCCCATTTGGTGGAATCAGGTCAGGAACACAGACCAGAATGATCCCAGCAGGGAGAAAGTGGTGCAGTTATTGGACGATTTCAAGATCTCTGGTGTGAACGGAACCCGTATCCTTTCAGTGCGGCTGTTTATTGTACAGATGGCCTTTGATTTAATGAGGGATCCACAGGTGTTTTTCTAGTGCACTCCATGGTTTTCAGCTGCCGCTCAATCTCTCGATCCACAGCTGTGGATTCAGCCCAGCTCGCTCTTTTATTTGTGGAGAACAGCTCGTAATGAGCTGGAGCTCTTGGCTGGACTTTTGTTCTCCATCATTTCCCTTTAACATGCGCTGTCAGATGTGTGTATGGTGTTTGAAGTTCTCGGCCACCATCTGCTGAAGTGCATTATCAAGTCTAACTACCAGGGCCTGCCGCTGCCGTGTGTCAAGAGCATTATTCGACAGGTACTTATTTTCCACTCATTATCATTTGATGTGGTTCACAGCAGGTCAAACTAAACTTTTCTCTGCGTAGGTTTTGCAAGGCCTGGACTACCTGCACACCAAGTGTAAGATCATTCACACTGATATAAAGCCAGAGAACATCCTGATGGACGTGAATGAGGCGTATGTCAAGAGACTGGCCACGGAGGCCACGGAGTGGCAGAAATCTGGAGTTCCTCCCCCTTCTGGATCTGCAGGTGACTGCAAGCACTCCTCTCAGAACATTTAGATCATTTAGGGATTGTTAACAGATGGGATAAACATCTAATATGTCAAAATTAAAGTCTTGAAGCGTCGGTGAAGGCTACAGAGGACTGCAGCTCTCTGTGATGTTGTTGTTGTTGTTATAAAAGGAACAGTTCACTCAAAAATGAAAATTAGCTGGAAATGTACTCATCCTCTTGCTATCCAAAATGTAGATGAGTTTGTTTCTTCGATGGATCAGATTTGGAGAAATATAGCATTACTGTACATCCCTTGTTCACCAATGGATCCTCTGCAGTGAATGGGTGCCGTCAGAATGAGAGTCTAAACAGCTGATAAAAAACATCACAATAATCCAAATGCATAAAAAAAATACTTAAATCACAATACATATCAAATTGGCAGTTAAATATTGTTGTAATGTCGATTCGGGAGGTCTGTGTTATTTCTCAGCCCTAGTAGACAGCTTTATTATCTACAATAGAACGGGCCAGTTATTAAAAATGTTTTCTAGCAGTGTTCATTGGGTTATGATATCTTTTGCATTAAATATTTATAATTAACATTTTTTCAATCAAATTTGACTGAGAAACTACCCCTAAAATAAAAATTTACAGTCATTATTGTGTCAAATGAGAAAAGCATCTAATAGAAATTACAAAAGTTGCTTTAGAAAGAAATATTTGATTTGATTTGCCATTGTATTACACAAAAAATATATGGGCTACCATGATATATATTTTTTCTTTATCTGAATTGGTATTTATATATATTTACAGTCCGTTTATTGCAGCTCATTGGTGGCATGAATGCATTTACACTGCAATTACAATTGCATAAATACTGCCATGAGATTAATGGGTATTAAATGGGTATTAATTCTGTCATCATTTACTCACCCTCATGTCGTTTTAAATATATGACTTTTTCTTCTGTTGAAAATAATAAGAAAAAAGAACCGAATGTATGACAAGTTTAATTAGCAGCTCTAATATTTATAAGTGCTGTCAAACGATTAATCGCAATTAATCACATTCAAATTAAAAGTTTTTGTTTACGTAACGTGTATACTGTGTATATTTATTATGTATATATAAATACACACACATACAGTATATATTTTGAAAATATTTCCATGTATATATTTATATTAATATAATTGATATTATATATAAATATTCTAAATGTATAAACGTAACATTTTTTTTTAAATATATGCATGCATGTTTGTGTTTTTATATATACATAATAAACATACACAGCACACACACGTCTATTATGTAAACAAAAAAACAAAAACTTTTTTTGTATGCGATTATTCATGATTAATCATTAGACAGCACTAATTATAATAGGTTTTATCATATAAAATATTATATGAAAAATATATCTCAATTATTAAATGTAAATTACATTAATTATTGTAAATACTACTTAAATAATTCTTACAAATATGTAATTTGCTGGAAATCACAAATTACTAGGAATTCATTGATTGAAATCCCTGTATTTAGCATTTAAACTGAGTCAGGGTGTTTATGAATGTTCTGTTGTGTACAGTGTCATTAGCTGTAACTTCACATCCATTCACCTCTTCTGACACGTTAGCATAGAACATCTTCATTGATACATTATGCAGAGTGACGTAAAGTCTGCGGGATGTTTCTAAATGGAGAGCAGTGACTCATGTGGTCCTCTGAACAACTGAAAGATGACACATTCTCTGTGCACTGCTTTTGAACTCTGTTTTTCATGATGTTGATAGTGCACAATAAGATGCTCATGCTGTCTTCTCTTTTCATCTTCTTCCTCCATTACAGCGAGTACAGCTCCGGCCCCAAAACAAGTAAGTGTTCCTCAGAGATGAGTTCTGGAGCATCTTCCATGATGGTCATCCGTGGCACATTCACACACAAAAAAAAAGGTTATAGAAAAGCTAAAAGATTCTCCTCTTCAGATGGCCAAAATGTCCAAGAACAAGAAGAAAAAGATGAAGAAGAAACAGAAGCGTCAGGCTGAGCTCTTGGAGAAGAGGATTCTAGAGATAGAGGGACAGGAGAAAGGCCCTGAGGGAGGAGAAGAGGAAGAGGAGGATGAAACAGAGACGCCCGACAGCACACCATCAGTCCCCGCCAGTCATGACATCACAGCCGAGGCCACACCGGGTGAGCGAGCATCAACTCAAACACGGGGTTATTAGTACTGTTAGAGCAAGACATCAGTAAGCTATAGAGCTGATTAGATTCAGTTCACAAGACTTTTATTCACATTGATTCTGAATCATTTGGGTGTATTTCAGAGATTCTGTTAAGTTAATGCTGCAAATTATGTAGGGAACCTTCTATCTTAGTACATTACAAAATTATTTTTTTCTGTTAGAGGCCAACATTTCTCATTTTAAGTTTATTTTTCATCTAATATTTATATACTTTTAAAATTTATTTCAAGAACAAAATTTATATGTGACCCTGAACCACAAAGCCAGTCTGAAGTCGCTGGGGTATATTTGTAACAATTGCCAAAAATACATTGTACGGGTCAAAAAGGATTAATTTTCTTTTATGCCAAAAATCATTAGGATATTAAGTAAAGATCATGTTCCATGAAGATATTTTGTAAATTTCCGACCATAAATATATCAAAACTTAATTTTTGATTAATAATATGCATTGCTACGAATTTCATTTGGACAATTTTAAAGGAGATTTTCTCAATATTTAGATTTTTTTGCACCCTCAGATTCCAGATTTTCAAATGGTTGTATCTCGACCATATATTTTCCTATCCTAACAAACCATACATCAAAGGAGAGCTTATTTATTCAGCGTTCAGGTGATGTTTAAATCTCAATTTTGAAAAATTGACACTTAAGGCTGGTTTTGTGGTCCAGGGTCACATTACAGGTGCATCTCAATAAATTAGAATGTCGTGGAAAAGTTCATTTATTTCAGTAATTCAACTCAAATTGTGAAACTTGTGTATTAAATAAATTCAGTGCACACAGACTGAAGTAGTTTGAGTCTTTGGTTCTTTTAATTGTGATGATTTTGGCTCACATTTAACAAAAACCCACCAATTCACAATCTCAACAAATTACAATATGGTGACATGCCAATCAGCTAATCAACTCAAAACACCTGCAAAGTTTCCTGAGCCTTCAAAACGGTCTCTCAGTTTGGTTCACTAGGCTTCACAATCATGGGGAAGACTGCTGATCTGACAGTTGTCCAGAAGACCATCATTGACACCCTTCACAAGGAGGGTAAGCTACAAACATTCATTGCCAAAGAAGCTGGCTGTTCACAGAGTGCTGTATCCAAGCATGTTAACAGAAAGTTGAGTGGAAGGAAAAAGTGTGGAAGAAAAAGATGCACAACCAACCGAGAGAACCACAGACTTATGTGGATTGTCAAGCAAAATCTATTCAAGAATTTGAATGAACTTCACAAGGAATGGACTGAGGCTGGCGTCAAGGCATCAAGAGCCACCACACACAGACGTGTCAAGGAATTTGGCTACAGTTGTCGTATTCCTCTTGTTAAGCCACTCCTGAACCACAGACAATGTCAGAGGCATCTTACCTGGGCTAAGCAGAAGAAGAACTGGACTGTTGCCAGTGGTCCAAAGTCCTCTTTTCAGATAAGAGCAAGTTTTGTATTTCATTTGGAAACCAAGGTCCTAGAGTCTGGAGGAAGGGTGGAGAAGCTCATAGCCCAAGTTGCTTGAAGTCCAGTGTTAAGTTTCTACAGTGTGATGATTTGGGGTTCAGTGTCATCTGCTGGTGTTGGTCCATTGTGTTTTTCGAAAACCAAAGTCACTGCACCCGTTTTCCAAGACATTTTAGAGCACTTCATGCTTCCTTCTGCTGACCAGCTTTTTGAAGATGCTGATTTCATTCTCCAGCAGGATTTGGCACCTGCCCACACTGCCAAAACACCAAAAGTTGGTTAAATGACCATGGTGTTGGTGTGCTTGACTGGCCAGCAAACTCACCAGACCTGAACCCCATGGAGAATCTATGAGGTATTGTCAAGCGGAAAATTAGAAACAAGAGACCAAAAAATGTAGATGAGCTGAAGGCTACTGTCAAAGAAACCTGGGCTTCCACACCACCTCAGCAGTGCCACAAACTGATCACCTCCATGCCACGCCGAATTGAGGCAGTAATTAAAGCAAAATGAGCCCCTACCAAGTATTGAGTACATGTACAGTAAATGAACATACTTTCCAGAAGGCCAACAACTCAATAAAAATGTTTTTTTATTGGTCTTATGAAGTATTCTAATTTGTTGAGATTGTGAATTGGTGGGTTTTTGTTAAATGTGAGCCAAAATCATCACTGTTAAAAGAACCAAAGACTTGAACTACTTCAGTCTGTGTGCACTGAATTTATTTAATACACAAGTTTCACAATTTGAGTTGAATTACTGAAATAAATGAACTTTTCCATGACATTCTAATTTATTGAGATGCACCTGTACATATTATCTGCAAATATAAAATTTTCCATCCATCTGCTTTGTAATATATGAAATATTCCATCACTGCAGTGCACTGTAAATTCAGTTTGAACACAGGACTAGATGTTGATTTAGTAACCACTAAGATGGATTCAGTCAGTTCATTCAGGGAATGATTTGTCAGACTGAGTCTTTCTTAAAAATTAATAAATAAATACAGAACATATTAAATGGAGTAGCTCAAACATTCGTTTGTTCACTGGTTATATTTTCAACATTTAACCGAACTGGTTCATAAGAGTGATTTCTTGGTAGATATTTGATAAATCTAGTGCTCCATAGCAAGCACATAGCAACGCACCCAGAACACCTTAGCAACCTTATTAACAACATCTTAGCACAGTACCATTAATCATAGGCAAACACCAATTACATTTTCTTATACATTAATTCTAAATCTAAAGCCATTGTTAATGTAGATGACACCCTCTGCTTTTTTTGTGAGATATCTGTAATGTAGCAGAATCTCTGCTGCCCTTCTTTGAGTCTAGCCACGTCCCAGTCATTTAAAAAAAAAAATCATGCTTCCAGCTGCTGTCTTCATCAATTATGACTGGTGCTGCAGCACTTGAGAGTCAGAGTACTGCATCATGACACATCAGTGTTTTTATTCTGAGAATGTGTTGAAATCAACTTTTTTCCACCCCAGGTGGCGTCTCAGATGGTTGGTCTCAGCACAGAGGCGCCATCAACGGTCACAGCCAGGGCCCCGAGGAAGAGCAGACTCTGGATCTCCAGCAGCAGATGAAGGACGAGACCCCCGTGAACCCCTACGACAGCGGCACTGAGGGCTCCGAGCCTACTAACCCTTACCCAGCATGCAATGGCACCGTAGAGAACGAGCCCAGTCCTCCGTCCCCTGTCGCCACAGACGGTAATGGACCTTTGATTTGTGGCATGGTTGAGTCACAGTGCCCTAGGGTGCAGGATCAAGAGAGCCCCACGGCGGAGCTGAACGGCTCCGGTTCTGTTGAGGGCCCCAAAGCGGAGATGGGCCTCACCATGGAGGTGGACCCCAGTGCGCAGGCGCCCACAGAGGAGGAGAACCTGAAGGACGGTCAGTGCGGAGCCCTCGCGGGAGGAACGCCCCTCTGTTTGCTCCTTACTAACTCCCCTCCCTCCTCTCTCTCGCTCTCCGTCTGTGTTTTCCTACAGAGTCTCTAACACTGAACTGAAATCACTAACAGCCTGATTTTGTGGTGTTGAGTGTGTGTCTGTGGTATTGACTCTAAAACCGTCTTTCTCATTTCTCTCTTGTACTGCAGCTAAAATTGCAGAAGGAAACCTGCTAGTCAACCCTCTGGATCCGCTTAACGCTGAGAAGATCCAAGTGAAAATCGCTGACCTGGGCAATGCCTGCTGGGTGGTGAGTCTGGAGTTTTCCTTGCATTTACACCAAAAACAGCTCAGTCAGAGTGTTAAAGGTAAAATCCTGTCCTCATTTACAGCCATCCGTTTATTAATTGAACCGATTATTTGAGGTTCTGATTAGAGCCCGACCGATATATTGTTTTGCAGATATTATCGGCTGATGTGAGCCTGTCGCCGATATATCGGTATTGGCGAATATACCGCTGATAAGAATTTTTTTTTTTTTACAGAAAATTTAACACATATACACAGATAAAATGCTTGAAATTGTGTAATTACATAGTTTGTCCATCAGCGCAAGCTCCATTGCTTGCTACTGGCAACCTGGATGAAACGCTTTAAAGCTTAAGTCTTTGGAAAACCATTGAAACTTTGAATGGCGATATCTCTGTAACGGCGCAGCGAATCCGCACCAAATTTGGTGGATCCCTTTAGCTCGAGGAACCCTCTCGAAAGTGAATCGAGTGTACGTCTAGAGGCCCTCTTTTGAATGAGACCACCCCCGCATCGATAGGGGAGTTACGGTGGTTAAATTCGCAGTCCGGTGCAGAGCAATCTCCAATTTGGTGGAGATCTGCTGGCGCGTTTGCTAGATAGTGACACAAGTCAACACTTTCACTTCAGTAGAGAGGTCTCTTGTTCGCGAGTGCGCGAGACGTGAGTGAATTTATATTGTATTTATTTACAGAGGTATATTATGTCACACTACACACTTCTCTAGTAAGTTTCATCTGTGTGTGAAGACAGTAGTGCATATCCATGAATGAATGTTCCGAAGTGAAATAAACTTCAACAGAATAAAGTTGAATAAACTTCAACTTTACTGTTCAGTGCACTGATGTCAGACTAATTTTGGATAATAAAGTTTATTGTTTAATTGTTAGATGCCCTGCCTCCATTACATATCTCTGTCACGTCATTAGAAGTGTTTGTTCACCACATTTGAGTGATCATTGCAAAAAATGTGTTTATGTATATATATTCTGTTTATGTATATACTGTATTTTTTTTTTTGTATAAGTCAAATGTTTTGACACACAAATGAGAAAGAGTCCAAACTTTTAACTGGTAGTGTACTATAATATACACAAAGAATATCGGCCGATATCTCTATATCCCGATATATTTTTACTCCCTAAAATCGGTATCGGCCCCAAAAAAAACATATCCACTGGGCTCTAGTTCTGATATCCTCATGGGTATTAATGAGTATTAATGCCTCGCCTCTGTGTCAGCGGTTGATTCTTCTTCATGTAACTCTTGTTTTTCATCATCAGCACAAGCATTTCACAGACGACATTCAGACGCGGCAGTATCGCTCTCTGGAGGTGCTGATTGGAGCAGGATACAGCACCCCAGCTGACATCTGGAGCACAGCTTGCATGGTGCGTTTAAAGACCGCTGACTGAGATTTGATACAACTTTCTTTGTATTTGCACAAACTTTTATTTAGAGCCTATATGTATTTTTTTATATATGCAGCGTTTCCGCAGGTCCTTTAAAAGTCTTCAATTCAGTTGTATCAAATTTAAGACCATAAAAAGTCTTAAATGGTACAAGAAGAAAGTCTTATTTATGATTTCCATAGGGGACGAAAAGACTAGAATTGCGATACTGCTTAATGTGACGATTAAACTTCAAAAAGCAATGATTTCATTGAATTAAATATGAGCACTGATTGTTTTGTAAAGTCAGCTGCTGTGCTGCTTCCTGTACTGCCGTTAACTGTGGAAACGTCTATATTTTATGAGAGTGAAATATATTTATATGCTATTTTATATAATGATTGATAATTATTGTTTAAATTAATATAGAAATTGATACTTTTAAAGGCTGAAATGTGAAGTTTGTCATTTTATATATTTATTGTTTTTGTGAAAACCTGTATCTGAACTGTAAATCATGTTTTCTACACTCATTTTACAGTTTAATATGTTACCAAAGACATTTCCCTACCCTGCTTGTATGGTATTCATTTTATTTGTGCAGGTCCTAAAAAAAGTCTTAAATTTGAGCTTAAAAATGCTCAAATGTAATGATTCAATACCCTAATTTGATTCAAGTACAGTTTTATGTTAACATGCTCCTAAAGTAATGACTCAGCACTCAAATTTGATTCCAGTAGAGTTTTGTTAACATGTTGACAAGGTAATGAATGCAAATTTGATTCCAATAGTCTTGCATTAGCATGCTGCTAAGGTAATGACTTAACTCAAAGTTGATCTAAATAGTGCTGAAATAATGTCTTGATACTAAAATGTTATTTTAGCATGTTGCTAAGGGTATGACTGCTTTTTTTTTTCTCATTATTTTGGACACCCACAGTGTCTTGAAATGCTCTGTCTAGGTCAGCAGCTCAACAGTTTTTGCAACAGATCTATTTTCTAGTCAGGCTGGAGTCAGACGTCTTAGAGGAAGGTGACTCTTTGACTGACTTCTGCTCTCTGAGAATTTCATTGAGTGCTGCTGACGCTGGTCCCGTGGTGTTTGTCCTGCTCTGCTTTTTTAAGCAGTAGGTCCAGACCCACCAAGAGAGGTTAAACTCAGTCTGTATCAGCATTTCAAACCCTCTGCGTAACCGAGCTGCACTCACTGTCTGCTGGCTTCAGTTTAGCAGGGCTGAGAAGGTTGGTTTGGCCTTTCAGACATTAGCCTACCACCTACAGAATTTGATACTAGGATTGCTATTCCACACATGCATGCGTTCTCAAAGTGTGTCTCTCCCTAGGCATTTGAGCTGGCAACAGGCGATTACCTGTTCGAGCCTCACTCCGGAGAGGATTATTCCAGAGATGAAGGTAATTATTCTTCCACAGGTCGGGATTCAACATTATGGAGGTGGCACTGGGGAGTGAATGGCCTCTGAGCTGCGTTAGAAAAGCCTTGTTATAGTCTCCTGAAATCTTGAAACATTGCAGTTTTTGTGTTGCTGATTGTCACAGGATTCCTGCAGTGCTGAAATATACAATATAGTAACTAGGGATCCAGAATATATCAATACTACGTCAGCTTTTTTAAAAAATTAACTGTTTTAGTCAATATCATATATTTTTTTGTGCATGTTAAGTTTTATTTTTACATACGGATTACATTTGCCAACTTTATTCCATCTATTCTCGTCTTTGCATGTAATGTACTCGCACAAATAATTCAATTCGCTTTTGGTGTACACACATTAGGGTTAATCTTTAAAAACACTAATAATTTTATCTTTAACATCAAAACAAATAGCCATTTTTCATATAGTACATTAAAATGTACTATTAAAATGATTTGTTTTATTTTTTTAGTATTTTATTTTTTTATTAATTATACAAAATGATATAGAATTTAAATTAGCAATTCAATTTACCAATTCGTTTTAAGAATAAATTAATATCGGCCACAATTTTAATAGTAACAGCTAAATAATCCGTTTTTATCTTATAAAATTAATACTTTTAATACAAATTTTGTATCCTAAATATCCTATAATGTGCTAGTTTTTTGTGAAAAGTCCTGTAATCATCAGTGAATTGCAAAATTATATTTGAGTCTTGTTTGAGAACTGTAAATCAAGGACGAACATGACAAGGAAGGGCAACATTTTTAGCACATCAGTTTAAGTAAATAGTTATAAAATTCTATAACTTGTTGTAAATGTCAGAAGCTTTATCTTAAGGCTTTTTTCTACTGCAAACAGATCACATCGCATTGATTATCGAGCTGCTGGGGAAGATTCCTCGTAAACTCATCACGAACGGCAAATATTCCAAGGAATTTTTCACCAAGAAAGGTACATCTGTCAATAGACACTCGTTACATGAGCGACTGCTTAGCTAATGTGTTTGATTTCTTGATAAACTTGCTGGCAGTGTTCAGTAGCTTTGTGAATGTCATCGTTGGATTGATGGTGTGTGTCTGTACTCCCATTATTAGTATAGCTATTACATTGTTTAGTATGTGTGTTAATGTGTAGTCCATTTAGCCGCTCTTATTTCTGTTTTAAAACTGATAGCTCCAGTTCTAAGTTCTGATTGGATGTGGATGTGACCATGTATTTGTTTGTGTGCTAGGTGACCTAAGGCACATCACCAAGCTGAAGCCGTGGGGTTTGCAGGATGTGCTGGTCGAAAAGTACGAATGGCCCCGAGAGGAAGCCCAGAATTTCTCAGACTTCCTCCTACCAATGTTGGACCTCGTCCCAGAGAAAAGAGCCACGGCTGCCGAGTGCCTCCGTCATTCCTGGATCGCCACCTAGTGGCCCAAAAGCTCCAAAACACGCACACACACACACTTCTCTGAACTCATGAATGCTCCCCACTGGCAGACGCTGTCTTAAGAGCCGTGCCTGGTGTCATGGCAGATATTAGCCGCAAGTGCAAGAAGGTCCGCTCACACAAATCCACTTCTCAAATCGTTGTTACTTTTTTTACGTAATTGGTATAATTTGTGTGCTGTCATCACAGTGGTTTGTGCTCTTGCTGATTTATCTAACAGCCACTTCTCTATGGATTTCCGTCATATCACGGGATGGTTTGACACGTCAAAATTGATTTATCTTAAGAGATCGGATCTTGTTCAACTTCTCTCTGTTTTCTTAAAAGCGTAGTGTTGCAGTAAATCGGACTCAGCAGCTGATTGTAGTGTTTTTTTTTTCACTGTATTAAAAAATAGATTGTTAATCAAACTGGTGTCCATATCTTCACACGGGGTTTTACATCAGCTGTCTGAATGGAGGGAACATGGATGGACATTTTTGAAGTTACGAGTGTGTTTCAGAAGTCTTCTTATTGAATGTGAGCTACTATACAGTGCAAGAGAAACATATATTTTTACCACAAATGGCAAAAATGCTAACCCTTCATGCGTCACAAAAAATCTGTAAAGGACTATCGTGTTTGTTTTTGTGTGTTTATTTCATTGTACAACAGTAATAATGACGTTTAACATGTGAATGCCAGGGAATAGTTTTGGTATCAAGGTCTATTTCTGTTACAAAATCTAAAATCAGTGAAAACATTTGAAATTGTGTACATACTCATACCAAAGAGTTGGTTCTTCACACGATCAGTGCTGTACAGACTTAAGTCCCATCATTGTGTACAGTTTTGCTATGAATGAATGGCTTAAGGAAAATGTGAGAATCACTGATTTAGAGATTGCTTGAAATGAATCTGTGCATTTTTTTTTAGCTTTTTTTCCCCCTACAGCGTTGCAATATCCCAGCTTGACTTTGAAGGGCCTCTTGCTTTCTCTTCTGGATGAGGCGGTTTCATGTGACCTTTTACAGCATCACAAATATCATCATCTGTCTCCTTTTTCATGAATGTCTCTCTGCTTTTGATTGTCCAGCATTGGACTAAAATTGTTTCTGTAGTAACCTCAAATAAAGTTTTTGAAATGGCAAAAGGCATTTGTAGTTTGGATTAACTTTTTGGTTCTGATTCATAATGCAAGCTAAGCTCGTATCTGGTTTCATTTTGGAATTGTTTGCTTCAATTCGTCTACATTGTAAACTAGCAGTGTTTTGAAAGCACCCATCACTAGTGTAAAGTGGAAGACTTTAAGCATGCTAAATTCCTTTGGACACCACAACGGTTGTGAGACGATGTCTTATTCTGTGGCGTCTTTTTTAAAAACAAATTTAAATTAGTAAAAAAAAATATACAATCTACTCTACCTTACTGCAACACTGAAAACCTGCAGCTTTAAAGTTTTTGCATAAGATTATGCAGTGATATGAATTCACGGGTCAGATTTGCTTGAGCTTGTGTATGAATTAAATTGAATGAAACATGAATTGTGGCGTAACCACCTCTTTAATGATGTAACTAGCAGAAAGAGCCACTGAACAAATCAGGTAACAAATCTGAATCTTTAAAGCAAACATTTAAAGTATTCCAGTCCCTGATTGGTATGAATGAAAGGGTGGAGCAGGATTCTGGACCAATGAGATTCACTGTGGGTGGGGCTATTCGATGTGACTTCATATGAATAGAAATCAGTTTAGTTCATTCCTGTTTACTGATATCTTTTTTTTTTTTTTTTTAAACACTGAATTTGGCTTTGGTCTCAAAATATAAAATTGCTGTTTATATATTAGAAATAATGCTTGAATTAACCTCAAAGGTGGCAATTACTCACTATAGACATTAAAAGAATTTTTCTTCAGATAGTCAGAAAGTGGCGTGTAAACCCACAGGATCCATTGAGTCTGAAGATGTGCAGGGGTCTTCATGCTTCCTCTAAGGACAAAAAAAAAATAAAACTATATTAGTTTCTCAATAACTTTCACAGCATTGCATGAGGATTATGAGAACAGGAAGAGCATGATTGATAGTGTTCTTGCAAGTGACTAAGCGCGCTAATGAAAGGCTCACATTAATGCACACAAATCTGTCCCAGCTAATAGAATTCAAAGCTAGCGCTGCATGTTTGAAGTGGGCTCTCTGTGACTGCAGAGCTCTGCCATAGTCATTACTGAGAGCACAAAAGGAATCCTGTCTCTCTTCGCATTGCTATTTTTACACAGCAGAAGATACATGAGCTTTTTCCGTCAAAAAGAAGCAACTTTACACTGCCATGAGAAACCTGCTTCAGTTCGATCAGAGATAAAAAGCTGAAAACTAGAACATGGGTGCTGTAAAAAGAAACTAAATACCCTCTGCCTGTCTCTTCTATATTATTTAGAGGAATAGTTAAACAAACAAAAGAAATCTGTCATTATTTAACCCCACAGATGCTATTTTAAAGCCATATGTCTCTAAAAGTTTATGGTAGCCAGTGCTGGATAGTAATTGATTACATGTAATCTGGATTATGTAATCAGAATTCCATTACATTTTAAAATGCTCATATTAAAGCTGCAGTTTGTAAGTTTAGCATCTTTGTCGCCATCTCTATCTATCTATCTATCTATCTATCTATCTATCTATCTATCTATCTATCTATCTATCTATCTATCTATCTATCTATCTGTCTGTCTGTCTGTCTGTCTGTCTGTCTGTCTATCTATCTATCTATCTATCTATCTATCTATCTATCTGTCTATCTATCTATTTATCTGTCTGTCTGTCTGTCTGTCTGTCTGTCTATCTATCTATCTATCTATCTATCTATCTATCTATCTATCTATCTATCTATCTATCTATCTATCTATCTATCTATCTATCTATCTATCTATCTGTCTATCTATCTGTGAAATACAATCCCATTTAAATGAGATACACAAATAGGCCAGAGGTAATCAAAAAGTAGTCTAAATACATTACCTAAAATGTGTAATCTGATAGATGATGCGACTAATGTAGTTTGTAATCAGTAATGGACTACAAGTCCATTGCAAGTAACTGGCCAGTACTGAAAGTACCTTTTTTCTCCTCCACCTGGAAGTCTTCTGGCAGCAGCTTGTCTTGCCGGTTGCCCAGGACGAAGGCCAGGAAGGATAATGTGAGCGAGTCCATGATGCTGATGATGGCCAGGATGTACGCCCAGCGCACTGTGCAGTTACCCAGCGTGTATTTATCCGTCCGCTGACCACACATCCTCTTCACCTCCTCTGAGTCCCAGCCGTCTGGATAGATCATACAGCCTATGACCATACAAGTTGCTGAAGATGAGAAGGAAAACAAAGTCCGATAAAAATGACATGAAAATGACCTTTTACACTTTATTACAAATTGTTTTATAATTGTGATTAAATTTAGCTGACAATCCATTAAACAGAATTGGCCTAATGTTCATATAACAGTTCTTGAATTTGATTGGCTGAGCTGCATTCAGCACTACTCACTCAAGTCACCTTTATTTCTATAGTGCTTCATACAGTACAGATTGCAGCTTCATAATAATAAACAGAAAAATGTCAGAATGACTAAAATTTAAAATTGAGACAATTCAAATAAATAATAATAAAAAAATAGAGTCATTATTTAGTTCCAGTCAGTTCAGCGTTGGTTCAGTTCAGTTACAGTGTAAAGTGAATCAGTTTTTGATGAGTCACTGTTCGTATCACACTTGTCCGTGTTTGCGTGTTCCAGACAGACTTAAGTTTTCAGTGATTTTTTCTGCAGGTTACATCATTCCAAGTCATTCAATCATTCATTGAATAGATTCATTCAATAACTTTTGTTTCAAGATTTAGTTTTGTTCAGAATCAGAACTACATCACTGTTCAAACTTAAATTTCTTAAAGTGCCCCTATTTTGGGTAATGAAAGGTTCATATTTTGGTTTTGGGAGTCCCAACAACAGGTTGACATGCTTGCAAGGTCAAAAAACACTTTCATTGTCTTATAATATGCATTTATTTGTACCTTACTTGCTCAACGATTCATTTTTCTAACCCCCTCTTTTGCGTGACGCTAATCTGCGGTGATTGGTCGGATTGGTCTCATGTCATCATGCCTGTAATGTGTGATGAAGCAGCGTTGAGTGCTGCTTTGTTTACAGCGTTACCGGGGAAACTGCTATTTTTACCGCTCCAAAAGCACCATCTATTGGCAAAGAATGAATTTGCATTTTCATTCAGACCAAAGCGAAAAGACCAACAAGTGGGCGGGCAGTATGCTAATGTTTTATGTTGACGTCAACATGAAACGTCTTGTGATTCGTTTTAAAAACGACTCGTTTCAATGATTTAGAGTCGACTCTTTCTTTTGAGAGACAATATCTTTATACACGGTGCACTTTCAGATTTAAAACTTTGCAGGATGTTTTCATTCACTTAGAGCTGTGTGTCACACACTGCATGAAAGGTCATTTTAAAAAAAAAATCCATAATAGGGGCATTTTTATTCAACAAAGACAAAATAAACTGGTCAAAAGTGACAATAAAGACTAAAAGCAGATGAATGGTGTTCTTTTGAAGTTTCTTTTCCCTTAAACGAATCGTGAAAAATGTTTCTAGAAAAACAGAATGATTTTTGAGGGATGACACTTAAGGTGTTGAAGATGTCTCAGATTTGCCATCACAGGAATGAATTACATTTCAAAATATATTAAAACAGAAAAGAGTTATTTGAAATAATAATTTCACAATATTGTTGTTCCTTCTGTATTTTGATCAAATAAATGCAGCCTCTGTGAGCGTAAGAGACTTCTTTTAAAAACATTAAAATTCTAGTGTATTTCCATTGGTGGAGCAAAAACAAACAACATTAACTGCCAACACTGTGCTTAAAAGTTAGTACAGTTTCTGTAACTATACAAGCAATATCCCTCACAATCATGTGGTCAAAATATCAGCTGCGATTACCTGCAGCACTCGGCTGAATCATAGCCATCATATTCAGAAAACAGGACTCTTGCTTGTGTGATATTGCTTAATAAAATGCATTTATGGTTTTACGTTAGATTTTTCGAAGAGTTATTCTTCCCAAATAGTTTCAATAAACGCAGCTTTCCCCCCAGTTCAAATAGTGAGATAAAATTCAAATTTGTCTTTATCATTTGGCAAGGGCAATATGATGTAAGTATTCCGTTTTTTTTTTTAGACTTTTATCTTTAAGTATATACAGAAAGCAACTTAAAAAAAAATGAATGCCACAATGACTGAAAATAAAAGAAAAAATGATAAATTTGTATTATTGTCTTGAATTGTATTGTGAATTGTTTGAATTTTAGTGCTAAAAAAAAAAAAAAAAACTCTTGGCTACCAGAAATACTTTGCACTGGGACTGTTGCCTGGCAACTTCATCCAACACTTAACTCATCATTTATTATTCATATGACAATATACTCTGTGCAGGGCAGCTGGTGCTGCTGTGGGTATTGCTTTACACACACTCCGTCTCTCTCACTCTCATTATCACTCTCACTTTTGTTTAATGAATATGAATTGCAAATGCATTGTTATGTAACATGATGTGATGAGAGGGTTATCTGTGTCCTCATTGATCAAATCATTAGATAGAATGAGACACAGCACATTTTGCAACGTATTCAACTGATATACTGTAAAGCAGCATTGGCTGTCAATGAGATGTGGAACTATCCAGGGTGCTGAAGTCCTGAGTAACCTCATGCATTACAGGACTGATATAAAGCTGTTTATTTCTCTATTCAAACTGAACTTCTGAAGCATCTGAAGAGTTAGTCAGTACTTAAGTTTCACAGGCAATTAACTCTCTATATATTAACATTATATTACCTGCATTAATAAAACGAAATCAAAGATTTTTATTTGCATTAATTTAAATAAATCTGTAATAAAATATAAAGTTTTGATGAAAACTTATTTTTTATTTCAATTAGTTGCCAAAGCAACATTTCAAAATTTGTTCAAATTTTAAATACTAAAAAATAAATAATAAATACATAGCTAAAACTATGTAGCTAAAACTAAAATAAAAATAAAACTGAATTTTTTAAAAAGGAAAAACTTTAAAAACTAATATTACTAAAATTTCAACAAAAATTAAAACTAAACATATAGAATAAAAGCTAATGATAGTTTATAAATGATACAAAATTAACATGACATAGAAATGACTGAATGCTATTGCATTAGATAATAAGTTTTTCAATGACATCTGCAAACAGATTATGTCACTTTAAATAAAACAAATCAATGAATAAATGCCACTTGGTTTGATATATAATAAATTTAAGATTTTAGATTTTTCAGAAAATACATTTTAAATGGGGTGTTGTATATGAAAATAAATTATAATATAACAATATATATATAATTCTTATTGAACCACCAATGTAAAACATATTATATTATAAGTAATGTTTATGTCATTAATAAAACTGAAGGAATTTCAGGGAAATAGTTCCACTAACCAGCTGCCAGCTGCATCCATGCGCAAATCTTGTGCACGCTGCCTGAGTTGCAGAAGAAAAACAAACTATAGCAGACAGTAGTCCCTACGATCAGCCGCAAAGAGATCCCAACAAAGAACATGGCGGTTTTGAAGGCACCTGAAGGTATAGATCCAAAGTCCAAAGCGCTGCCCTTACACACCAGCTCTCCTGTGATGGGGTTCCCAATGCAGTAGTGAAAAAGCCCGAAGTATCCTGACTGAGGGGTGTCAACACTGTCTCCAATCCAGTAAGGCTGAATGAAGACCACCACACAGATGATGGCGAAGCAGATGGTGAAGATAGTCCACAGCACACCGACGGCCCTTGCGTTTCTCACGTAATTTGTGTGATAGATCTTGGCAGCCTCCTGGGCCGATAACATTTTAGTCATGTTTGCTGGAGATGATGGGCCACCTGAAGGTGTGCGTTAAAGCAATGTTCAGACAGTAGAAAACTAACAACTTGGTATGTGAGAAACGTGGTAAACTTCACGTGTTGTCTAGTAGTTGCTTACAGAATTGATATTCGAACTGCAAAAAGTCTTCCCTGAATCAATCCACTGCTTGAAAAAGATTAAAACTCAAAAATAACAACATTAAAAGTAAAAACTGTCCGAGAACGTCTCCTTTCTGAAGGAAGTGTACAGCTCTGGAACCTGAGAGATGCATTAGATAATGTAACCCAGAATTACTGTAACCTGAGTCTCCACCTGCAGGCCATCAGTGGTTAGATGTGTCCTCTGACTGTGCCCTTTAGATCCGACAGGAGAGAAAGTTTGGAAGCTGATGAAAGTGCTCTCTTCATTCAGACAAGCACTGTGTGGTGCTGTGAGATCACTGGATTATTAATTAATGGAGGTGTAGAGTTGCATTCTGGCTGTGTCTCAAACCTAGAGAACTGACTCACCGGCTCTGACTAAAACAGCTCCCTGTCATAAACTGTGCTAAAGGGTTTCACTAAAAATAGACAGACAGAGTCTACAGTCTGTCCGTCTCTTTAGTACCACAGACAGAGGGAGAGACAGACAGACAGACAGACATATAGATAGATCTATAGACAGACATAAAGATAAAGTTATACAGATATGCAGACAGATGTATAGACAGACAGGCACGTAGATAGATAGACAGAGAGACGGACACACACGTAGGTAGATAGATAGATAGATAGATAGATAGATAGATAGATAGATAGATAGATAGATAGATAGATAGATAGATAGATAGATAGATAGATCCTCCAAAACAACTCAATGAAAATTATAAACAGATCATGGTACACCCCCTTAGTAACTGTTGCTATGTCCGACAAGCCCTGGAACTCTAAATACCGTTGTGTGGCTCTTTAATGTGTCGTGACAGATCACTGTAGTGCCTCAGTTCAAGTAGCTTTACAGTTCAAGTTCTTTACTAGTTACAGCACGAAATAAACATGAATGAACATCAGAAGGTCTCTTTTTCAAGTTCAAGTCCACCAATGTTAATCTACTCTCCTGTCTGGTTTGTTTGTCAGACAAAAAGGCAGATTCATCCAAGTGGATTCTGCACACTGGTGGTGGTTGAGGAGAGACCCCCCCCCCCCCAACATGATGATAAAGCGCTTTGGGTGTACAACAATACACAATAAAGCGCTATATAAATGCATCATTCATTCTTTATTCATTCATTCAGATTCAGTGTTCGGATTGGTAGGATCACCTGTCAGTCAAACTCCCGGTGAAGGGTCAATGTGGACGAGACTCTAGGGGAATTCTGCCAAACCAAAGCAAGAGCAAGAGCAAGAGCAGCCCATCAATGTGCTTCATTTGGGTCAAGGAAGTCGTTGGCAGAGCTGAACAGGACTTGCTCAAGAAGGATTTATCATTTTGTACTTAGACCACAAAATCACTTTCTGGACCTTGACACTGTTATTTATTTGGCAGTCTATGGGACAGTCACAGGCCTCTTGGTTTTCATCCAAAATATCTTAAATTGTGTTCCAAAGATGAACTGAGCTTTTACGAATTTGGAACGACATGGGGGTAAGTGATTAATGACAAAATTTTCATTTTTGGGTGGAGTATCCCTTTAATGCAAAAAGTGGATCCGAACCTGATAACATCCAAAGGGCAATAAACATGTCTCTGGGGAAGTTATTAAGCAGTATTTTAAACAGCAGAGTTGTAAACTTCCTTAACGAACACTGTCCTGAACCTGAGTCAGAATGGCTTTCTTACCAATCATAAAACTACTGACCACATTTACACCCTACACACCCTAATCAATAAACACATAAAACAGACCAAAAACAGAAAAATATTGGCATGCTTTGGTGATTTCAAAAACACATTTAATTCTAATTGGCACAATGGAAAATATGCACAACCCCCCCGCCCCCTCCAAATTCTGGATGTATCTAATATTTAGTGCCACCGAACCACTACATTATAAAGCACTACAAACCCAAGAACTGAACCCTGAAAAAATTTCCTCTTAGTCAGCTGAGTCATACTAACCTGACTAACTCTACTCTCAGACCAGCAGTGCTTCTCACCCATACATCAAAATTAATCAAATTATCAAACAATCCAAAAACACAAATGTGGAACATCTGGAATATCTGGAATATCTCCCGAGTGCAAGGGTGCCGTAACAACTTATTCCAAGGGCCCTGATTTAACAAAGGGTCCAATGAGAGTCCGCAATTTCATTTGTTACCCAGTAGGAGGCGCTGTGATATTGTGAAACCACCTCTGCTAGGCACTGAGGACCAAAAGGGCTTTTAGCTCTGAGTGAGCATCTCATATTCAGTTTTATCACTGATTCAATAACTGCGCCAATTATTCTATTACAGTCAAGTCCTGTGTTCAGAGTTCAGACAGAATTTTATTAATGTTACGGTTTAACGTATACAGATATTGTGTGGTTAAATCAGATTAGCCCTGCTGTCAGTAAAATTATATGTGCAAACTACGACATAATCACCCTGTCCGTTTTAACAATTGGCCCTGGTGCCATTTTTAAAAAGTGACAGAGAGGGACAAACAACATTGACATTTAGAGAGAATAATGTCACCATCCCCATCACCTGTCCCTCCGGTGCATAATTGCACAATAATTCATGATTAAAATATATGAACCAAAGGTGCTGGGACAATAGCATAATACAGTGGCCCCCTGGGTTGAATAAGGAAATCAATGAAGAGCTCATCTGCCCAATTCAACCGTCCCACTGGCTTTGTCATGAATAGCCGCCAGACGCATGTCAAGTGACGGACAGAACGTGCCATCTGCTGCTCTTGATAGCCACCCACAACCACCCCCCCACCACCCCAGCTATTCAACAAAGATTTCCTTAATAATGTTTAACCAAATGATACATGACCAAACTGATCTGTCAGACAGACCCATGATCCACTGTTCTTGTCACGTCACTTTTATCACTTTTTATCACTTATATCCCACAGCAGTGGATTACAACAGCAGACTTTCAGAGCAAAACACTTCATTGTTTGGCCAGTTTGCAATGCTTTAATATTCCATCTTTCTTTTATATTGTAAATGGAAAGTCAAATTTCGAAGTATTTGCTTGCTTAGAGTTTGAACAAACACTAAACACTGAACTCTTGTTGAGAAGTGTTGTGAAGATAAACTTACTTTCATTGAAAGAACGACTCTAGCCACATCTAGAGACCAGAGAGGCTTTTTTGGTCTTCCAAACGTTTGTCCTGGGAGTGTTTGGTGAGTGGGTACGAAATTCTGCAAAAAAGCTTGTGGTTTTAAACACAAAAACGCATTCTGTGAAGAAGTTTTTGCAATCTACTGTGTTGCTTTTTCGTTGTTTTTCCGTGTAAACATGCACTTGACTTACTTGTGCCATTGCTCTTGTGTTTTGCAGCATTTTGGCCTTTAAGCTGTAGGCTTTGAACCTGCGGAATTATATGGAAGGCGGACAGGGCCAAAAGTGTTTTAACCGGAATGCTTGAACTATAACCGTGTCAAAAAATAAATAAATAAATAAATAAAATAATAATATTAATAATATTATAATAATTAATAAAACAATAATATATATATATAACATAATTCCACAAAAATTGAAAGTAATTTTAAATGCCATACTGTAGGTTGCATTTCCTTCCCTTTTTATTTTTATTCAAATGTGAGACAAAACAATACAAAACACAATACAAAATACAAAAGACTGACACAGTGGAAAGACAACAAAGAAAAAAGATTAAAAGAAGACAACAAATTTTAAGGCAGTATAATTTAATTTATGATAAGAAAAGGAATTGCCATAAGCTGACAGGACATACGTGTCAGACTGTGTTCCATGTTTTGTGTGTGTTTTGCTCCATGTGACCTGGGCTGCGTTCAGCCCCGACAAAACGTTGCAAAACGTTTTTTAAACGGAAACGGTGGCGTGTTGAACACCCTGTTGTGATGACGCAAGCGTTGCAACTATGGCAGCTGAGAAGGCCATTCTCTGTGTTCTTTTTGAAGAATTTTCGGAGCCTGATGATATTGATATAAATACTTGTTTAATACTGCAAAGTACCCTCGATGTTACAGTCACTGCCCTTGCCGTCCAGAATGAAAGAGAACATCTTACCAAATTCTGACTGAAAACACATCTATTTTATCTCCTGGTAGCTAATCAATTCTAATTTAAATTATTTTATTTGTAGTTCTTAATTTTTAAATACCTTGTATTAATTATCATTCTCATTTTTTTGTAAAGCACTTCATTACCACTGTGTATGAAATTTGGTATATAAATAAACTTGCCTTGCAATGAAGTTAAAAATATAAACAACTACATCATCATGGTGATATGCTATATTTTACTATAAAACTCTTACGGCAAACATGTCTTCTAATGTCTTCAATTGTTGCATATACCGAGCTGCAGCGGACACATTTGTAAACTACTTTACTAGGACCCATTGTGCGAGGTGTCTCTTTAATACCGCGTGGTTTATATACATGCTGCCGTAGATTGGGCCGACATTTCTGACACACCCACCAAACAAGAGAAAACGCATCTCAAACCCGTTGCACACCGTTGCACACCGTTTCCAGGAAACGTGTCGTTCAACCCGGAAAACGTAGCAAAACGTTGCGCACCGGTGTGAGCTTGAACGTGCCCCAAGTTTCTCCCTCATGTTGATTGTTAATTTGATTCCAGGTGTGTCTCCTTAGTCCCTCGTTATCCTGTGTTTAAAAGCCCCAGTCCTTTCAGTTAGTGTTTGTTGGTTCTTCTTGTTGATGTCTTCCTGATTCCCTTGAAGTCTCCTCGTTCCCTGCTCCCTCACAGTAGCACCGCGACAATAAGCTACATCAGTTAAACAACGGGACACAAAATGTTCCTCATGAGTTTGTCATGATTCATGAATCTACTTCACTTTACTGCAATTCAGCAATCTTGTAGATTTAAAGTTTGCATTATTTTAATTCAGCTAAGATGCTATGTCAATCTTCTGTTGGTCGCATGTCTTCGTAATACAAATTCACAGGGAAGAGTTCACCAAACCTGACATTTGGAATGAAGTAAAATTCACATGATTCTCAATGATATATGTGACTACATGACTTTCTAAAAACATGGTGCTTGGGTTAAAAGTAATTTAGCATTTATAAAAGCCATTTTCTTTTTTCCCCCCAATTGCATTGCCCTGCGTCTCATGTTTTTGCTGTGTAAATATATTTGCATAAATAAAATTCATAGCACACTGCAACACTAGAGACCTACAGTACATCCAATCAGGCATTTGAATATCAACCTCTGGTCATTTACTGTGTGGTCTTTCCACAATGTGGCCAGACAGCTGGTGTCCATGAGTGAGATGTACTTACAGTAATGAGCACTGCACTTCACCAGCAGTATTCTCTAATGATTTGACCCCACTTTTCAGTCTGTCCTTTACTGTAATCCATACTGCTGATGCCTTTTAATTAAATCTTTATTGTTTACAATCAGCATGAGCAGAGATCATAAGAAGAGTTGTGTTCCCCGTGGCTAAAGGCAGATGCTCATCCCGTGATGTGTTTCGCCCTCAGGTGGAAGTGAGGTTTGTCTATTCACACCATTTGTGGACATCCTAAATGATAGACCATACAAAAGCCTCTTTTTGTCGTTGTTGTCAGGGCATGGGCTCTAGTTTTCTTTTTAAAGCCGTTCCCATGGAAACAGGGCACAAAATGCTCTTAAAAATAAACTGTGTCTGTTACAAAACTGATGGAACATCAATAGGCCCTTCCTCAAAAATGCAAGGGATTATTTTGCAATAACGACCAGCAGACTGTGCATTTTCCAATTCATGCACAGTTATGTAAGGAATAAATCACATATCATGACATATTCAGTACTCTTCTGATTTAAAATGTTACACAGACAGTGTTACTAAACTGGGCTTTGTTTCTATCGCTCATTCCATACATGAATGATCTTCCCTGTCATGTGCACTCATGTGCTTTCAAGTGGTCTAGTTTAGACTTGTCTGCTCTTTTTACCCATCCAATACAAAAGAAATCTCTCCCTCTCCGCCGTGACCTCACTGTCATCCCCTCCACACTCCAGGCCTTTCTGTCCATCATGTGGCACGAACAATATCAATAACCATGTCAGTGGGGCAAGTCCCATAGGCTATGCTCAGCCCCACCATCCCGAACCCAAACCAGGTCCAGCGTGAAATTCAGAAACCTTTGGAGGGGGTGAAATAGCACGCGACACAGAATGGAGGCCCCCCGAAGAGACACTCTTTTGACCACCAGACCGCCCCAAACATTGACTTCCTTCTCAGCTAACTGTGCATTCATCACACCATCTTTGCCTTTGTCAACATTCGATGGGGTAATTATTCCCCTCCTTTATGAAAACCAGACGCCGTTTGCTGCAAAGAACAAGCAACTGATTAGCAAGGCAAGCTAATAAAAACACAGCTAATTTCAAACATACTGCTGGGAGAAGCTTCTGCTTGGGCCTAATTTGTTATTTGTTTATTTGTTATTTAACAGCCAAAACTCAAAAATATGTAGATTTTAGCATACTTTTAAAAAGAGTATCAAAATAATATACTTTAAAAGATTACAATAGTGAAAACTGCACATCAATGTATCTAATTACTTTCAGTGTTTTTGAAATATGATTAAGTGTCCTGATTAATATATTTATGGTAAACTAAAATATACTTTAATGTTTTTTTTTCTTTGTCTATTGGATGTCGTGTATTTAAATATATTTGTGATTGCACATCTGTAATAATGCAGTTTAGAACATTTAGTACATTTAAAATATATTAAGTTTACATGTAAAGTCGAATAACACACTTTTATTATTATAATCAAGGACTTGACTTCCTTTAGTGTTATTGACAAAAGATTATTAAAACATAAGGATTTCATTCATATTATCTTGTACATACACTTTTAAGATTTGAAGTAGGCTACACTAAAAAAACACATTCAATACAATTAAGCAGACTTCATTTTCACCAAGGGATAGTTCAACCAAAAATGGGCGCCAAAGCACCCAAGTTGGAGCACAATGTTCACTTGATCTGGTCTAACGTGAAAAGTAAACTTGCAACACGGTGACTGTGTGTAATTCTAGACTGTTAAAGGAATAGTTCACCCAGAAATGAAAATCGGTATGATTTTCATTCTTCTGTGGAACATAAAAGAGGATATTCTGAGAAATGTCTGTTTCTCTGTCCATACAATGTTAATGGGTGCCATAACTGTTCTTCTGTGTACCGTAGAAGAAAGAAAGGCATGCAGGTTTGGAAAGAAGAAGAGTGAGTATCCATCATTACTCTATTTACTGTAGAAATACACACAGTCAGCATGTTGCAAGTTGGCTTTCATTGTTACACCAGATCAAGTGAACACTGGGCGCTTTGGCAAACCCCTTCGCACACAGATGGTGATGTTGCTGGGGGAGGATGGATGAAATTTGGGGATGGATGAGGGAGTCTGTATGTCAACGTGTGTGTGTTGTGTGTGTCGCCCAGGGGCACAGACATACACTGACCTAGATGAAGTCAGAGCTGTCAGCTGAGTCTGTGCCTGACCGTTCCCTTGCTCTCTCTACCCAAATGTGCGGCTGCTGTATTCACCGGATAGAAACAGATATGGACTGTGGCTAATCTGCAACCCCCCCCCCCCACCACACCACACACACACTGAACGAGTCAACCGCACTGCACCGCTCCTCTCCTGGCTGTTGTATGGAAGCTTTTGTCTGGTGTGGGGCGAACATTGAAGTGTGCCATGTCATCAAAAACTCTACTGCATCTTTAATTTGTTCAAATTCATCTGCACAGTGCAGAGTTGAACGAATCAGGATTAGTCCTTTGGTAACCCATGGGCAGATATGAGTTAGCAAAAACCAGATACATAATAATATTCATTTTCAAATAGCAGAAAAGGCTGATTAAAGAATGTGAAATTGAAATTAGCTTATGACCTCAAATATAAATATAGCAAACTGCGCAAAAGAGATTAAAGGAAACATCAAAGAAAAATGAAAATGCGAGTCACGATCCGTGTCATTCTTAATATATTGTACAATATTGTAGAATATAGTATACATATGTGTTTGTATGTACAACTTGCTAATAATAAAACAAAACATAGGCATACACTAACACACATATGTGTGTGTATGTTTTCGATTAGTTATGCAGTTTAGAGACGTTATATCTTATAATCCGATTAAAATGAAGGTCAAAGGTGAAAGACTGTACTCATATTTAAGAAGGCATTTTCAAAAACATCGGCTTACCCAAACCAAGATTAACACCAAAAACAATCCTGTCCTAAGTCTCTAAAATAGCATCATGTGATGCTTAAACTTAACACTTACATAAGGCAATAATCCAGAAGACAGGTTTTCGAGGATATTCTTAAACATTCGCTTCCTTTGAGAGGTCATTTATGATGGGGGCATCTGTTTGAATGGGTTCAGAATGCTTTGGATTGTGGGTGGCTGCCCTGCATTATGCAACATGCATTCATTTATATGAAACAGCTTTATGTTTTACAGGACTGCAGCTGATCCTTCCACAGGCAGAATATAATCCTCATGGGTATCAGCAGTTCTTGTGAAATTATTTGGTGGTTATTTGAACAAAGTGCTATTCTGTATCTTAAAAAAACTGCTACAGTTGCTCCCATTCCAGCTGCTTCATTGCTCTGAGCTCTTCGGCTGATGATACACAGGGCAACTGTTTTTGAGCAATGGATATCTCTACCTGGATACTTTAGATTGGTCGTGGGCTCTGTGTCTCACCTGGTTGCCCGTTGATGGCAACATTGCTCAAAACGTTGCTCCATACGTTACAAGCCCAAGCGATTGCATTTGGTTTCTAAATGAGGAAAATGTGTTTCATATTTATTGTCTTGTTAGAAATTAAAGGATATAAACCATGTTTTTGTTTCTCACAGTTGTCTGGTTCCACTTTTAATGTGGAAGTAAAGTTGTGAAAGTTTCTCTGTTTCCCAACCATTTACAGCCATGCTTGTTATGGTAATGTATATCCAGAACATTTTTTTTGCCCTTGCTCTCTTGTGTATTATCTGTTACTAATGGGGTGTCATAAATCATGCCCCTTGAACCCAGGACAATTCCATGTTTGCAGCCCTTTCAGATGTGAATGTTTCGCGAATGAATCTTGCAATTGACCCGATTCTTTTTAATGACTCAGTGAAGCATCACAGGAGCATTTCCACCACGGTTAAAATTTTGTTTGTTTTGTTGTTAACATTAAAGGCTGGAGATGACACTTTAAACACAATGGATAAAATAACTGACTCGTTTGTCCCTTGAAAAATTCCCAACTCTGAGCCTCTGAGCTCTAATTGGCCAATTACATCCATATGTGGGCGGGGACTGCAGCTATGTGTGGTCGTGAGGCGTGCCAATCATCTGCGTATAGACACGCCCCCGCTGCTCTCTGTGAGCGCTGCACATTGAACGTTCGGGCACACAGACGCACGCTCGAGCACCACTCGCACATATGACAGAATACAAGCTCGAAGGAAGAAAATATGCCAATCTCCGTCATGTTTCATGCGATTTATACACCGCTGTGCTGCTTTCAGCAGTATTATAGAGGTGAGCCGCGATGTCTTGCTGCGTAACACCGATCGACGGACCGGATCGGTGGCGCGCGTGTTAACGCACAACAGTGTTTTCAGTTCGTGCGTAAACTTTGCGAGAACTTTGCGGCATCGCTTCTTATTTTGACAGGCGAGGTGAAACGGCAGCACAAAGCATGGCGACACAAAACGACTGCTGTGTCAAGGTCTCTTTAAGGTAAGCCCGACTATCAAAATCTGCCGACTACAACCATCATTTCCCATTGTTTGTAGTACAGCACACTCTTCGTTGTATTGTAGGCGCTTTATTGATCATGCACTGTTTATTTGCACTGAAAACAAAGAGTTTATAGGACAAACGGGGCTGTTGCAGTTCTCTGGGTGTGCGCTGCGCTAGGTGAGACCCGGGTGATAGGGTGGGCACATGCACATAGGTGCAATATTGTAACCCGGAGAGAGTAAAATTGCTTGCAAGTGTCAAACACAGCTGTGCGCGATAACTGTAGTTCCCATGTGCCGCCACATACATGTTACATGCACGCATAATGACATGCATAATGCAAATCGAGACGAGAAGTTATATTTACGTTACCTAGATGTAGTGCATTGCATAAATGTGTGCAGCAAGGTGCATTTAATTGCTTTCTGAGTTTTGCATTACTGCTGAAGGACGTCAGATGATGCAGGAATGTCTGCAAGGTGATAATGACACAAAGACGCGCGCGCTCTCCCTCCCAGTGTCCTTGTTTCCTTTGTTAAAACCCCACATTAGGGATTAATATCGCTGTAGATCAGTATCAGATCGAGTCGCATTCATCTGCAGTGATCATCAGAATTGCCAATCACATTAATGTGATTATTCACTAGCGGTGAGCTCGTAAATTGAAGCGCATGTCAGCAGTCTGGAGCGGTGAGCGGCATCGGGCTGCAGCAGGACTGGAGGCGGTGGTCTAAGCATTGTCTGGACCCTCTTTCGATCAGTCTGATGGAAGAAGATAGAGATCAAGTCAACTGTCTGGGTGTGTTATATCCCTGTAGCCCCGTTCCCATGCTGGAAGCCCTGCGGTGAGCTCGTGTGCATGCGCCGTGTGGTGTTTTAAAGGGCCAAATGGAACGGTGTTGCAGAAATGCAAGATTAAAATGGATCTTATGTGTTGTCCAGTATTAGGAAGTGTGTCTGCAGGTGCATGGTTGATTTTTGATGCACGGTTTGCATAGAGAACGTGCTTTACTGTGGACGCTACTCCCTCAGGGTCACACCTGCAGATGGGAGCATTACATCAATGAATGAAGTGGACCCACGTGTTCTGCTGAGCATCACAAAGGCGGACTGTTATTTAAAGCTATACTTTAACTAGATCAAGATCCAGTGCTTGCAAGGCAGGACTGGATTGATATTGCTCAAACAGCCGTGCTGCTTGGTCAGTGAAGCGTCAGTGTTAGTATTGCAAATGCTTAACATAAAGGGGTGTTCACACTGACAGCGATGCAGAACGACAAAGTGACCGAGTGTCATCCATTTTCATATTATTATTATTATTATTATTATTTCATCATAATAAAGTATATGTATAATTAAATGCTAATCGACATAGCCATTATCACTGCTTAGAATACAGTTAAGTATTGTGTGCCTTAATTATTGTTTCCAAAGCCGCCACATCTCACAGAAGGATTTATTTCAAACACTCGACTGACGTTATGAAGTGAGTTTGGAGTAAAAACATGCTATTAAATGTGGTATTTTCACATGCTCTCAGATGGAGAAGCATTTACTGCACAGAGCCATATTTCACTGAGAAGATACGCAAACCGCTGTCATTATCGCAAACGATTTTGTTGATTTCATAATCCTACGATTATATCATCTGCGATTATGAACGTGATTTGCATAGCTTGTCAGAGAACTACGGCTCTGTGTAGTAAATGCTGCTCCACCTGAAAGCAGGTGATGGAGATTTACTACTTATCACGAACCGGCTTTACTGACAAAATGTGCATGACAATTGTGATTAATCGCATTCGATTAATCGTGCAGCCCTACTCGGAACTTGTAATTAGAAATTACATAAGATCTGCCTCCATCCATTCAACAACCAGTGAATTAAATCCGGTACTTGCCACAAATGTTTTTTTTTTCCTGTTTCATTTGGGTGTTCAACACATTACGAAAGAAATCTGTTGCTACTCTTCGTTACATCGTGTAAAATGTGTGAAAAAAAGAACCAAGCGCATTTGGATGCAGTCTTTCCTTAATATCCTCCAAATAGATGAAATGATGGTCTTGAGGGTAAACCTCTGGAGTCTGCTCCAATCATAAGCTATTTTTCTGTGAAATTTGTCAACACGGACTAGCCAAAATCCACAGACTGATTCTGACTCTCCCCAGATCTGGGCTGAAGTTGTGTAATGTAATCTAGCTGTACTTGTGTTTCATTGTCATTTTTTTAGGTGTTTAAGGAGGTGTAGAAAAGTATTGACTAATAATGGTTAATTTTGCAGTGTCTATCATATGCAATCCTCTTGAGGAGCGACAAACTCCTCAAACTTGACATATAAAGTCAAAACATGGAAGCAGTGAAATCCTCAAAGTGCCATTTATTTCATCATTGGCAGTTAGTTTTTGGAATTTCCCTGCAGAGCCATTGGATAAGGGCAGGCAGGATGTGACTGGGCTGGGACGGTGAGAAATCGAGGACATCAGTCAGTTAGTATCTTCCTTGTTCCCCTCTTTAACGACACACAAGACGAGATGATGGATCTTAATAATTCAGAATTTCTTTCTTGATGAAATCCCAACCAGTAGCCTAATTTACAGTCTTGCAAATGGTTATGTTCTGCATTTACAGTAAGTCACGTCATTGCTGTTGTTTGGGAAATGAACTACTTCCTCATCATTATTGAGAGACCATCCTTGCTACAGTGTGAATATGTAATCTCAACGTAGCAAACTCATCTTCACTTCTCATGAGTTGACCCCATTTCCTCTTAATCACTATCAAAGCCTATAGTTGAGAGATTGATTATGTTTGTGGCTCTGTGGGTGGTAGTTTGCATCTGTATTGTGTGTGTGTGTGTGTGTGTGTGTGTGTGTGTGTCGTCCCATGGGTGTAGGTCATCTGGAGGCCATCTTTCCTTGCCTCCACCCTTCTGGTGTAGACAAGCGAGACGTTCTCCAGGAGTGTTGACTCAACAGCTCTGGTATAATTAGACACCAAGCGAAAATTTGTTCTGCCGATGATTTCCTTGCCTGATAAAAGAAGGTTGTCCATACTGTGGCGGCAGGCTGTCTGTATTTGGAGGGTCTCCTAGGAATCCCTTCAGGGTCTCGAGATAACGCGTCTTATGATTTTATATTTTTAGGAATGTTCTAACATCGCTAGCTGTTTTTAGAAATAGTCTCCTTTCTCTTTGAACTGAGCTCAAACTTAATGGTTGCCAGATAAGAGCCGGCATCTGACAGTTTGAGAAATGCATGATCTGTTTATGTGTCCAATCTGCTTCCTACTGACATTACTTGATCTTTTCTCAAGGGTCTGGCTGAGAATGCATGGGCTTCTGGGGGGGATCATGTTAATAGTTGAGGCTCCTGGGAACTAGACTCGTAATTGCTTTGTTTATGAGAATAGCATCCTCCAAGACTTCAGGGTTTAGCGTTTTGAGTCTTCTGAGATCCTTGGCATCCCCAGGAGTTACATGGCGGAGGTTATCACAAATGACAGGGTGCACGATGAAGATAAAAGAAAAATCTGTTAAAATCTAGTTGTCAAGTTCTTAGAAATGGTCTCTTTGGCTATGTTCACACTGCGGGTAAATGTGGCCCAAATTCAAATTTATTTATTTTTTGCTCTCATTTGACTCAGATCTGTTTTTCTCATGAGAGTGTGAACAGCAAAAACCACATGGAACCTGATCTTGTCAATTCCGATTTGTGCTACTTCCATATGTCCAATCCAATACAGGTCAGATGTTTTGCAATGCGACCACATTCTAAACAGGGATATTGGAATTCATGTGACTTTTACGTCACTCTAGATCAGGGGACTCCAACCCTGCTCCTGGAGAGCTACTGTCCTGCAGATTTTAGTTCCAGCCCCAATCAAACACACTTAAGCCAGCTAATCAAGGTGTTTAGGGCTACTTGTAAATTAAATGCAGTTGTATCGGAGCAGGGTTGGAACTGAAGTCTGCAGGAAGGAAGCTCTCCAGGAGCAGGGTTGGAGATCCCTGCTCTAGATCAACATTTGTCTGGATGGGAGGCACTTCAAAGATTTTACATACCCAAAGTTATCAAGACATTTGCAAAAGGTAGTCCGTGGAAGTACAGTGACATGTCAGAACTCATAAGTATTACAGTGACAACTCTATATACAGCAAAACATGAGGGCTCGTATCATGAAAGATTCAAAACTCTGCTCTCTTGTCGCATCCTTGTCTTTATTTTTCATATTGCTTGCGCAAAATTTCGCTGGCTTCTGCAGTAGATCACACTATAAATAAACACATAATCGCTTACTTTATGTCCTCCGAGTTTACTTCCGTATGGGTTGAAGCGACCCCACTAATGCAATGTTTACCCCCCGGAACGCGATTGGGCTAGTTTTGAGAAGCAGTTGGGAGGATTTTGTTGTGAAACCCTGGCAACCCTGTTCGTATTGTTCTTTTGCTCATTGCGGGTCAGTTAAGAACCATGATCTGTTCACATTGGAAATCTGATATTGGCCACATTTAAAACAACAATGTGAACAGCTATACTAGAAAAATCGGAATTGAGCACTAAGGCTTGCATTAATTGCATGAATTCATGTTGGTTTTGAAAAACTTTTATGCCATTTTATTTTGTAGGAAAAGTTTGAATTCATTCACTTCAAAAATGTTATGTGGTATAACCAAGTTAAAAGTAGTAACATATTTTCCTTACTTATTAAAAACAAGAATATACACATCTTAATCTATTTTTTAAAAAAATATTTTTTTTTAATAGTTAAAAAGCAATTTCAAACATTCAAATCATTGCATATTTGTATTTTTTTTTAAATAAATGAATAGTTTCCAAAAACAAACAAACAAACAAACAAAAAAAGAAAAAAAAATCAGTATTTACTGAAAATGTTGTAATCTTAGTTGCTTGACTTCTAATAGAAACTGGTCTATTTGGCCATCCATTAAGCTCTGTTAAGGAACCTGCACAATGCAAGTTGAAATATATGCCACTGTTCACTGTCCTTTGTAAAGGTGGCCTGTTTACTGCCTGATTTGTAACCCTTATGTCGTATAGACTGAATAAATAGGCCTTTTCTCTGGCTTTGATGGGGATACAGTGGGGAAAATATTTATTTGATCCTCTGCTGATTTTGTAAGTTTGCACACTTAAAAAGAAATGAAGGGTCTGTAATTTTTATGGTAGGTTTATTTTAACGTATAGAAACAGAATACAAACCAAAAAAATCCTGAAAAAACACATTATATAAAGGTTAGAGATTGATTTGCATTTAAGTGAGTGAACTACACGGGAAGAGCTTGTTAATGATCTTAAAGGGATACTCCACCCCAAAATGAAAACATTGTCATTAAAGTGGTCATATGATGCAATTTCAAGTTATCCTTTCTCTTTGGAGTGTAACAACCTGATTGTGCATAGATAAGATCCCTGAAGTTGCAAAGACTAAAGTCTCAAATCCAAAGAGATATTCTTTATCAAAGTTAAGACTCTGCCACACCCCCCTAAAACGGCTCGTTCAAACACGCCCCCACATCTCTACGTCACTATGTGGAAATATTCGCGTAATGCCGCCCAAATGTTCACGCAAAGAAAGAAGGTCGTGGTTTCAGTAACCGCAGTTAGTGTTACAGTAGCCATGTAAGGGAGATGCTGTGTTTCTAGGCGAAAGCAAAAGCACTTTATTTGGCCTTCTGAAAGTAGATGCATTTAGGAAGCTTTAAGATTAATTACAACAAAACAGCAATGCATTTTATGGACGACCGTTTCGTGAACCTAGGAGAGGAGGTGATTCTGACTTGACTATGACAATCTGGCGCTTCTGAATCAGCTACGTCCGTGGCTTGTGTACTGCAAACACATACGAGCTTCATCACTGTGTCTGTGATGCAACTCTGTTCCCCTTTCGGGCTTGAACTGATTGTAAAACTAAGGACATGTCTTTACATTTATTTTGAAAAAGCTCGCGATTATGGAAAGGGGTGTTACATTTCCGATGAGTGCTTGCGATGTTCGGCCAATCACAATGGACTGGGTCAGTTGGCCAATCAGAGCAGACTGCGCTTGTCGGAAGGACGGACTTTGTAGAAAATGGCGCGTTTGAGAGAGGCGGGGCATAGAGGACCACAATAATATACAGTATGTTAAAGCATGCCAACATATTCTGTTACACCAAATACACAAAATAATGATCTTTAAAAAAGCATCATATGACCCCTTTAATCACTTACCCCCATGTCGTTCCAAACCCGTAAAAGCTTCGTTCGTCTTCAGAACACAATTTAAGTTATTTTGGATGACTGTCCCATAGACTGCCAAGTAAAATACACTGTCAAGGTTCAGAAAAGTATGAATAGCATCATCCGAATAATCCATCTGCCATCAGTGATTCAACTGTAACATCATGAAGTGACGAGAAAATACTTTTTGTACACGAAAAAAACAAAAATAACAGCTTTATTCAACAATTCCTCTCCTCTGTGTCTCCCCACATCACCGTAGCGTCATTTTGGAGAATATAAGCTAAACGCAAACTACGTACACTCTTCTGTGTCAGCTGCGCCACAAGGATACATTTTCTGCATGTCTTTAATGCATTGATTCGAAAGAAAACAGCACAAGAGCGTAAGCTGCCTGCGTTCTTTTTTTCTTTTCTTTTTTTGTAAGTGGGCAAGCTTACAAAATCAGCAGGGGAACAAATAAATATTTTCCCCACTGTATGGAAAAGAATTTAGGTTATTTAGTTGCAGAAGGTGGCCTAAATAATTTTTTGCTGCATAAAGGCAGGGTTGAGTAGCTTCTTTAGTTCTTACTTGATAATGCTTATTAATAAAACGACTTCCTCAACTGCCACGAGGCGTACCTTTTTCTTTACTTCCTGTTGATGCAATATTTAGGCCCTGGGTGGCAGATAGGGCGGAGTCCCATGAGTTTAAACCTCACAACCACAATATGCGCTAGCCAGCATTTTCATGAACAGACCATGTCATCACAAGCACCTCACTGCAAGTCAGTCGCTTAAATTCAAGACCCTAATTGCATGCTATATTGTGAAAATCTCACTATGACTATCCTTCCTGCTGTTTCCACAGGAAATCGTTTGCCTTGCAAGGCTGTAGTCTATGTGTAGTTGAATGCGTTAAGTTAATCACACCGCACAGGAAGTGATAGCTGAGGGGGTCAGAGGTATGTTTCTGTGACCTACTTGTGACATTAGTCTCAGTTTCTCGCAGACAGGAAGACGTGCTATTAAATGCACCCAGTAGTCAGTTTGCCTCAGGGCTTCCCTTTAAAAACCCTTCCAGACTCACCAACCCTGATTCACTGACATGAGAGCATCAATTGATAATGTCTCTCTGAGTGAATTAGATGCTGTTCTGGTAGACATCGACGAAAGAAAAGGCCGGTTGTGTTTCAGATGAAAAGGGGAAGAGGCTTGGAGGGAGGTGGGGAGAGAAAGAGAGCGTGAG
This sequence comes from Cyprinus carpio, assembly GCF_018340385.1. NCBI lineage: Eukaryota > Metazoa > Chordata > Actinopteri > Cypriniformes > Cyprinidae > Cyprinus > Cyprinus carpio. The sequence continues at coordinate 5,207,058 of NC_056582.1, read as the reverse complement.
AGGGCAAGAGAAAACAGGAAGTGTCTTTTTCTCTTTCAGTGTCAAAGGGCTGCATAGCAAAATCAACATTAGCTCTCAGTGGAAGCATACAAAGAGAGGCATTTATTAATTATTTGTGTGTGTGATAGGTCACTTTGTGTGCTTTGAGGGCACTAATAAACGGCTGAATGTCACAGTCTTTCACAGAAAGCAATGTCATTGGTCTGTAGAGTAAAGCCACTGCAGTGTGGCTTCAGGGTGTTGAACACATCAGCATTAACGGGACGTTATTAAAAGGATAGTTCACCATAAAATAAAAATTATTTCGCTTTTTCATTGCAATGAAAGATGCTTTGCAGAATGTTCACGCTGTGCTTTTATGTCTGTATTTATATGTACAGAAGAAATTACCCTATGATTTACTCCCCCTCAAGCCATCCTAGCTGGATATGACTTTCTATTTTTCTAGATTAATACAATCTGAGTTATATTAAACAATATCCTGGCTTTTCCAAGCTTTATAATGGCAGTGAATGGGGGTCGAGATTTTGAAGCACAAAAAACGTAAATCCATTCATCATAAAAAGTGATCTACACTGAATAAAGGCCTTCTGAGGCGAAGTGATGCATTTGTGGAAGTAAAATACCCATATATAAAACATTATTAACCATAATTTCTGGCTTCCGCTAACTGGTACATGCAATTACAAGAGAGCAGCGTTCCAGCGGATGACGAAGGATGTAGGTGTGGCATAAGCATTTTTTTTTTATGATGGATGGATGAACTTTTTTGGGCTTCAAAACCTTAACCCCCATTGACTGCCATTATAAGGCTTGGAAGAGCCAGGGCGTTTTTAATATAACTGATTGTTTCCATCTGAAAGAAGAAAGTCATATACACCTAGGATGGTTTTAGGGTGAGTAAATTATTGGGTGAATTTCATTTTTGAGTGAACTATCCCTTTAAGTCTGTTCCTCATACAAAGCTATACAAGTTTTTGGAAAACGGCAATGAACGTTCTGCAAAAATTCTCCTTTTATAAAAAAGGATAAAGTAAGTTTTAAATGACTTGAGGGTGAATAATAATGTCAAATTTTTAATTTTGGTTGAATTGTCCCTTTAAGAGGGATTGATTTCTTTTAAAATGTGTTTATGCTAAGCTGAGGGATTTGTCTGTGTACTTGTAATGTACTTTTACTTTGTTACAAAACTTTAATTGGGATCAAGGGAGCATGACATAAGTCATTCCCAGCGTATCCTCTTTGGTCTTCTTTAAGCTTATCATAGTTACAAAATAATTAACCTAGAGGACTTAATGGTTTTGCATTTAGTATTTCTGAACTTTTTGCTGACAGAAGCTCTTTTTGCTCTTATTCAAATTTCAGCAAAGGTTCAGCAAACTTCAATAGGGCTTTTCTTTTGTGAATTTGAAGTACACATACATTACATGGGCTATTTTTCCTCCTTCACGCTCCACTAGACTCTCTTGGCTCCCTGCCGGACTGTCCAAGGGCCGCTCTGCAGCACGGAGACCGCAGAGCACAGCCCCCTCCCTCAGATGCTGGACCGCATTCAGGGGAGCTCGTACCCTGGCCTTTGAAATCAAACTGACCCCCTGCTGCCCTCTCGAGCCACCAGCCCCCTCCCATAGTCCTGCTTTTCTCCTGTGAATTGGGGGGTTGTGGGACAATTAAGTGAATAGATCTCTGGTTTTGGACCCTTTGCACTGGTCCCTCAGTAACTTTTTTCATGCTGTATAACAGAACCAGGGCCGGGACAATCACACAGGCTCGGTTCACCCAGGGATTGGAGCACCCAGTGAGGGCTTGTCTGCTTTGTTCAAAGGACCTTCTGGACATTGCACAGCTTGTAAACGATAATAAAGAAGTTGTTTAACGGATCTAAGGGACCAGCTGGTGATTAGGTTTCTTAAGCCATAAGGAGCTTAAATAGGTCCGGGGGTTTCTGATGAAACTGGTTTTGGTTCCTTATTAGTGGTAGCAAAAAATGCAGCTTCTAAGGAAAGCATCATTGCTCGTTAAACATTGCTGTGTAACTTCCACACTGTTTGTGCTGCAGACTTGGACGGTAGTTAAAATTTTGCAGCTTGGTGAAGAGAGATGTGCTGTTTTTAAGCAGTCAAACTTTGATTTTTAACCCACTGTACTAAGTAAAAAAAAAAAAAAAAAAATTCCCATAGACTTACACTACCATTCAAAATTTGGGGTGGGTAAGATTAAAAAAATATATATTTAAAATATAAATCTCTTGTGCTCACCGATATTTGATCAAAAATAGTTATATTGTGATTACTGCTATTAATTATTACTGCTTGAAATAATTGTTTTCTATATATTGTAAAATATAATGTAATGTAAAATATATTATAAAATATAAAAATTAGGGACAGATTTACTAAACAGGGCAAAATAGCTTGAAAGCGCACTTCCAAAAAAGCGCTAATGGGAGTGCAAATTAAAGAACACAGATGCAGCCAGATCATTTCCATAATGACCAACGCAATCTACCAACAGCAGTGCAAATAAGCGTCTTCTTAAATGGGATACTCCACCCCAAAATGAAAATTTTGTCATTGATCAGCATGTGACTGTGTTTGTTTGGAGGTGTGTTTACCCCTGTAAGAAACATACATTTGCTTAGATGGCATATACTGTAGCTTGCTCACCCCAGGGGCTTGCTCTCACCCAGGCTGGGTCACACAAACGTCCGGTCCGGCAAACACACCCGGGTTCTGGGGTTACTGAGGGCCGCTGCTCGTTTAATTCATGCTTGGTGCTAATAGGAACAGATGAATGTCTCACATGTTCAGAGGTTTTTACCATATGACTGTTAACACCGTAGAGCATAATCATTTTATTTAAAGATAATGAACTGATGAATACAAATTCTTAGAGGTGACCTTTTATAAAGAGCCTCTTTACATGAATAAGATCTGTCTGCTACTTCGCTGAATATACTTATTTTTACCACACAATAAGCTCTCAGTCACACTCACACTCAATGACACTCCCAGCTGCGATCTTAAGGCTGTCTGACCTTGAAAGGGGTGTTGAGAGAAGCCTCTGGATGTGCCAAAGTCACTACATAAAACCATAACATACATCTACGTGAATGTGAGTCTGAGTTTGGACTGGATTATTAGCATATTACACACTACTGCCTTATACACACATATGATTCTTAGTTTTAAAATAGCATGTGAAACATTATTATACAAAGATTTAAAAGAATATTGCATTATGTAGTTACATGACTTCATTGATGAAGGCGTTGAGTAATTGTTCACCTGTTCTGCTCACTTCCGTAGCTGTCATATGTCACACTTATGAGTTTTCATAATATTCCTGATGCCCCTGATTTCTTTTGTTTACTCAGCAGAACATTACTGCTTTTTATTGCTCTTCCCCTCAGTCTCCTTTACTGGCCAGCATGTGACTATTTTGTGTGCAAAGCCCTTCTTAGATCTCTGTAATGGGGGTAATCCCATCCTGCAGGCCTTACGGATCTCTGGGAGTTGTAGTCCAGATGAGAACCTGAGTTTTGGAATCAGAGCTCAATGTCTTTGTGAATCATTAACTGGGCCTGTTGTAGATGCTTTAGAGGCTCATCAGATTATTAATCACGGGGGTGAAATGGGCTCCGTGCTAATTAAGTCCTCCAGCTTTGTTACAAATCCTAGTAGCAAGCCACCTACCTAGATGATGTTTTAAAGGGAAAGTTCATCCAAAGAATTAAATTGACATGTACTCACCCTCATGTCATTCCAAACTTGTTCTGCTACTACAAAACACAATGTTTGGAAAGTGTTTTTAGCTGTTTTTTTTTATATATGGTGAAAGTCAATGGAGTCCAAAACTTTCAAGCTCCAAAAAGCTTTTCTGAAGTGAAACAATCATTTTGTATGCTGAAAACATCAGCACTTAGCTTCTGTTCATTCATATGATCGTTCACTTGCGCATTGTGCAATTCAAGTGAAGTGCAACTCGACATTGATTCTAATAGAGTTTGATGTCAGCATGTTGCAAAATAAATGACTTGATACTTTGACACAGATTATGGAAGCCCGTTCCTGCCACTGAATAAAAAATAAAAAAGGTAATTGTCACTTTTTATCTTACAATTCTGTTTTTTTTTTTCCTTAGCATTGCAAGTTTACATCTTGCAATTCTGAAATTTTTTTTCTCACGAAGAAAAGAAGTCAGAATTATGAGAAAAAGTCACAATTACCCTTTTTTATATTTTATTCAGTGGCAGAAATGGACTTCCATAGATTATACCTTAGAAAGTGTAGCACAATATTTAATTTTTGAAAGGAATGAAAACTGATGAAACATCTTTCCGGAAAAAAAAAGTCTTGTAGGCAAAATTCTATAAAACTGTTTTAACTGTTGTGAGTTGTGAAAATTATGTAGGCCTAATTTAGGACCTTTTATGCTGTGCATGTCTCTGTTTGTGTAAACTGATCAATGTTTTGTCAACGTATTAAGTCATTAGCATAGCACAATGCTAACGTGAAACCACTGGAATCAGTTGTCGAGTTGCACTTGAATTGCACCATTTGTGTGGCATGAGACACTACCAACGAACAGTAGGTGCGTTTCCATTATCAAATTGTGCAAATTTGAAATTGCGAATAGAAAATACGCCTAATGGAAACGTGTACATTTCTCAAAAACGCCCATGTATTGCAAAAAAGTTTTTATGCTCATGAGGTAGTTTTTCATGCAATTTGAAAAAGGAATATTTCGCAAAACTGCAATGGAAACTTTTTTTTTTCACATTTACAGGTCACATGGTGTACGTAAAAAGTCATATGATCATTCTTTAATGTACTCTTACCTCCATGAAACATCATACGTGGCCTCTCACAAGTATAAAAGGTTTTCCTTGCCATTAATGCTACGATAACCCCTTATTTACACTACATACGAATGCAGCTCATTACAGCTCCGACATGGCAACCAGAGCTGATCGCGACCACTCTAGTCAATGCTTGTGTTTATAGCAGCTGCGCTTTGGCACATTTCAGGACCGGTTCTCCATGCTGCTTCGCTAAAGATACACGCCTACGTCTCCTTCAATTAAAAATAATGGCTAGTGCAGTGGCTGCGATTTATAGAAAGCGTATAAAAATTGTTTTAGTGGCATAACATCAGTTACTGGAAATGCCGCCATTTCGCAATAGTTTTTTATTGACATTTATAGAATATTGCAATAGTTTTGCACAAATTTGTAATGGAAACGCACCTAGTGTTTCAAATCTCTCACTGATACCTTTTTATTTTATGTTGCTTAAGCAAATCCACTAACTGGGTTTTTGAACAGCTTCTTTGTTATGGATATTATGTAAGTTTATGTGGAATATACTTGTATTGTAATAGTCAGCACATTGGTTTGGACATTTTGTGTGTGTTTGCATGCATGTATTTTTAAATGTGATGGATTTGCATGTGTGTGCATTTGCTTTGGTGGCAGTTTGAGCACAGGGGAGTGGCAGACGTCCACAGGCACTACTTGAGTTATGGCGCTTAAGCAATCTAACAAAGTGACTATAGGTACTATACGGTGGGAAGTCGTGGCCTAATGGTTAGAGAGTCGGACTCCCAATCGAAGGGTTGTGAGTTCGAGTCTCGGGCCGGCAGGAATTGTGGGTGGGGGGAGTGCATGTACAGTTCTCTCTCCACCTTCAATACCATGACTTAGGTGCCCTTGAGCAAGGCATCGAACCCCAACTGCTCCCCGGGCGCCGCAGCATAAAATGGGCTGCCCACTGCTCCCGGTTGTGTGTTCACAGTGTGTGTGTGTGTTCACTGCTCTGTGTGTCTGCACTTCGGATGGGTTAAATGCAGAGCACGAATTCTGAGTATGGGTCACCATACTTGGCTGAATGTCACGTCACTTTCACTTTTTTCACTTTCATACAGTACTATACCTCAAGCTTTTCAATTACAATCTCTGGCTGCTCAGTGAGATCATGTTAATGTGTTGAGGAACTAGAATGAATTGTTGCACAACAAAGCCCTTATATGATTGTCTGCCTTTGTTCTTTGGTTCTTTGGTTCAGCGGTATGACTGGCAAGTCTGTTCTGGGAAGAATGGAACCTTGGCAGTCCACAGTTTTTCCCAGCTGCCCCCCGTTTAATACATAAGGTGGGCCAATATCCCTGCTGCGGCCTGTCCTTTCACTTCTCTCAGGTAAAGTATGGCGCAGCTGAAAATCTCCAAATATGCCAAAATCACAAAGGGAAGCAAGAATCAAGCCAGAATCTCCCGATTCACCATAAGATGGTCCGTTAGTGTCCGTTCCTCTGGTCCTCAGGAGCTTCATATGGCATCTGTGGATCGACAAAGATTGGAAAGTAGATGCTTTGGAATATTGTTTGGAAACTTGGTCAAGTTTATGTTAGCAACATAGGTCTGAAAATATGATGGGCCAATAAGCATAGCATTTTTTTAACCCTTGTTCTTTAATACTGTGAATGATGTCTGTCTATGACCTGGAGCTCCATGCACTCTTTTTCTCTGCAATTTTTTAAAAGGCTTTTGAGAATAATGTATTCTGTAAAAATCAATGTGATCAATAATGGGTTGCATGCATGGGGAAATGACCAGCTCGCAGAGGGAAGCGCTGATGCTCAAAGGACTCAATGACCATTTACTAAATCATTTTTAACACATTGCCTGCCTTTAGGACTCTGATGATCACAACCTTGCATTTTTAGAATTGATGGTGAAAATTTCCACGAATTTGCAAATTTATTTATGGCATAAATTGTTATTCTTTGTATTCATTCTATTATTTTAAGAAAAAAAGGCTATGTTTGGAATAGCATGTGATACTAATTCTACAGTAGTATGTACAATACTTTTAAAAGTCAGTAAGATTTTTATTTTTTATTCATAAAGGACACATTCAATTAAAGGGGTCATATGATACTTTTTTTTTTAAAGATCATTATTTTGTGTATTTGCTGTAACAGAATATGTTGACATGCTTTAATGTTCAAAAAACACATTATTTTTCAAATACTGTACATTACTGTAGGTCCTCTAGGCCCCATCTTTCTCAAACGTGTTTTTTTTTTTTTTTTACAAAGTCCCTCCTCCTGACAAGCGCAGTCTGCTCTGATTGGCCAACTGACCCAGTGCATTGTGATTGGGAGAACATTGCAAGCACTCGTTGGAGATCTAACGCCCCTTGCCCTAATCATGAGCTTCATCTTTCAAAATAAATGTAAAGATGGTTAATAATGTCCTTAGTTTTAACATCAGTTCAAGCCTGAAAGGGGAACAGAGTCACGTGACAGACACAGTGATGAAGCTCCTGTGTGTTTGCAGTACACAAGCCACGGACGGTTAAGACAGCTGACTCCACTGCTTGACACTCTCTCTCTCTCTCTCTCTCTCTCTCTCTCGCTCTCTCTCTTTCTCTCTCTCTCTCGTCGTAGCAAAGTCAGAATCACCTCCTCTCCTAGGTTCACGAAACGGCTATCCATAAAATGCATTGCTGTTCTGTTGTAAGTAATCTTAAAGATTCCTAAATGCATCTACTTTCAGAATGACCCCTTTAATCAAAAGTGACAGTAAAGACATCCGTAATTACAAAATGTTTCTATTTCTATTATAGAATTATGAAAAAAAGCTTAAAGCAATATTTTTAACATTCATAATCATGCAAATCATTTTATTTCTGAAGGATCATGTGACACTGAAGACTGGAGTAATGAAGCTGAAAATTCTATTTTATAATAGAAAACGGTTCTTTTAAATTGTACAAATATTTCACAATATTATTGTTTTTACTGTGTTTTTGATCCAATAAAAGCAGCCTTGGTGAGCAGAAGAGACTTTAAAAAAAAATCTTACTGACCCCAAACTTTTAAAAGTTAGTGTACTGTGTCCCCTAATGAAATGTTCTCGACTTGACTTATTTGTCCAGTATGGTAGAATGAGACTGAGCACTAATGACCGTTACTCTTAATGTATTTATTATTTTTTTTTTTTATATATATCTTGAATTCACACTAGTATACATGTATCAGCCATTCTATTCTCCAGCTCCCATAGAAATTCAGTCAAACCATTCAAAGTCGTTGTTGCCTTTTTCAGTACATTATTTTCGGGATTCAAAGCTGTGAATCTCTGGTTTCTCTGGCTCTAAATGAACTCATTCCCATCAGGACAGTATCGCGTTCAGTCCCCCCTGTAGCCGCCCCTTAATGAACTGAACAACAGTTCCCCTCATTCTCTGACTTCAAAGACAATTATCAATGTGGTGTCACTTCAGTGCTGCTGTATCAGCTTCACACATGACTCTCAGCTTTCCGGGGCCACATGTTTTACAATCACATGCTCACATTGTTCTCTGTGCACAGTGTGGCAGTCAAAACAGAGCCACCTTGGTGACTCCAAACACAGAAGACAGGAAGTGCAATGACGGAATAGCCGTCCGCTTTCTATTCATTACCTGTCTGAGATAAACAAGAGCTTTTTATGGCCCACTTGGAGAAAAATTAGAATGGCATTTACAAGCTGTTGCTCAGAGATACATCAATATATGTCAGTGAAACAATAGAGACGTGATTTTCAAAAGCTTCTAAATTTATATACATTTCAAAACAGAAGATGGTATAAATACACTTTATGTCTGTCCTTGGTTATTTTCAGCTTAATGTCTATGAACTGTGTTTGTAGCTTGTTGTCGATTACCACAGAAACTAATTTCATTGTGTTTAAGTGAAGAGGAGAGATATTTGCAGTAAATATGCTTCTAATGGAAACTTGGCATGGAAGCAGACAGGAATGCAAATTGAAAAATTAAAATATGCAAATATTACACTGTTTTGGAAGTATAACCCCTTGCATAAGCCACCACAAAACAAGGGTGTTGTGGCTGGTTGGCAAGGCATTACTTAGTAGTTGCTAAGGTTTTCTGAGTGGTTGCTAGGGTGTTCTGGAAGCTTGCTAGGTGGTTGCTTACTAGTTCCTGGCAAAAACATTGTATGATATTTCCTATTTATTTTTCAACACAAAGGATCCTCATATGAAATCAATTTATAATGTATTTTATCTATAAAATATTTCTACATTTAGTTTGAAATGAATGACTGATGTCTACACTTAGTATACTTTAAAATGTATAGTAAAGTATACTTTATTAAACTCTTGACTCATTCACATGCCCATTATCTTGCACATAAAAACACTGAAATATGACCATGACATGATTATGTAACACATTGGCTGTTTTCTTGAGGTATTTTGAGTCTCTCAAGCGTGGTTTAAGACGAGCAGGAGCTGGGCTGAATTTTCAGTTTGGTTAAATCCAGTGGTTTGATAACCTCTTTTCTAAAGGGCAAGGAGGAAGTGCTGGTGTGTGTTTGAGGTGAAGCACCAGACATCCTCCTCTTCCTTGAGAGGTCCAAGAACACCACAAACACACTTAGTCATTCTTTTTATCTCTATTTCTCTCTCGCTCTCTCTCACACACACACACGCACAGAGGCTGACGTATTTTGCTGTTTACATTTTCATGAGTTCTTCATCGCAATGCCAAGAACTACCTTATTTTGCTTCAAGTGAGATGAAGTGTGTGTGTGTGTGTGTGTGTGTGTGTGTGTTTTGTGCAGATATAATCATGGCACATGGGTTTTTGGCAGCAGCTGTTTACACTCATCATTAGGTGTGTGTGTGTGTGTCCATATGTTTGTTTTTGTGTGTTTATGTGCATGTGCATGACAGGACAGGCTAATCCTAATCTCTATTACACATTTGCGTCATATGCCTGTATCTGGAGGATGACTGCATGACTCACAAGAGAGCGAGAGGATGTGAGAGATGGAGGAACTTATTTTGGAGGATTGAGTTCAGGAAAGAGGCAGAGATGGGGTAGAGGACAGAGATGTAGTTTAGAGACCGAGGAGCTGAAGAAAACTGTAGTAGGAGGGTAAAAAGAGAGGAGAAGGTTGGTGGAAGCAGTTCCGTGTGGGTGGAGGTGGGAAAACCGGACTGTGGGAAGGAGATCTGACATCTGGAGAGACTCTCCACCTTCAAAAAGGGGCCCACGGGGTGATGAGAGGTCAACACTCCTACCCTGAAACACATACGTAATGTGCTTCCTGTGAACCTGGGGCTCTTAACTAGCTCTCAGGTCTTTATTTGTGGTCGAGGATGCACAAGCCCATGTCTCTTTCAGGTCCTGGGGGTCAACAGAGGTCATGCTCATCTGATGGTCTCCAGATGAGACAGAAACATCATGTTAGTTAGGGCTATAGGGTTACGTAGAGCTTCGTGATGGTTAAACTGATCATCAAAAATGATAGTTATGAATATTATGAATTTTCCATTTTTTCATTTCATTTGAAATATTGCTCATTCATGTAAGCACAAAATAAGTTCATTTCAGCTCATATGCAGAGTTTTTTTTACTTAACCTAGGGTCCTGATTTATTTCAGTTGCCATTTTTTAATTATCAAAATTTAACCAAACCATTAAAAATGGAACCTAGAAATATTAAAACAGAAAACACTGAATTTGGGAAAAAATGATATTCATCCAAATTTTTGTTAAATTCTGTGACATTTCATGTAATTTAAATTTTTAAGACTTGATTCTGTCTACGTTTTCTACATTGCAGAAATCATTGAACCCTGTATCTATCATCTAGATTAAGATCTACATTATGAAAACTTTTAACCCCTTAAAAAGCTTTTCTGAAAAGCTGAAACAGTGATGTTCCTAATATTAACTCTGATAACAAATTCTGATAACATTAATGCTCAAAAAAAGACTTTGCATTGTGGCACAGAGGTTGCATAAGTGCCTTTATTCAGGGACCACAACTGCAAAAAACATAGCCGAGATTCCTAATAGGATTTATTACAGTCCATGAGT